>NC_051178.1:10170309-10470309 GCF_013339695.2 Rhipicephalus sanguineus | reverse complement strand
ATCGCCATGAGGCGATGCGAACCATTTCTACACCATTTCCCCTTTAGCGGGAAATGGTGTAATTTTTGGATGGCAAAAAGCTTCGGCGTCCAATTTTTCGGACTTCCTGCCCAAATTTCAGGCCCAAAACAGCATTAATTGAGCCCCCAACTCTGCCACATTTTTCATCTCCATGTTGGAACCAGCGTTTTCTTGAGTTAATACAGTTGCGACCGTAGCGGAGCTTGAAAGGCAGCTTTGCCGCAATGCGGGGGTGTGATGAGGTGAAGCATATTGAAAATCTAGGGATCATTTCTAATCGGACGTTGACTGTGTCTTGGCTATGTTCGACCGTAACGGAGCGTGGAAGGCAGCTTTGCCGCAATACGAGTGTGTAATGAGGTGAAGCGTATTGAAAATCTGAAGGGGGCACTTTCAGTCTGACGTTGACTGTATTTGTTTTCGGGAAGTTCGAATAGTTTGAATAGTAAAATTCCAGTGTGAATCGAATCGAATAGCAAACACAATTCGAAAAATATTCGAAATTTCTAATATTCACACACCCCTAATGTATACAAATAAGGTGTCTAATAATATGAACAGTATTTTGGCTTATTTATATACACATATCGCGGAGCTCTTACATTGTTAACTTTTCAATATCGACGCCATTGATGGTAGCTGGTAGCGGACCATTTGCTTCCCATAGTTTGTGCGACATCGTGACACTTCCCACTGCTCTGGGTTACGAGTGTTGTATGCTACTGCATTTGTTTTAAGGTTGGCTAAATTTTCCAAGGCACTGTCTTGGTTTTTTGTGCATAGTTTGTAATAACGATAAATCCTATATTCGTATAGTGATGGAACTTTAACGATACGCAATTTGGCAAACAATTCAGCTGTATGAGACAAATAGGGCACCTTACAAGTTAGTCTAATAATCCGCTTTTGTAATAAAAATAATTTCATGATATTTGCATTTGTGGTTGTGCCCCACACAAGAGCACCATAGTTCAAAGTGGAAGAGAAAAGCGAGTTGTAGAGGAGTAGATTTACTGTAATCGGAAACATTGTACTATTTCGCTGCAAAAGCCCTATAGTACGAGAAAGCTTTTTAACCAGGAAATCAACGTGTGCATCCCATGACATTGTAGCGGAAAAATAGACGCGCAGGGTTTTGAAAGACTTAACGTATTCAACTGATGCACCATTAATAAATAAAGGATACATAAGACATTCCTTATGACGAGGGTGAAACATCAAGGCTTTCGTTTTTGCAACATTTAAACCCAGGTGATTATCAATGGACCATTGCTGAATTAACTCAAGAGTGGCATTAGCATGATCCGCTAAGTCACGAGCAGAGCGACCAGCGAAGAAAATGCTCATATCATAAGCGTAGATGACATACTTTACCGTCTGATCAAGGCTGACAATGTCATTAATGTAAAAAAGAAATGAAAACAGGCCTAGGATACTTCCTTGAGGTACCCCTAATTTAACCTTTCTTGTGGAAGATGTGTGTCCATTAATTTCTACATACCTTGAGCGGTGTTGTAGGTACGATGATATTAAGGAGTGGGCATTACCCCTAATACCGTAGTGATGAAGCTTCTGCAGAAGAATGTGATGGCTAAGGCTACCAAATGCCTTCGTGAAATCTAAAAAAACACCTAATACGAGATGGTGATTTTTGAAAGTTTCAAGTACATGTTCTTTTTGTGCAAGAAGGGCAAGCTCTGTTGATTTATTTTTTTGGAAGTCATATTGTACTGGATCTAGAATCTTATAACGGTCGACGAAGGATGCGAGTCGTTTAAGTATTATTTTCTCTAGTCCTTTAGAAAAGACTCGCAGGATGGAAATAGGACGATAATTAGAAAAATTGTTTCTGTCACCTTCCTTGTAAATAACAGTTACTTTTGTACATTGCATTTTGCGTGGGACCACTCCGCTTGTAAGGCTTATATCAAAAATGTGAACTAAGCAGTGCGAGATTATGTCTATAACAAATTTAACTGGTGCGATTTGCGTCCCCGACGCATCGATTGATTTGCTGTTATTGAGTTTGGTGAAAGAGGAAACTACCTCAGCTTCACTGACCGGGCCTAAGAAAATGGTGTGCTCGTTGTGATATTTTATCGCCGGGATACAGTTCTTTGACGAAGGGGTGAAGGAGACAAAGAAGTCATTAAACGCAGTAGAAAGCTCCGATTCTTTTAACTATATTCCGTCTTTTACTAGTTTGCTTTTGCCCTATTCTATCATACAGACATTTCTTGCTGGACATTCCATGTAAGAAGCACCCATCGGCTACTGCACCTTGTGTGAAAAATTAAATCTCGATATAACAAAGTAAACTGGCAATTTTACCGACAAGTATTGAGATTTAACTGCACCAAAGTTCACCTGCACAGCAGAACCCCGCTGTTGCATTGTTTTCCACCGGCCCTGGCATATCTCTCATAGAATCCCATGTACTGGGAATTACGTTGTGAAGTGTGGCCGAGCGAGCCCGGAAGAGAGTGGCCATGTTGACTTATGATGCTGCTTAGCCGTTAGTTGCATGAGTGGCGCAACGGCCACCCGTAGCTTACTTTCTGTTCCTGCGAGCAAAATCTGCGACTCTATTGCTACTGAAATTTTTGTTGCAAAGATGGTGTCTAAGACATATTGGTTCAGAACTTATTTTTGGCACTCGTGAAAGTAAGGCCTTTGAGATTTACTGCAGAAGAATTGATGTCTGGGCAAGTTGGAATTGGTTATGCATCTTGGAACAAGGACAAAGGAGAGCGCCTGTGGTGTGTAGTCTTTCCTTTGTCCTTGCTTCCATTTCGAAGATGCATAGCCTTCGAGATTGGTGATTGTTTCCACCGCTGCATTGGCGTGGGCTCATCACCATCATTATTTGTCCGAAGAGTGTGCGGTTTTCTGGCGCAGCCTTTGTTTCTCTTGGGAGATTGACTCGTCGCAGTGGTTGCACAAGCGAGGTGCAAGCGTGCTTTCACACTTCCAATTGTTGGTGCCAAGAGAATCGCACACATTGATATTATTTCTGTGGATGATGCCGTTCTCATTCGATTTGTCCAACAGATCGTAGCTGAGTGTGCCAATACGTACACAAGTGACAAAGCTTTGTAGTTGGTGAAGCAGCAGTCATTCTCTTGGACTATTGCTTCAGGTGGTACTTTCACTTTTGCGAGGCACTTGGCTATCTGCTACGAGCCAGAGCGGGTCCGACACTATTCCAACAGTGCTATGTTACTGCTCAGACACGCCGATGCATCAGGCAACAATCTCTCGGAGGTATCACCAAAGTGATCGCTTGCCACGTATAGATTGTAGTAACACCTAGCAATTAAAAATACAGGGGGCTGCAGGTGCTCAAGAAAACTCCTTGTGCTGATCGGGTGTGAGTAAACGCACGAGTCAATGTCGCACGGTTTTCAAGTGTAAGCACAGAAATGAAATTCTGTGCACTACTCAACTTCTTTTCTTCTTCACATTTTCTGTTTTATTGGGTCTTGCATTTCCCAGCTCTTACGTTTATTCCTTTCGGTCCCTTCGAAAATGTATCAGCAGAAGAGTTCTACTGTAGCAGGCGTTGTGCCGCAATTAGCTAGGGATGATCTTATCAACGCGACCCTCAATACCACATTTCAATAAAGTGGCATTGGTTTCACTTGGTAGAAGATTGCAGACATGCCCTGGGGAAATCCACAGCTGCCGTCTTCTCTGCATGAGCAGCTGCTGCATTCCCAGTGATAAAATGCACTACTGCACAGCCAAGCAAGCGACGGAGGTAGTTTTACAATTTGTTAAAACGAAAAGAAAAGCTCCCTATTATTAATGCACAGATATGCCCCGATATCTTACCGGTACTTACCTACGGAGCAGAAACCTGGAGACTTACAAAGAGGGTTCAACTTAAATTGAGGACGACGCAGCGAGCGATGGAAAGGAAAATGATAGGTGTAACCTTAAGAGACAGGAAGAGAGCAGAGTGGGTCAGGGAACAAACGGGGGTTAAGGATATCATAGTTGAAATTAAGAAGAAGAAATGGATATGGGCCGGGCACGTAGCACGTCGGCAGGATAACCGGTGGTCATTAAGGGTAACTGACTGGATTCCAAGAGAGGGCAAACGCGTGAGGGGAAGACAGAAAATTAGATGGGTAGATGAGATTAAGAAGTCTGTAGGTATAACGTGGCAGCAGAAAGCACAGGACCGGGTTGATTGGCGGAACATGGGAGAGGCCTTTGCCCTGCAGTGGGCGTAGACAGGCTGATGATGATGATGATGATGCCCCCTGAGGTTCTCGGGCTTTTTCTACCCGATGTCCTTGCTAGGCTTGTGCGAATATTCGAGTACTTCGAGTATTCGAACGAATATTACAGTATTCGAACTCATCATGACGTGCTGACGTTGAGAGAAGCATGCGTCATGCTGCCCGCGTGTCACCGCTGTGTTGCAGTGAAGCATGTCTTTTCCGCAGGTGCACATTTTAGCTGACCACGAGACCGCCTTTTGTTTAGTTTTTTTTTTTTTGCGCTTGCAGCAGCGAGGCTGGGATGCTTCACTTGTCACTCATTAGTATCGCTACACTGCGTTGCCTTGTGGCTTCCTAGGGCCATCGTTCCTGCGGATTTGCGGCTAAATCGGGATTGGGCAATTCGCACATGGCACCCAAAGTTTTCGAATTATCCGGGCTGGTACTGACCGCCGCTTCAAATTATCCACTCAAATTTACATTGCAAAATACGGGGCCAAGGAAATCCTTCTAATTATGTGAGATTTCGAAATAAGAGAGTTCGAAATAATGAGGTTTTACATCGATTCATCATTTTTAAGTTTAAAAGGTTGTTATATCGGCTTATATGCTCTAGGTATAGTAAATTTTAAAACGTAACATATTTTACAGGTTATCACTTGCGTTCTACCAAAAGTCAAATCCTGATATTACTCAAAGTTGCTTCCACTTCCCTTTGAACCAAAAAGAATGACATTTGCACATGCCTTGTCTCAAACGTCATTTAGCCCTCCCGCAATTACCACTAGGTTATGTCTGTGAGCTTTAGCTGCGAGTTTTTCACTTGCTTGCCTCATGACTGACCCCAGCGTATGTCCTGGGAACATCCAGAAAAATATTGCACTGGGTAGTTGGGTCATGACAGATATGCTCATTTTTCTTGATAATATGTGATATAAACTATTTGAATTCGCTTCAAAATTCGCTTCGACCAAAGCACTATTCGCTTCGAATTCGCTTGGGACCTAAAATTTAGTATTGGCACAAGCCTACTCCTTGCAAAAGAAAGAGAACAGACCTTTGCCATGTACTTGCGACCCTTAGGTTCACTCTGATGGCGGCAGGCGTGCAAGTAGCAGGTGAGTGCAGACACGGCCAGGGGCAGCTGTCGTGAATCCCAGCGATCGCGGCCAAACAGGCCCTCAAAGTAGTCGCCCCACAGGGCCCACCCATTGACCAGAGTGTCGTGCAACTGGACAGATGCGCTCAGTGCCTTGTTGGCCTCCTCCGAGCGACCCATCTGGGTGAGGAAGAGACCCTTGAGCGCGTAGAACTCGGCCGTCATGTCCCTTGCAAAGTACTTCAGGTTGGTGGACTCTATTACGTCCAGGCCCTGCAATTCAACATCGACCAGCAAGCAAAATTAAAATTCGAAATGAAAAACATAGCTGAGAGGCAAAAACACAACTCGTGTCAACACAAAATTTGTGCCTGTCCTTCTGCTCTGCATGTAAAGTTAAACATTTAAAACTGTCACCCAGCTCCACAGGCCCACCTTGGTTCGCCTTTCCTATCTCTCTCTTGAAACTTACCCCTCTCAGTAATCGAGACCAAAGTATTAACATAAATTAGACCCCAATATACAGCAGATTGACGATGGAAAGTGGCAAGAAAGCTTAGGCAGGCTGTACACCTGCACATGCCACATCTGAGGCGTTGGGCCTCTACTAGCTCATCAAAAGCCTGTCAACAACCAAAAGAAGATGTAGAGTGCTACATTGACATGCTTGTAATGCCTTGCTCTAAGAATACCTATATTTGGCCAAGAAATATTGGGAACAGCCAGTAAAGCACTGTTGTTAATGGGGTATTCAGACGGGGGAGAAATGCTCAAGGGATAAAGGCGGAGCCTAGTGACGTCAGCTCATGAGGAGAAGTCTCCACAAATGCCCCCCACTCACACGAACGAGGCGAAAGGAGGGGGAGACCAGTGTTACTAGACTACTCTGGTGGTTTGCACCACCCGTTTGACGAGCTGATGACGACGAGCTGCAGGCGACCATGCAGCTGCAGACTGTACACCCGCTGCCGCTCTCTGCAGGAGCAAGTGCAACAATGTGGCCAAACAAGAGCCCGAAATTCCCACCGCCGGGGGATCGTTTGTCCTTTCGGGGAAAAGGTCCCCGTCTCCCCTGAGGAGGCACGGGGGGTCACGCCCACTCGCTGATCCGTGACGTCGCGGTCACGTGATCTACAATCCCCTCGTCTCCCCCGAGCATTTCTCCCCCGTCTGAATACCCCTTAAGGATTGCTCTTGATATCAGCCACACATGGAGCTATGCATGTGTGTCTGGAAAAAGATAATCCTTTCCGCAGAGGCTAGCAGTATTGTACTGACGACATTCCACTGCAGTACTGCCCTGTCTGCAATTGTCCATTTCCATGAACCACGGTACTTGCCTCTTGCAGTTCATTCTTGCCCGTGATGTGTGAAAGCTGCAGGTAGCACTTGACCTGTTGCCGTATCTTCTGGAAGCAGTCCACGATGGGCACACTCGGAATTGTGTGGATCCTGCAAAAGTAATACTCACTGTCCGACCAAAATTCGATCACTGCACACCACTGATATGCTAGGGCAGGAGTTCTGGAAGGCCATGTCACTGTGGACAAAATGCTTGTGATAACACATAGACTGTAGACAAATGTTTCTTTCCGAACCCCGCTGTGCGTTTACTCCGCAGGTCACCACATACGGCTACTGTTCCCGACACCACGTGCCATAAACGGTGTCTTCCTGCAAACAGTTTCTTTTTTTTTTCCATTTATTTACCCTAAGGGCTCGGAAATGGGCATTACATAGGGGGGGGGGGGTGTAACGATTCATGTGAACATCCAAAAAAGTGTAATACAGAACAAAACAGGTAAGTACAGTCGCGCTCAATATAACTTGCAACACAGGAGCGTGTGGCCTCGCGAGTTTCGCATTCCTTCCACAAGCCCTCATTAATACAACTAAACGCTGTTCTCTCACTGGGGGATGCTCCCAAATAAGAAAATAATATTAATTACAGAAATGAAGCAAGTTGAAGCAATAATTAAACTCATGAGGCCACGCGGTCCCGTGTTGCAAGTCCTATTGAGTGCGACTGTACATTACTTGACATGATGTCGTATGAGCTCATGTCAGTTACAATCATGCTGGTTGGGAAAAGAAATACACTGCTTCTCAACTTACATCATCATACAGCAACATTACGTACATTACACAAAACAAATGTACATCATATGACTTGCATATTGAGGCATCATAACAATAATTTCAATAAAGAATATGGCAAGGTTAGAAAGAGTCATTGGGGTTAAAAGTGTTAAAAATAATTTTTAGTCCTTCAAGATTCTACTTTTCCGAATGCCTCATTAAGAGGGTCCTTGAATACAACATGGTCAGTTATTTCAGCTATATTACTTGAAAGATGATTTCATTCTGAAATGGCTAAATGTAGGCATGAAAACTGTAATAGGTTAGTACATGCAAAAGGTTGTTCAACCTTACATTTGTGACTGATACAAGGAAAAATCCTTTTGGCACGTAAGATGTGTGCTTCAGAGAATGTACTTGCTTGGTGAAATAGCTGATGGAAAAAGGTTAACAGGCATATTTTTCTTCTAGTTTGCAATGGGATAAGACCTAGGTCATGCTTTACTTTCGTGATGCTTGAATTCTGTGGATAGTTACCTGTAATAAAACGTACAGTCTTGCTCTGCAAAGGTTCCAATTTGTTAATAAGATACGTCTGATGCAGGTTCCATATAAATGAGGCGTACTCAAGTTTCGAGTCAAGTATGGTAGTGTATGCAAGAAGTTTAGTATTACTGTCAGCCTGGCAAAGCGTACAATGAAAGAAGCCAAGAGATTTACATGTTGCAGAAACAACAAAATCCACATGATTTTGCCAGCTGTCCGTGAAAGACGCTACTGATTACGCCAAGCTGAAGCAGACGCTACTGCAGCGGTACTAATTTGGGGACAAATATTCATTCACCTAGATATTTAAACGATTCTGTACTTTCTAAGGCTTCACCATTAAGAACGCGAGTGAGCTTCGAAATTTCATTAGAGGTGGTAAATCTCATAAGCTTAGTTTTTGTAAAACTTAAGCTCCTTTGCCACTCGAAACACCATCTTTCAGTTGTATGAAAGTCTTGTTGTAGCTTGGCACAGTCATCCTTACATCTTAACGGCCGGTATGAAATGCAGTCATCGGCATGTAACCGGATTTCCGAGTCTATACCTTGATGAATATCATTTATGTAAATTAGAAATGGAGTGGGCCCTAAAACAGAACCCTGGGGCACTCCGGATTTAACAGGTTGAAATGATGAACGGACATTTGTTAATCACAACAGCTTGTTGTTGGTTAACCCAGTTTACTACTTTTTTGTCAACATTAATCAGCTTCATTTTATACATTAGGCGGTTATGGGAAACGCGGTCAAATGCGTTCGTGAAATGTATAAACACGTCATCGGTTTGTGTCAGTTCGTGAAGGTCTATACAGGCCCCACTTAAAACGAACTTCGTCTTAAAACGAACGGTACCCGCGTGACCGTGGAAATATACATTATTTCAATGGCACAAAATCACACTTACAACGAACGCCTTTGAACCCTGCCGATTGGTTACAGTGAACGGAGTCGGCCGGCGACTGCGGAGACACCCCTTTCGACCACCTATAAGCCATCCGCGAGCCAAACGCCGATCCTGCCTCCGCAGGCTTCTCTTTGTCATTCTCCCCGGCAGTTTTTTGTTACGCACCCCTCCGTCCTTTGTCCCCCTGCTGCTCCGAGCATCGCCAGTGGGTGTGGGGTGCTCACAGACTTCGATATTTCGCAATTCGTTCCGTGTTCTCGCTCATTTTGCACTCCGTTCAGCATGCCCTGCACGCGTGCGGAAGGGTAAAAATGGCTTATGCGGAACGAAGTGCGAATTATCGAAGTCGGTGGGGCCGTGCAAGTTCAACTTTTCACGATCCGTCCCGTGTGACAGCCGTTTTCACCCTTCCGCGAACCGGCGCCCCAATGAGATTCTCTGACTGCTGCGCGCGTAGGCCACTCTCCCAAGTACAGTGACTCTATCCCAAGGCCGTTCTCCTCTCTTCCCCCTTTATCGCAACTCCTCCGCCTGTCCACGCCGGCTCGAATTCCGAAGTTTCTTTTTCTGGGTAGAAACGAGCTCAGACAGGGCGCAGAGCCGTTCTACGCTTACTTGCTTGTGTGTCGCACGTGCGCGTCTTGCTCGTTGTTGGTGAGCGTGTGTCAGGATGGCGGACGGGAAGCCCTCCGCGCAAACAGATGGCACGAAGCGAAAAGCACTAGACATTTCTACCAAGCGAGTCATTCTAAACGAGCTAACTCAAAGCTCTAAAAACTGCGAGCTGGTTAAGAAGTCCAAGTAATCGATATCAACGATTCTAAAGAACAAGGACAAGATAATCAGTGCCGATGCCAACTTGATGGACAGAAAGCGCCTGCGGAGGGCCACCTACGCGGACTCCACGTGGAGGAAGCGCTTCTGAAATGGTTCGTCGACGTGCGGGCTCAAAACATTTCGATAAGTGGTCCTATGAGGCTGGCCAAAGCGAAAGACTTCGCATTTCTGTCGGATTTTCCCGACTTCTGCCCAGGAAATGGCTGGCTACATCGGTTCAAGGTGCGTCTTGGCATTGTTTTTAAATCGATTGTCGGTGAGGCGGCCTCGGCCAGCGACCAAGACGTTGCCTCGTGGCTTGAAGCAAATCGAGACACTATTTTAAGCTATGCGGAGCGAGACGTCTATAATGCAGACGAAACTGCGTTATTCTACCAGATGCTGCCATGAAAAACGCACGCCATGAAAAGCGACACATGTGCTGGCGGCAAGCACAGTAAAGTGCGCGTCACAGCGCTTTTGTGCACTAACATGGATGGCAGCGGCCGGCGCGTGCCCTTTGTAATCGGCAAGTCAAAGAAGCCGCGTTGCTTTCGGGGCTATGTGCCTGTGCGTTACAGGCATAGTGCTAAAGCATGGATGACGCGCGATTTATTCGCAGAGTGGCTGAGCGAGTTAGACCGCGACATGCACAAGCAAGGCAGGCGTGTGCTGCTTGTGGTCGACAATTGCTCCGCGCACCACGTACAGTAATACCTCGTTAACTCGAACTCGCATATCTCGAAAAATCGGCTAAGTCGAAGTTTTCCGCGGTACCGAACAATTTCCCATAGGTGCAATGTATTTATTGCCCTTTATCTCGAAGTATTTCCGTGCCCACTTTTGGTTATCTCGAAATCTCGACTGATAATGGAACCGAAACTTCGCTGCCGAACCGTTTCACAAAATACTAGCGGCAAAATGTCATACATTCACAAGGTTCGCGCGAGGCTGCCGCGTTTACGACAAGTGGACACTGTTCCCGAAAGTAAAGTCGAAACCTAGCGGCATACCAACTTTGTCGAGCAACCCTGTGTCACGTCATGTGACGCTATAGACGTGCACATAAGCAGGCCCTGCAAAATAGCCCAGGTCGTGCACGTTTTGTGTACCGTCAGAGATGCGATTTCAGCATTTTATTTACGCAAGGCACGTCGCGCAGTTGTTTTCGTCGGCCATGCGATGTGGTGAGGATAACGCCACCAAAGCAAAGCAAGTCACTGATGCTGCAAAGAAAGGTAGCCCTAATCAAAGAAACGGATTCGAGGCTCGAAGTTTCCGGACGTCAAACCGGCGCTGAATGTGTGGCATCGTGCGAGAGGAGCCCCTTCCAGTCACATCGACAGATAAGGCCGATTCTCTGGACTTAGCGGTGGGCTAAACTGACCTAGCCTGCAACATCGGCTGGTTTGACCATTTTCTTAAGCCAAACAGCGTGGCGTCACGCACAGTGATCGCGGCAGCGTCAACGCAGCTACTCGAGGGGTGACGACATCCGCCGAAACAAGAAACATGCTTCGCTTGATGCGAAATAAATTTTGAGTGCAGCGGCGCGGATGATCGGCACATGCCATGTGTTAAGCAACTCGAGAAAGCTTTGCTAGGTGCAAGTGTTACTGAGAGGCAGACCAGCCTTAGTCGGTCTCTCTGCACTAAATAAAAAGGCAGCTGGTTAATAGCGCTGGTATGTCATTATTTTTCTTCAAAACCTTTACAAAGAGCCAGTTTGGCGCTCCTGTTAAGAAACTGGTCAGTAGGGATAACGTTTCTAGAGAGAACTGAACTTCTCAATGGAATTTGCCCAACGTTGCTTATCTCGAAATTTTTTCTGGTTTTTACTACTTCGAGTTAACGAGGTATTACTGTACAAGCCTCTCTCACGGCAGTGACCCTGCTTTTCCTGCCGCCCAACACAACGTCGAAAGTGTGACCGCTTGACTTGGGCATAATCCACGCGTTTAAGGCTTATTATAGGCGCCGCGTTGTGGAGCGCATGCTCATAGCTGTTGGCCGGCCGGCAGCCAACCTGCCGCTTCGGGTGTCGCTGTACTCAGCTCTGGAGATGGTAAAGGCTTCGTGGGCGGAGGTAACGGCTACATGTGTGCAAAACTGTTTCCGCAAGGCCAGCTTCGCCGACGTCGATGCCGACCCTGAAGCTTCCGAAGAGGACCACTCCGGCGGCGATTTGTGGCAGCGTGTTGTCGACTCCGACATGGGAGGGCGGGACATCTGCTGGGATGATTTCGTAATGGCCGATGATGATGCCGACACCGTGGAACCGTGCACGGATGAGGGCATCGTCAATGAAGTGCGCGGCAAGAGCGACTCGGAGGAATCAGATGACGACGACGATGAAACGTTGGAGCCAGCGCCCACAAGCGTGCCTGTAGCAATTGGCTACATAGATAGCCTCAGGCAACTTGTCTATGCCAAGGGCCTTGGCGAGGAGCATGCTGCCGCTTTAAATAAACTGGAGACCACCCTTATCGCATCGGCACTCTCGAAGCAGACGTGCATCACGGACTTTTTTGCGAAAAAATAAATTTTGGGTTTTCACTTGTAACTTTTTAAAAGCTGTTTTTTCATTTATTACGAACTTCGGGATACAACGAACGGACGCCGCGTCACGCTCAGGTTCGTTATAAACTGGCTCGACTGTAGTAAGTTAGAAAAGCCGAGATTCGCATGACTGGCCTCGCTGAAAACCATGCTGGTTGGCGGAAAAAATAGAATTGCTAGTAGTAATTACTCTCAGTAGGGGTGTGTGAACAGTGAAATTTCAGGTAGTATCGAATTAGAGCCGAATAGTGCTGAATAGTGGTATAAAATATCGAATATTGAATATCAGAGTACTGACACGTAAAGTCCCGATTCTTGACGGAAGAGTCACTATTTCAATTAGTAGCAGCACTCCTGATAGCAAGCATACTGGGATGTGTGTATATTCAAAATTTTGAATACAAATAAATGTCTTCCTTATTAAACGCATATTTCAATTTTCCCAAATGTTTGTCCAGGCCAACATATATTTGCAACAATTTGAGTGTTTCAACATGTAAAGAACAAGTGCTATGCATTCTTATTTTTACAGTAAAGCATCACTAATGCAGACCCATTTCACACCTGTAATGTCTACGCGTACCGGATCGACATGAGGAGGTGGAGAGAGCAGGCAACTACGGGAGCGAGGAAGATGGGGTGCGGCAGGAGGGGACAATGTGAAGTGCGGTGTGTGAATGTGGACAGCGGTGACTACAACGGCATGGCAGGTAGAGAACGCTCCCGGCAAGGTGAGCCATGTGCAGTGCGGCTCAACTGAAGGAGGTCTGTATGTGTAAGCAACTGAATGACCGTGTTGGAATAAAGGGATTTAACAAACGCTGAAAATGCAAGTGCGACTAATTCCCAACTGAGACTCCACAGAGCCTAATGTATTCGCTGTCGTAGTGGATTGTGCTGCAATCACGATTTATCGCATAATGGTTTACTGCCCAGGCAGTGCTGCAAAAACAAAATGAGAACATCCGGGCAACCAGCCAAAAGCACTAAATATGTAGTATCTGGCCACCAACACTTTGTACAGGAACACATTACCTACACCAGTTAAGGCCCAAACAGGAAACTAGGAGGCTGAAACTACTTTGCATCCTTGCTCACATACTGCTTGTACTTAATGACACTTTTAGATTCTTTTTTTTACGGCCCTAATAATTTTGTGTGGAACATTACATGCAAATGCCTTTGTCTCAGCTAATTGTGCGATGCAGTAATTATGAAATAAGAAAAGAATGAAAGCCTAAACAAAAATTCCAAGAGTGTCATGAAGTATAGCACAGTCTATGGATTACAATAAAACAAACAGCATAAAAATCAATCTGGCCAATGTTGTGCTATGCTTTCCACAAGCGAAGTGGCAGGCACAAAACACTCTTTTAAGAAAATGGACAACAAAATTTTGGTTGCAGCTGACCCTATGCTGAAGTGAGCCAGGACAGTAATAATTGGTGTCCTTGCCAGACGGCAATCTTCTGGGCCTCTACTTCTTAATTTAGCCTGATTTAGGAAGTTTATTACCCTTTACCATTTACTGCAGACGCTTTTGTGCAACCCCCGGGAACGCTAGTGCACGAGGCTGCATGTAAACATTTGGACATGTTGGACTGTATCGTTACTTTTGTGGCCACGGAACGTGTGGCCAGGCGGCCTAGATAGTGGTGTATTAGTTTGGTGAAGCTTTGCGATAACCCCTGTCAACTAGTTACGCCTAAAGATTAATTTTCTTGCCGACGCCTTCTCGTCAGTCTGAAGCTAATAGCGACTTCGCACCGTACTATACCACAGACGCGTTTTCTCACATTATTAACTTTTCTAAGTGAAACGAGAACGCTCTTCTGCTAGTGGGGACATTAGACGCCCGTTTTATTGAAACGGGACCAGGAACGCGTGCGCACGAAGCTCGGGTCTGAGTGGCGTGGCGCGAGAGCAAGCGTCGACAGATCGTCTCTGAAGTAGAACCAGAGAACATCTGGTAGAGCCGGTAAAGTGGCACTCGCGCGTCATCTGATAGGTAGTAAGCGTTTTGATGATAAAGCGTTATGGTTTACATCGCTGTCGCTTTATTACCGTCCCGGCAAGGGATGACACGACGTGCCGACCACCCAGTCGGTATGCCCCAATCTAATCGCTGGCTCGCCCGATCCATGCGATACCGTCCCCCGCTTTCCTCCGTACGAAACTAAAGAGGCTTGCACTTTGCCTCCCGTACACGCGTCACCTTTCGAACAGCGGCGATTCATGTGCTTAAGACCACGAAGTGATCAAGCAGCGAGCACTCCGCTCGTAAACACAGCGGCCGTCGCCAGTATTAGTAGAAACAACCAGTAGAAAAGCGCATCTCAACGGTGTTGCCCGCCCCACCAATAGAAGCGCCGCATACATTGAAAGGTTCGTGAGAACGCCCTCCAATTTTTTTGTTGTTCGAGCTTTTTCAAAGGCGGGAACGGAAAGGCAGAACTTTGAGCTTTGAAACGACGCCAAGATGGCAGCGCTCGGTTCCAGGAAAGATGAGATACGACACCGTGAATTGCGCCATTTTAGCGCGCTCTTGGGCTTCCTTTTCACCGACCTCACTTACAAAATTATTTTTTTCGGGCACTCGGAGTGCGTTTTCAGCGTAATTGTTTAGCTACTGTGTAAATAAGAGACAAGAGATGCCAAAACGAGTGTTTTCCGAAAAGAGATTTTTTTTGGCTATTTTCGCGATTTAATCTCCTCGTCCGCCCTTAAGCAATGAAAAGATCCGTAAACGAGCACCCACCCCCTGTTAATGGATTTTTTTCATCACAAGCTTCCATCTTCCACTTCCTGCCGTTCTATGTTACGCAGGGGTTTTACAGTCAATGGCTGATTTTTCAGACATGCTCGAAAATGCCGACGCTCTCGAGGCACCATCAGAAGTCCAATAGATGCCGATGTATAAGAACGTCCAAAATTTCCGACGCCGAAGAGTTTTGGTGTCGGAAATTGGATGACACCAATTTGAAATCGGATGCCGAAACACTTCGACGTCCAATTTTTCGGACTTTCTGCTAAAACTGTAGGTCCAAAACAGCATTAACTGAAGCCTCCACCTCTGCCCACGTGTATCATCACGTAGGTTCACACCAGAGCTCTCGCGAGTTGATCCGTTTGCAGCCGTAGAAGAATCTAAAAGGCAGGTTTGCCGCAATGCCAAAGTGTGATGGGGTGAAGCATGTCTAAAATCTGAAGGGGACACTGTCACGGTGCAGTGCGGCAGTGTCTTTATGGATAAGCACCGAAAATGCACGAAGGTGAGATGGCGGCAGGTGGTAAACGCCCCAGTATGGCCTTAATTGCTGACAAGCCGTATGATAAGCATCTTCAGCTAACTCAGTGGTTCTCAAATGGGGGTCCGCGGACCCCTGGTGGAGATGATTGTAGCAGAGATTATTTATGTTTTCCTTTTTCCATGAGATGGCTGTAAAACTTTTGTTGCAGTTTTCTACAGCATATACATGTGAGCATACATTTTCTACGCTCGCATATTTGAAGAGCAAGCATAGCTAGAAACAGGTTGAACATGGCTGTCGACCGCACAACTTACTAACAAGCTGTCGAGATCAAATTGGCGCGGCACTTCAGTTTGACCATTCTTTGCCAGGGAGAAATAAAAGACACCTATTTCACGCTGCATGTTGTGTTAACTTACGACCCCCCTCCTCCCCCTTTTCTCCTTCTGCAAGGGGTCCCCAAAACATCCATGGCTGGTAGTGCATGGGGCCAAGCACAGTTGCATGCGTACTGCACGCATTTAATAAGCGATAACCCAAATGCGCCGCACTGCCATTCATGCTGCTTCTTTGTGTGAGACCGCTAAATGCACCTCATAGATGCGTTGCCTTCACGAACGAAAGCAGCTCGCCATTGCCGCACCCGCGTGTGGTCAGGAACGGAGTGGGCATCACGAACATTTACGGCAAACGCATGCGTACGGTAAAGCAAGTGCCCTGGCAGTGACCACGTGACCTCAGTAGGCAACGTGCTGCACACAACTAGGAACAATCGGCTTCACGCGGCAGCAGATGCGGTATGTAAGCGGAGATTTTCGCATTGGGGAGATCCAGACGAGTCGTCCGCCACAGCTTTTGTGTTCAGCGTCATCGTTTCTCAGCGCTCCATGAGAGAGAGAGCCGAAATTTCTTTCGTGCTTTGCTGGCATCGGCGGCGCTCATCACGACTCACAAATTTGCAATTGGCGGTTGGCACAGGCTTCGCAGCAGGTACTGAATGTGTTCGCGAGAGCCCAGGCGCACACCAAAATGCCTGATAAGTGTATTGCCAGGCGTTGCAGCTGCTTCGAATGTGGCTGTGCCGATATGGCCGTTTGAGCGAAATAAAAATGCATGAATTCGTTTTTTCGGACTGCCTGATTTTTCGGACGATTTTGTGATCCCTAGAGAGTCTGAAAAGTTGGCCGTTGACTATGCATTTACTTTTGATTACGGGAGAGTCAGCCAGTTTTGATTTGATTTGAATTGAAACTTCAAGATTTACACAGTGCTAACTTTAGTTTCTCTGAACGAAAAGTGAGCTGGAGGAAAATAGAGCACATTGAACCCAAACCAAACCCGTATTTCTTTCAGTTCAACAGCCAGTTCATCACCCTTTGGCAACAATAACAGATGAGGCATGCATGTTGGAACGCACTGCGAGGCCGAGCTGGGCGAGCAGGTCGCGCAAGCGAAGTAAGCCACTCGCATCCCAAACAACAACTGAACTTTTATTTCCTATGAAGCGCATGAAGAAAAGTCACGTGGTTCCTCGCGCTTGCGCTGTTGGCCTTCGCGCACACACAGAAGCACACATTCGCGCACACTCAGAAGCGCCGTTTCACGGCGCTACAATACTCCCCCCTAGTAACTGGGTCAACACCACGTTGTGGTTCATAAGTTCATTCGCACCGGAGGTCTTGTGCGTCGCCCACTCCGCGTGAACCTTTCGATGAATGGTTGGGCTGGTTCAATCTGGTCTGCTGGTAGCCTTTCTGGCTGTGGAACTCGAGGTGGTGGACGGACTTCACTGCTGTCCACGTGTGCTGGTTTTACACGGTCAAGCGAGACCACGTCATGACGGCCACCTCTGTCGATCGTGATGTGCTTTTCTCCTCGTTTCACCACCTTGAAGGGCCCGTCATAAGGGGGCTGGAGTGGACACTGTAGAGCGTCGTGCTTCACGAATACGTGAGAACAGGAGGAGAGATCACTGGGGACGTGGACAGGCTGTGGTGCTGGCAGACGCGGAGGGACAGGGCGCAGCTCGCTCATAATGTCCTGCAGTCGCAGGGCGTACTCGCTGTTGGCCTGGGCATTTGCGTTTTTACTGTCGGCGACAAACTCCCCCGAAAGGCGAAGTGTTGTGCCGTATACGAGTTCAGCCGAGCAGCAGCCAACGTCTGCTTTCAGAGCCGACCTAATTCCCAACAAAACCAGAGGTAGAGCCTCGACCCAACTGTGACTTGAAGTTGCCATCAGGCTAGCCTTCAGTTGGCGATGGAACCTTTCCACCATACCGTTGCTGATCGGATGGTAGGCCATTGTTCTGATGCGCCGGATTCCTAGGGCCCGCGTGATGTTCCCGAATAGGGCAGACTCGAATTGCGTTCCGCAATCTGTTGTCACAGTCGATGGGACTCCGAATCTCGCTACCCAGTGGCAGATGAAAGCGTGTGCAACCGTATTGGCAATGATATCTGGGATGGGGACGGCCTCTGGCCATCGCGTGAAGCGGTCGACGCAAGTTAGCAAGTAGTTTTGCCCTTGACAATAAGGCAATGGTCCCACAATGTCCAAATGTACATGGGAAAATTGAGTGTCCAGCTTGGGGAAAGATCCTAAGGGGGTCACAGTATGGCGCTGCACTTTGGAGCGCTGACAGGATAGGTACTCCCGGGTCCAACGTCGGACATCCTGGTTTATTCTGGGCCACACGAACCTAGCTGTGCAGAGTCGCTGAGTGGCTCGGATTCCTGAATGCGAGAGGCCATGCAGCGATTCATAAAGGTTGCGGCGAAGATCCGGGGGCACGAACGGTCTGGCCCTACCGGTAGACATGTCACAACATACAGCTTCTGTCGGCCCATCTACTCATTGCAGCTTCAAGGCGCTGACTGTGGGCTTCAGTAGGTGCTGCAACTCCGGATCGCTGCGTTGGGCCGTTTGGTAGGGTGACGGCGTTCACTGGGTTGCGCGAAAGAGCATCTGCCGCTGCATTGTCTTTCCGGCTGACATGGCGTATATCCGTCGTGAATTCTGTGATGTAAGACATTTGGCGGAGCTCTCGTGCCACGTGTGCACCCGTATCTGAGTTGATCGCACGCAATGCGTAAATCAGCGGCTTGTGATCTGTGAGCACAAAAAATTCTTGACCTTCTACATAGTGGCGGAAATGTCGTATAGCCGCGTATATGGCCAGGAGCTCTCTACCAAAGGTGCTGTATCGGTGTTCGGCTGGGCTCAATTTTCTGGAGAAGATGGAAATTGGTTGCCACCTTCCGCTTGACTTCTGCTGTAGTACGGCTCCGATAGCTGCGTCTGAGGCGTCCACCATTATGCATTGCGGTACCCCGGGTTGCGGGTATGCGAGCAGGGCGGCATTCGCGAGAGACTCCTTAATATGCCGAAACGCATGTACCGCTTGGTCGTTCCACTGAATGTCGCTTGCCTTAATTCCTGGAGTTGCTAGTAGGCTGTGCAGCGGGTGAAGGATGTGGGCACACTTCGGAACGAACCTACGGTAAAAGTTTACGAGTCCTAGGAACTCTCGGAGCTGGCGGATGGTTTTTGGCTGTGGAAACTGCCGTACTGCGTCAACCTTGTCCGGATGTGGTTGCACTCCCGCGCTTGAAATGCTGTGGCCCAAAAATGGTAGCGCTGGTACCCCGAACACGCACTTGACCGTATTGATAACGATGCCATGTTCGGCCAGTCGCTGTAGCACGCAGCGTAGGTGACTCGTGCTCTTCGGGCGTGCGGCTAGCAATCAGCAGGTCATCCAGCTAAACCTTGCAAAAGTTGAGGTCCCGGACAACGCCATCCATGAACCGTTGAAACGTTTGGCCAGCATTCTGTAAGCCAAAAGGCATCCGTAGAAATTCAAACATTCCGAATGGCGTTGTTATTGCGGTCTTGGGAACATCCTCTGGTGCTACAGGTATCTGATGGCATGCTCTCACCAGATCTATTTTAGAGAAGATGTTCGCGCCCTGCAGGCCGGAGGTCAGGTCGTGGACGTGTGGCACTGGGTAACGGTCCGGCACCGTCACACGGCTTAGTGCCCTGTAATCCCCGCAAGGACGCCAATCACCACCTGTTGATTTGGGGACCATGTGAAGAGGCGATGCATACGGGCTGGATGAAGGGCGTACTATGCAGAGTTCCATCATATGCGAAAACACCTGCCGGGCTAGCCGTAGCTTCTCGGGCGAAAGACGCCGTGGCCGCGTGTAGACCGGTGGTCCTGTTGTTCCTATGTGATGCTGAACATCGTGTTTTACTTCGGCGAATGCCTGTTGCTGTTGCGTCAGCTCTGGGAACTCCTGTACTATGGCGGTGAAGCGCAATTCTCCTGATGGACGGAGTAGGGTCGGGCTGAGCGGAGGATGCAAACACGGCTTGCCTTGAACCACTGCACGACATAGAGGATCCTGAAGCCGTTTGTTTCGAACATCAACCATTAGACCGAAGTGTTGCAGAAAGTCAGCGCCCAATATGGCGAACTTGACATCAGCGGCTATGAACACCCATTTGAACGTTCTGTTGAAACCGAAATTCAGCGTGAGTGAACGGTGTCCGTATATTCGTATCACCGTGTTATTGACGGCTTGGAGTGGCGATGTAGTTGGATTCTTCCTTTCGGTTTGTGACGCTGGTATCACGCTCACCTCGGCGCCTGTGTCGACTAAGAAACGAGCCCCGTTGTTGCGGTCGGTAACAAAAAATACCGAGGGACGACTTAAAGGCAGCGTAGAAACACTGGTTGCCCTCAGTGCTTGCCGCGGTCGTTTCCCGAGCGCGCGCAGGGTGGAACGCAGTTACGCACAGCATTTCCAAATCGTTGATGATACCAGCATATATTTTGTCGCTGAGGTTGTGATAGCGACGTGTTTGGCTCGCTTGCATTGTGTGCTGTACTGCTTGCACGCAAAGCTGATAGCGTGTCGGTGAGTCGAGAAATATCTGCACGCATTTGCTGCAGTTCATCCTGAGCCTGTTCTCGCACGGCAGCCAGTGATGTGGGCGTGGTGACCGCCATAAGCCGATCAGCGAGCTCGGCGACCGCAGCTAGGTCTTTCTGCTCTGACGCCTCGACAACCAAGCGAACACTTGACGGCAGCTTTTGCAAAAACAGTTCTCGAAACAATAGTCCGTCTAAGGTGTTTGTTGTTTCGCCGCGCAATAGTTGCATGTGCGGCAACAGCTGACTAGGAGTACGGTCGCCGAGGTTCGTGTCGTGAAGCAGTTGCTGTAGTCGCTGCGATTCGGGGGGCGTGACACGGCGGATGAGAGTTTTTTAGTTTTACGTATGCTTTTTCAGCAGGTGGGTCGAGTAAGAGATCCCGTATTTCACTGGCTGTGGGTGGCGGGAGGCTGCTTACGACGTAGTGGTATTTGGTCAAGTCTGATGTGATGCGTCGCACTGCGAACTGGGCCTCTACTTGAATAAACCAGAGTGCGGGGTCGCGGTCCACAAGGGTGGCAGCTTACCGTCAATTGAGGAGACTGTCGGCGTAGCGTCCGTTGCGGACGTCGAAGGCATGGCGACGTTGATGCACAACCCCGGTGGCTGCACTACTATTCTGAGTCACCAATGTTGGAACGCACTGCGAGGCCGAGCTGGGCGAGCAGGTCGCGCAAGCGAAGTAAACCACTTGCGTCCCAAACAACAACTGAACTTTTATTTCCTTTGAAGTGCACGAAGAAAAGTCACGTGGTTCCTTGCGCATGCGCTGTTGGCCTTCGCGCACACACAGAAGCACACATTCTCGCACACTCGGAAGCGCCGTTTCAGAGCGCTACATGCACAAGTGGACAATGGTTTAGCACCACTGCGACACACTTTCAATATGCGGGCGCAGTGCATATGACTCCTCCAGGTCCAAAATACCATGCAGCTTTTCCTTTATGAATCAATAAATTGTGACAATAGAAGGTAAAATGGAACTGGGTCCATGTATTCATTCTGACTGTTTGCAGACCATTTGTGGAAGACTCAAGGTTCCACAGAAGCCAGCTTGAGAAGCACTGGGGGCGAGGTAACTCACTTTTGAGGCATTTCTGAGCAAAAGAGAAACAACAAAAACAAAAAAGTCAGCATGAAGCCTGCCGGACAGCTTTATTAGCAAGGCTTTTTCTACAACCCTGACCGCCTACGAGGAGCCAAGCCTTGGGATGCAAGAAGCCATAAAGGCAAGAAGCAACAACAGCAACCATTTTTTGTCGAGCGCATAAAAGTGAACTGTGCCCCTTAACTCGTCAACACCACAATGTGCTGCAAGAGCTCTTGAGTCTTTCTGGTACTGTATACACTGGTCCATTAATGATTCCAACGTCCACACGACTGCGGAGATTTTTTCATGAATAAGCAGCAGAAAAGAGCGAAGACAAGGTGGTGGCTGCCTACGAACGTGCCATTATGACGAAGCCGAGTAAGTGACGCGCTGCGTGCAACTAGCCAGGGGTGGTCGCTTCCCTGAGGCAGTATCGCATTTCAATGAAACCGTGTATGTTCATAGCAAGTGCAGTTTATTCCACTTGTAAGCATGCGGCGGGTGTCGCTCTGTAAAGCGAAAAAGCTTACCTGGTCATTGGAGGAATTGTTGACGCACTGTAATAAAACTTCATGAAAAAAAGAACAACTTAGTTGCAAATTCGTGCATGTTTTGAAGGGCAAGTCCATATTGCCACGTGCGTTTCTTTATCACTTTTGCTGTATTCGGTTTTCGGCCACAAAGACTGTCAGCAACGCTCAGCGCGAACCGCGCCTTGTTGTTCGAGAACCTTCGCGATCATTGTAGATCGTTTTGTTAAGATTGCGCGCAAGACGCGCACACTCGAGCTTATTCTAGAATTTGCACGACAGCCAGCGATAACGCTGGAATATTTGACGGCACATGTTTAAATGCCGACGCGCTTCACCGCTTGTCAGTTGATCGACGGACGACGCCCTGTTCGCCGCTATCATTGTACAGAGTGTATTGCTGTAGTTCTAGTTCTGAGTTTCTCGGCCACAAGTTCGGCCAAATAAACAGTTTCATCTCGGACGTGCGGACTGTTGTCTTCGTCGACGTCACGACCACGTGACATCTGGTGGAGGTGCTGCTTTTTCCATGATCCGGACACCCCCGCGAAGCGCTGACCCAAGCCCAAGCCGCGAGGAGGACGACGGCAAAGAAAACCCGGATCGTCGAACAAGCCGCAGGCAGAAGGGACTGCAGCCAGAGTACGGGCTCCTTCCCGAAAACACCAGGCAGCCCCAGGTCCCAACACCGACCGCAGCGACGATGACCGACCCCGTGCAGCCTGCGCCGATACTTCTCCGGCAGCCCAAGGAGCCGCCAACTTTCCGCGGGTCGTCATTCGAAGACCCTGAAACCTGGCTCGAGACCTTCGAAAGGGTCTCAGCGTTCAACAACTGGGACTCCGAGGACAAGCTGCGCCACGTCTACTTTTACCAGGAAGATGCAGCAAGACCTGGTTCGAGAATCGGGAGTCTACTCTTCGAACCTGGGACGCCTTTCGCAGCACTTTCCTGGAGACGTTCACAAGCGTCGTCCGCAAGGAAAGGGCCGCAGCCTTGCTGGAGACACGGGTCCAACTTCCAAATGAAAGCGTGGCCATCTTTGCAGAGGAAATGACCCGGCTATTTCGCCACGCTGACCCTGCCATGCCCGAGGACAAGAAAGTCCGCTTCCTCATGCGAGGGGTAAAGCAAGAGCTCTTCGCTGGTCTGATGCGGAACCCACCTTCGACAGTCCAAGAATTCGTCTCAGAAGCGACGACGATTGAGAAGACGATGGAAATACGAACCCGCCAGTACAATCGCCGTACGATTGAAGACAGCCCAGCTGTTCATGCCCTCGCCTCCGACGACCTGCGCGAAACGATCCGAGCGATCGTTCGGGAGGAACTGCGCAAGCTATTACCCTCACCACAGCCTCAAGTGGACTCGATCGCAGAGGTCGTTCGATCAGAAATCCAGCAGTCGCTGGGCAACCTTGAACCACCACTGCCCCAGCCGCAAGCCATGAACTACGCTGCTGCAGCCCGACGCAACGCCCCCCCTCCTCGCCCACGTCAAGACGCCGCGCCGCCCCAGCAGTCCCGCCGTCAGGCACCACCGCCGCCGCCACCGACGTCATACCGCCCACCAGCCGGCCAGCGATACACGCTAAGGAAGACCGACGTTTGGCGCGCCCCTGACAACCGCCCGCTCTGCTACCACTGCGGGGAGGCCGGCCACACGTACCGCCGCTGTCAGTACCGACAGATGGGGCTTCGAGGATTCGCCGTCAACGCGCCGCGCCCACAGCCAGGCGAACGGCCTCGCGACATCGACGACTACCTCACCGGAACACAGTGGCAAGAACGACGACCTTCCCGCTCGCTTTCGCCGGGCCGCTACATGTCACCGCACCGCCGGCAATACACTGGCCCAAATCGGGGCCGGTCGCCTAGCCCGTATCCGGGAAACTAAGGACAGCAATCGATGGAGGTGCGGTTGCTGTACGACGAACTACCGAAGATCCTCCGCCGCCGCCGACCGAACGAAGCCCTAACATCGAAACTTCACGGCCTGAGGAAGACCTGACAACGCCACGTCGAAGCAGCGGAACAAACCGACGCAGCCGTGACCCGACGCCGCGACCCAACCGCAACGCAAGACGACGAACTAGCGACCTCGACGTTCTCATTGACGGCCACAACGTCACCGCTCTCGTCGACACTGGAGCCGACTATTGCGTCATCAGTGGGCCTTTCGCCACGAAGTTGAAGAAAGTTAAGACTGCTTGGGAAGGCCCCGAAATCCGTACCGCTGGAGGCCATCTAATAACGCCGTCTGGAGTCTGCACAGCAAGAGTAACAATCAATAATCGCACGTATGCTGCGAGTTTCGTAATCTTGCAACACTGCTCCAGGGACGTCATACTTGGCATGGATTTCTTAAACCATCATGGCGCCGTCATTGACTTAAGAACCAAGTCGATAACCCTGTCGTCGGACAAAACGAGACCGCCGGATGCGAATCCATGTCACCATGCCCTGAACGTGCTCGAGGATCAAGTTACCATCCCGCCTCGCTCCAGCGTCATAATTCCCGTCAGCACCGAAAAAGCTGAAGACATCGAAGGTGTCATCGAGAGCGATCAGCGTTTGCTACTAGACCGTGACATCTGCGTTGCAAGGGGCATTGCTCGGTTGCACGAAGGAAAAGGAAGCGTGATGCTAACGAACTTCAGCCAAGAATATAGACACCTGAGCAGGGGCACGACGATTGCATACATCGAAGAAATCTTGGCCGTCAGCGATGCATTTGCCTTTTCGGATTACGACGAAGCTACGACGACTACCCCAACAGCTGAGCCACCCTTCGACGTAAACCCAAATTTTCCCGCTTGCCAACAGCAACAGCTTCGATGCCTTCTGCAGAAAAACAAGGACTGTTTCTCGTCGTCATCGCGGGTCCGACAAACGCCCCTTGCTAAGCACCGCATTATAACAGAAGAAAATGCTCAACCACTCCGTCAGAGTCCCTACCGGGTTTCGACGCAGGAACGGGACGCCGTGAAGAAACAGGTCGACGAAATGCTACGCGACGACATCATTCAGCCGTCGAAGAGTCCGTGGGCATCCCCCGTGGTGCTAGTGAAGAAGAAGGATGGGACTCTCCGTTTTTGCGTCGATTATCGTCGCCTGAACAAAGTCACGAAGAAGGACGTGTATCCCCTTCCCCGGATTGACGACACCCTGGATCGATTACACAACGCAAAGTACTTTTCGTTGATGGACCTCAAGACCGGTTACTGGCAAATAGAAGTCGACGAGAGAGACCGAGAAAAGACTGCCTTTATAACGCCAGACGGCCTGTTTGAGTTCAAGGTCATGCCTTTTGGTCTTTGCTCTGCACCTGCGACTTTTCAACGGGTTATGGATACAGTACTGGCCGGCTTGAAGTGGCAGACGTGCCTCGTGTACTTGGACGACGTCGTTGTGTTTTCCTCAAACTTCGACGAACACCTTCGGCGCCTTGAAGCTGTACTTCAAGCAATCAAGACCTCCGGACTCACTTTGAAGCCTGAAAAGTGCCGCTTCGCGTACGAGGAGCTCTTGTTCTTGGGTCATGTGATCAGCAAGGATGGTGTTCGCCCGGACCCGCGGAAAACAGCTGCCATCGCTGACTTCCCGACGCCCACCGACAAGAAGGCCGTACGCCGTTTTCTCGGCTTGTGCGCCTATTACAGACGTTTCGTCAAGGAATTTTCACGGATCGCCGAGCCACTTACGCAACTCACGAAGGCCGACGTCGAATTCAGGTGGGAAACGTCGCAAGTTCAGGCATTTCAAGAATTGAAACGACGCCTGCAGACGCCTCCGATACTTGCGCATTTCGACGAGCACGCCGATACAGAAATCCACACCGACGCAAGCAGCGTAGGACTCGGCGCCGTCCTTGTGCAGAAGACCGAGGGATTGGAAAGGGTCATCAGTTATGCTAGCCGGTCGCTATCAAAGGCAGAAATCAACTATTCCACAACAGAAAAGGAGTGTCTGGCCATCATCTGGGCTACATCAAAGTTTCTCCCCTACATCTACGGCCGGCCCTTCAAAGTTGTGAGCGACCACCACGCCTTGTGTTGGCTAGCCAACTTGAAGGACCCTTAAGGTCGCCTCGCACGGTGGAGCCTAAGACTTCAAGAATTCGACGTTACAGTCGTTTACAAGTCCGGAAGAAAACACTCCGATGCCGACTGCTTGTCTCGTGCCCCCGTCGACGCACCGCCGCAGGACGACCACGATGATGACTGCTTCTTGGGAATCATAAGTGCCGACGACTTCGCTGAACGACAGCAAGCCGACCCGGAACTCAGGGGCCTTGTGGAATACCTCAAAGGCAGAACCACCGTTGTTCCAAAAGTATTCAGGCGGGGATTGGCGTCATTTCTCTTGAAAAACGACGTCTTCGTAAAGAAGAACTTCTCTCCGGCCCGGGCCGACTACCTCATCGTTGTACCTTCGACACTGCGACCAGAGGTTCTGCAGGCCCTGCACGACGACCCGGCGGCGGGCCACCTCGGCTTTTCCCGCACGCTCGCGAGGATACAGGAAAAATACTACTGGCCACGCCTTCCTGCCGACGTCGCCCACTACGTTAAGACTTGCCGAGATTGCCAGCGACGAAAGACACCGCCGACTAGGCCAGCGGGGCTTCTGCAGCCAATCGAACCACCTCACCAGCCGTTCCAGCAAATCGGAATGGACCTACTGGGGCCGTTCCCGACGTCGACTTCCGGCAACAAGTGGATCGTCGTAGCAACAGACTACCTCACCCGTTACGCCGAGACAAAGGCCTTGCCTAAAGGCAGTGCCGCCGAGGTAGCCAGGTTCTTCGTGGAGCACATCGTCTTGCGTCATGGCGCCCCAGAGGTCCTCATAACAGACAGAGGTACCGCCTTTACGGCGGACCTAACTCAGGCGATCTTCAAATACAGCGAGACGAGCCACCGCCGCACCTCCGCCTACCACCCACAGACCAATGGCCTCACCGAGCGTCTAAATAAGACCATCGCCGACATGCTGGCCATGTACGTCGACGTTGAGCACAAGACGTGGGACGCCATCCTTCCGTACGTGACCTTCGCTTACAACACGGCCGTCCAAGAAACGACGCAGATGACGCCGTACAAGTTGGTCTACGGAAGAAGCCCGGCGACGACGCTCGACGCCATGATACCCAACGTCACCGACGAAGAAAATCTCGACGCCGCCGCTTACTTACAGCGCGCCGAAGAAGCACGACAGCTCGCCCGCCTACGGATCAAGAACCAGCAGACGACTGACAGCCGCTGCTACAACCTTGGACGACGCCACATGGAATACCAACCCGGTGACCGTGTATGGGTATGGACGCCAATATGCCGACGGGGACTCAGTGAGAAGCTTCTTCGACGATACTTCGGACCGTACAGGGTACTTCGACGCCTCGGCGCACTCGGCTACGAGGTTGTCCCTGATGGCATTACGAACTCTCAGCGGCGCCGTGCACGACCTGAAGTCGTCCATGTCGTGCGCCTCAAACCATATTACGCACGTTAGCGAATCTGAGGACTGTCATTTTGCTTTATATTATTGTGCTTTCTTTCTTGTGCTTATTGTTTATTGTAGTTTCTTGCTTTATTCTTGTTATTTATTGTTGCATGCATTGGCCTGTTCTGTTTTAAGCATCGGGACGATGCTTTTTCAGAGGGGGGCACTGCCACGTGCGTTTCTTTATCACTTTTGCTGTATTCGGTTTTCGGCCACAAAGACTGTCAGCAACGCTCAGCGCGAACCGCGCCTTGTTGTTCGAGAACCTTCGCGATCATTGTAGATCGTTTTGTTAAGATTGCGCGCAAGACGCGCACACTCGAGCTTATTCTAGAATTTGCACGACAGCCAGCGATAACGCTGGAATATTCGACGGCACATGTTTAAATGCCGATGCGCTTCGCCGCTTGTCAGTTGATCGACGGACGACGCCCTGTTCGCCGCTATCATTGTACAGCGTGTATTGCTGTAGTTCTAGTTCTGAGTTTCTCGGCCACAAGTTCGGCCAAATAAACAGTTTCATCTCGGACGTGCGGACTGTTGTCTTCGTCGACGTCACGACCACGTGACAATATATAATGAACTATTGCTATAACGGCCACTTTTTACGGCACTTTCGAGTTCATTACAAACGGGTTTGATTGTATATATGGGATAGCATAAGCGCTGCTTCTGTCATAAACAGGCGCACAAGACTGGAGTCAGCCAGTGCGGTTCAGGCCACCGTAACAATGTACATGTTCATTGTTTGGCCTGGGTGCACTAATGTTCGTGCTTTTGACCAGGAGTGCTCAAGTACCGAAGAATAAAGTCATGCGAAAGCATTGCTTGTCATCCTGGCTACTAAGCAAGACAAATGGTTTACAGGAATGTGAAATTTAGGTTAATCAATAACTGGCTACCAAGAAATGCCTTATTCCGTCATCAGAAAGCGCAACAGCTATTTTGCGCTGACCAAGTCTCACTGTGAACAAAGAGAAATACCCTCCTGAGAACATCTACTCCAGTTCATTCCTAGAACAATGAAGAAAGCGTTTCAGAATTGAAGCAACACCTTTCAACACCATCACTGGCTATGGATGAGGCTTTCCATGCTAAGCTGACCATGCCTGGCCACACCAGTGAGTTTTTCAAACATGCAAGCTTTGCTCATGTCTGCTATGTGCAAAAGCCTGCAACAGCAATGCCCTGTGTGACATACCGGCTGAGTGAGTCCAGGCAGACATTAACGAGGCCATGCTTCCGTGCAATCTTGCCGTAGTGGATGATGGACTGTGCTGATGCATGCACCCCCAACATGGACTGGTGCTGGTTGCCAGGCACCTCGGGCACCAAAGACGCAGGGGCATTGTCGAAGTGGCTCACAATAGCCTGCACACAAGAGTAACCTCAGAAATCCCAACAGTGCAGTGCCTGTAGTTCCTGAAATAGACCTCGCAGACATCTTGCAGCACACAAAATTAATGATACAGCATAGACTGTTGATAATGTAAGTCACTGGAGTCATGAATATCTGCACTATAAGCGGTACCACACTATGACCAAAGTAGCATTTTTCGTGTGCAAAACATGAACACGCAGCCATGCTATTCCGACAACTGAGGCATGCGGCTGGGGTGTAAATTTGCATCTGTTTAAATGTGCAAATGTTGAACAAATAACGTCTGTGGACCTGCAGCGCCGACATAATGAATGCAAAAAAAAAGGAAAAGCCATAGCGGAAAGTCGTCAACTAACTTTTGGGACTTCCTCGTTTATGCGGACTTCGCCCCAGTACCACACTACACAGAAACGATATGACAAATTACAATAGAAATCCCGCACTCTTTTGATTTTGCAAGTACGTGCATGATGTCAAAAACAGTGGCGATCACAAACGACCACTCGAGTCTTACACATGCATGCCCTTGTTTTTGTTGACGATGTAAGTCACCCCTTCTAAATGCAAAAACTGCAAAATGTTCTGTTCACTTGGCACCAAACCACAACTTTGATTGCCCATGGCCACTACCGACGAGGCAGCTAGTGCTCCTTAGGCCTAGAGTGTGGGTTGCAACTTGGCATGCCATCGAGGGAAGTTTGCCAAAGATAACATGGAGATTGGGCAAGATCGCACACACGATCTAAATCAAGGGCAGCACGTGTGAAACGAAGTATCGGTTTGCGGTCAGGAGTCGCGGAAACTATCCTGCAAAAGTCTGCCACGCTTGTAAGTCCGTCCGCAGGTGGCAAAGGCTCTATCATGTCTTAAAGCATTGTCATATGCAGGCAAGGTGGTACGAGCGATATCTGCACTCTACAACGACACAACTATTTTCCCAAGAAACAACAGCCGTAATGTGCACTTGATGCGGGTTTGGAGTGGAGCAAGACAAGCAAAGGGGGCGAAGGCTTCTCTGTTGCCTAGGCAACCACGTGCTGCCCCTTTTCCTTAATTTTTTTTTCTCCCCAGTGCTTCTCCGTCGTTCGCTCCGCGTCCCCTCCTCCTTCGTATGCCATCGTTACTCTCTTCCCAGCCGGCACACCTCGAACGAGAAGCATGTTCGCTCCCTCGCTTCCCGGGAATTTTCCAATAGACGCATTATAACTGGTCTTTCATTTTGGGGGACCGCATAATAAGTGGTATGCATATACATGGAGTTTTATGGAATGGTAAACTGGAGTGAAAAAAAAAAAAAACGCATTATAGCCGGTCCTGCACTGTAAGCGGGTGCATTATAAATTGTCTGAGCTGTATACAGTACAGACCACTTATAACTTAACCACTTATAGTGCAGGGTCAACTATAACGTGGCTTTTTCTGACTCCAGTTCACCCTCCCATAGAACTCCATGTATATACATAGCACTTACTGTGCAGCCTACTCCCGCTCCCTGAGGTGGGAGACTGACGAGGCTGCCAGGAAAATTTCACCGTCAAGCAATGTGGCAAGCACCGGCCAGGGATAGCATGACGAGGGAGAACCGAAGGAGGTGCAGAGCGGACGAACACGAAGTTGAGGGATAAAAAAAAGAAAAGAAAGAAAGGCGACGGAAGCAGCGTATCACCGGTGCGCGGAGTGAGGAAAGGGTGCGATTCTCACGGCAACGGAGAAGCCCTTGCACCTGCTCGACCGCTCAAGTCTGCAGGTTCACCGACTTAACCTGTCCACATGTGGAAACTTAAAGGGAGCCAAATACCCCGGTCACATGTATCAATTCTCGGACATGTGGGGCTGCTTGTTCAGCATGTTTTGCATTCGTGCAGCCTTTGAAAAAAGTTGTGTTAGTTATAACAAGGTACCACTTATAGCATGGATATTCGCGACTCCGGTGACTTATGTTATAAGCAGTGTAGACTGAAGTGCATCGAAGCCTGCTATAGCAAAAATCCTAGAGAACGAAATTCTCATCACAATAAAATATTTTCACACCAGTATAGTGAATTTAATGCATTTTGTATCTCTTGACAAGAAGTTGCTTTGTTAAACAGGAATGCTACATGAACAAAATTTTCCAGCATGTTAGTCTCCAAATCATTTACCAGTGTGAAACCCACAGGATCGAGAAAGCACTCCAATGCATTTCCTACTCACTTAATTTGCATAAAATGTCGCCCTTACATTGTTGAATACTTTTTTGCGAACCTAGATTATTCTATTGCTTGAATGAAGTATTGCAGCAATTCTACTTAACCCTTTCTGGCACCACCTATGAAGAACTGTCTGTAAATGCATCAAAGTCACACAACATTATTTAAAGGCACTCAATATTTTGTTCCAACAAAAATATTCTCATAATATGTTGATTTATGTGTTTTATAGTAATTAATCTTACTTAAATAGTAACAGAATATCCAGTTACACTGAAGTCATTCGGGTTCTGTTTATGCATAAATAAAATCAAATTTTATGCTAGAAATACTGTGCAATTTGGTTTTCAATTATAATAATTTCGAACAAAGAAAAAGTATACTTTTAGTATGGCTCGCGGAAAGTGGCACGTCGAACAACTCGTCGAACATGGTAGTGCATTCAGCTAAGTGATCATTTGCAACAGTACAATGCAAAATGAGGTTAAATGAAGACACATTTACTGTATTCAATTCATCCAAAGCTCAATGTACTTTGCTCTTTGTAGTGCCCAGTAGACACAACTAGCCAAAAGAAGTTGTGTACAAAGCGTCTCAAAGGGTTAAGATACAATCAAGGAACACCTCAAATATTTCATAGAATATCGTTTTTGCTGTATACTAGTTATGATTATCGAGAATTATAAAAAATAGCAACACCGGCCAGACCAGCTTTCTGGAAATCTTGCCACATACTCTACTTGTGTTTGACGAAGCAAGATTGCCTAAGATCCCTGCGAGAAATATGCAACGTCGTAGACCGCTATGCATGACCGCCGGTAATGTTTTTAGACGTTAGCGATCATACTGGAACTTGTTATCATACAGCAAATGTATGCATGTGTAATTAAGGGCCAAAATGTGCTGTGTCCCGTGACAGCTGGTGGCCCCTTCCCAACTTTAATACGCTTTTCCGCATAACCCCAGTGTACTGTGGCAAAAGTGACTTTACAAGCATTTGGCATGCAAGAGACCAAGGCCAGACTATCCAGTTATTTTTCTTTTTATTGCGAAAGCAATTATGTGAACACTCGAGATGCATTCCTGCCGTGCCGTCATGTTCAGTATAAAGTCGATAACTACTACGCCACACGCATCGCATGTTCTATGTTCTAGCTAAAGCTTGCAAAGGCTGCAGACGGCTCAAGCAGAGATTAAACGCACTGGCCTCCTCCGTCGGGCAAAGCAGCAGGAAGGGGCTCCGTCGCTCAAGTAGGAACTGCGAACTTTGATCAAAAGAGTGTGGCTGCTACAGTGAGAGTTGCTAAATCGGACGTGTTCTCTGGTCCCGGCAAGCCTCTGCATTGTTTAAAGGCTCTCACTATTTCAGTCATATTCGGCTGCAACCCGGTTAAATGGGATGATGCTTGAAGTGCACCAAGTGTATAACGCAGCAAATGTGCAATGCAAAGAAGTGAAAATGGTGTTCATGAACAATAGAAACGAGTCAGTGCATTGCTGTCAGTGCAGACTGTGACAGGAAAGCCAGAACGCTGCATGCCTCTTTATGTTTACCACTGTGTGTGCCACCGTGTTGGCCTTCAGGAAGGCGTGGTCGCCATCCACAATAGAGTGCTGTTTGCGACTTCAGCAGCTGCAGCAAATATGCTTCATATTGCATTTTTAGCGCAAAAAACGACACCACAAGAAAGAAGACTGAACACAGCGCTACTCTCAACTGACATGGTTTATTGCGTCACTCCCCTCTTTATAGCAACCAGATACCGGTAGGACATGCGTCGTGCACCCTATGCGCACAACCACCTCACTTTGGACACCTGAGCGCAATCATGAAAGCGAATCCAAAAAACAAAATTCAGAGGAAAACAAGGTTATGGAAGGCACGCTAATGCACTGCGACCCCAATGATCGAATATAAAACGCTTCTGATAATTCTCGGGTGGTGGTGTCATGACTCTTCTTTAAGATAGTAGCGCCTTAAAGAACATGAGCGATCCCTGCCGATCACATTTAGCTCAACACTGCAAAAAATGCAATTGTCAAGCCTTGTTTAGACTAACTACTATCTTAAAGAAGAGTCGTGACACCACCACCCGAGAATTATCAGAAGCATTTTATATTCAATCATTGGGGTCGCAGCGCATTAGTGTGCCTTCCATAACCTTGTTTTCCTCTGAATTTAGTTTTTTGGATTCGCTTTCATGATCGCGCACAGGTGTCCAAGGTGAGGTGGTTGTGCGCATAGGGTGCACGACACATGTCCTACCGGTATCTGGTTGCTATAAAGAGGTGAGTGACGCAATAAACCATGTCAGTTGAGAGTAGTGCTGTGTTCAGTCTTCTTTCTTGTGGTGTCATTTTTTGCGCTAGAAAAGCAATATGGATTCTCACCAACTAGCCCGCCAACGCATTCTGTTGAAACATACTTCACTTTCGTTTTCACTTGGCGCATGTGAACCATGATCGCGTCGACAGTCAACCTGGACGAATATCAACTCCATGCGGCCTGTGAATATGCCGCATCGATAGGATGTGCAATATCATCTGCAGCAACTGCGATCAGCAAAGAAATTAGTGCAGCTTGCACAAGGTCGCGCAAGGCTGGGTCACAGCAGAGCTGGCAGAGTTACGCCAGGTCGAATCCTGATGGAGTTGGCTGCTAGCCTTGCTTTGTATAACATTCCAATCTGTTGCTACCACATTCACTGCTTCAACCTTCTGGTGAAACTTAGTCAACATGAGGTTATTAGTGCAGATATTTTCCATTCTTGGGTAGCGCACAAATGGACGAAACACGAAGGAAGAAGACGGGACAAGCGTTAGTCAGCTGTTAGACCAGTGCTTGTCCTGTCTTCTTCCTTTGTGTTTCGTCTGTATGTGGGCTACCTAACAATGAATAGGTTCAAACTTGCCAACCCTGCAATTTTACTACAGATATTTTTTGGCACAGATTAACAAAGAGCATGAATTAACTGAATGAATGCAATTTGAATTAAGAAGATTTAAACATACGGGGCCAACCAAAAACTTGAAATTTGCTTGAAATAACCAAAAGAGTGAATTACTGCGAGTCCGCTGTACAATACAGTCAACTGCCGATTTTTCGGACACCCTAGGGACCGCAAAATCGTCCGAAAAATCGGGCAGTCCGAAAAAACGAATTCATGTGCGTTTATTCCGCTCAAGCGGTCAAATCGCCAAAGCCATGTCTGAAATAGCTTTATTGCCTCCCAGTACGATTATCAGGCATTTTGGTGCGCACCCAGGCTCTCGCAAATACATTCGGTACCTACCGCGAACCCCGCTTAACCACGTGCCAACCGCCACTTGCAAGAATGCATCTCGTGATGAGCGCCGCTGATACCAGCAAAGCGCGGGATAGATTACGGCTCTCTCGCATGGAGCGTTTAGAAACGATGACGCAGAAAACAGACTGTGCCGGAAGAGCGGACGACTCGTCCGGCTTTCGACGATGCGTGTGCGCATGTAAACGATGCGTACACACATCGCCGAATCTCTGCCGATACGCAGCATTTGCTGCCGTGTGAAGCCGATCGTTTCTAGTTGTGTGCAGCACATCGACAACTAAGCTGACGCCGTCACTGTACTGTTGCTGTATCGTACGCACGCATTTATCATGAAAGGGTTCGTAATGCGCACTTTGTTCCTGACCGCACATGGGCGCAGCAATGGCGAGCTGGTTTCGTCCGTGAAGGCAACGCGTCTGTGCGGCGCACTTAGCGGTCTTGCACAAAGAGGCAGCAAGAATGGCGGCGCGGCGCGTTGGGGTTCCAGCCTGCAACTGTGCTTGGCCACATGCACTACCGAGCAGTTAACTGAAGATTCTTATCGTAAGGGTTGTCGGCGATTAAGCCATACTGGCGCGTTTGCCAGCTGCCGCCATCACGCCTCCGTGCATTTCCGCTGCTTATCAGTAAAGACATTGCCGCATGGCGCCGTGATAGCGGCCCCTTTGAATTTCTGGTCTGCTTCACCCCATAACGCTTTGGCATTGCGGCAAAGCTGACTTTCGGACTCTGCTACTGTCGCAAACAGATAGACTTGCGAAAGCGCTGGTTTGAACCTACGAGATGATAGACGCGGCAGAGGTGGGGGCTTCAAATAATGCCTTTCGGACCTGCAATTTGGGCAGAAAGTCCGGAAAATCGAACGCGGAAGAGTTTCAGTGTCCGAAATTTCGGACGTTCTAATACATTGACGTCTATTGGGCTGGTGACGGTGCCGCGAAAGCGTCCGAATTTTCGAGCATGTCCGGAAAATTGGGCGTCCGAAAAATCGGCAGTTGACTGTACAGTAGAGCCCTGGTGATACGATTATGGCTCCTACAAATTTAGGGATCATACGGATTTTTCTGGGGTCCCAACCAGGGTCCATTATTCTGCAACGTCATTGGGCACAGTTGTTGCAAATAGATTTCCACCCCGCCACGTTTCATACAAATGTATGCTACCACACAGGTACAAACAGGTGCTGCCTGCACCACCGTGAAAAATAGGTCAATCGCACGGGCATGCTTGCCATGCCGCCTGTTTGTCAGCATCACCCATAAGTGGCGTGTCGTATCCTCCGAGATTGTGAGCATGGACTTTGGATGCCCGAATGCCCCTTCAGGTGTCCTTGCTTTTAGATTACAGATGGCGATGGTGTTGCACTTTTTTCTTTCTACATGTGCTGCTGCACTTGAGGCAACGTCATTTCACTGTGTTTGCCCATGCCTGCCATGTAAATGCAAGTTATTGCAATTAAAAAACATATGAGAGGTAGACGAAGAGTAAAAGAGGAAGCGCATGGGCTTGGCATATGAGCTAGGCTTCGTAACGTCCTCATGCACTGTTGTTGGGGACGTGCACACCTGCCAACTCTCCCGACCTGTCAGGAAGACTTCTGAATTTTGAGCAAACGTCCCAAATATGAACTGTAGTAGGGTATGCATTTGGGCTGGTTGGTTCATGATTATGAGTGAATGAGCGTCCTTTCTGTCGTGTTGTCTTTCTTTCTAACCAAATCCGCGCTCCCCTATGCAAGATATGAGTGAAAAACAGCGCTAGAAAGACAGGACAAGAAAGGATGCTGTGGTTCCGTGTCCTTTTTTTGTCCCATCTTTTTAGCACTGTTTTTCACTCCCAAATATGTGGGTATGGCTTTGAACTTCCCTAAAAATAGTCCAACACCACCGCTAAATGAAGATAACAAAGGACAACAGTTCTAAAATTTTCTGGCCTTGATCTATCGCATGAGGACCACTCCTGAAGTCATTTTCGCCGCAGTACTCTGGCGTTATGCAGAAAAGCGTACTAAGATATGGAAGGGGGTACTAGCTGTCACGGGTCCCAGCACACCTGGTCCCTTAATTACACGCACGTGCATGCAGCAGCATATATTTACGAGTACAACCATGATCGTTGATGCGTAAAAACTTCACTTGCAATATTCATGTCTGTCTATGACATTGCTAAGGCCCTGAGAAACAATATAGTACGAAAACACATCAGCTTTCTTTCGCTGCATCCATATTTTTTGTCTTTTTGGAGATAGGAATATTTTTAATGACCTTGCAAGATTCGTATCGTTGAGGTTTCACTGTACTTAGTTCTAAATTGTAGTGTTTCTATCCATGAGCACTGTACAATCAATGCAAGTACTCGAACACCTTCTATCTCAACTGCTTCATGTTCAATAGCAGGCATCATAATATGCATATGTGTAGCAAGGAAAGCACAGCTGAGCGACCTGATAGTGGTGCTGGCGCCAGGTGAAGATGTCGCTCCAGTGGGACAGGTCATCGGTCAGCACAGCCAGGCGGTTGCGCCACGTCTTGACGATGGCCCGCATGTCGTAAACACTGGTTGGGGCAGGGCGCCCAACATTTGAGCCAGTGGGCAGCAGACCCTGGTGGATCTGTGCCGCCTCCTGCAGTTCCATGATTTGCTGGGCCGCCTGGGTGCATACATGTGCAATTAAATCTCTGTGACCGAAATCTTGGGTTCGTGTGTGTCACATCAAGGCTGATGCAGACCTAATGTGAGCTCGGCCAACATATTCATGTTCCCAAAGCACAAGAGAGAAGCCAAAAAGGTCTCCATCCTTCCAGTGTTCCCCCTTCCAACGGGCTGTCACAGTCTCTGATAGAGGTCACCTTTTCAGTCATGTTACCGAGGGCTTTTGATTTGGAGCAATTTTTGGAGCAGGAAAACTTTCATTTTAGAGCACTTTGGAGCAACAAAAATTTCCCTCGTGGAGCACTTTGGAGCAGGTAATTTTGCATCTGGGAGCCCTCTGGAGCAGCTAATTTCACATCCTGGAGTACGTTGGAGAAGCAATTGAATTTACATTCAAGCACCTTAAATAATTATGGGGCTCTTATGACGAGCTAGAAATATTTTGATTCATTGTAAATCTCATAACGAAAATCATCTGAGGAGCACTTTTCACTCGATAATGCAAAAACAAGGGTGTCATGCAGTTAAGTGTTCTGGAATAACCTCTCCAGCTATTATTTCAGCGACTCGAAGGCGTAAGCCATTCTTTTTCTTCTCACTCGATGCACTGATCCTCTCCCTTTAAAAGGTTTCTGCACTTGACGTAGTTATACACCGCCTCCAGGATTGGAGGTATTGCCAGCTTTCTGCACCTCACCTCGTTTTGCAGTGCCTCCATGATTGGAGGCCGTGCAAAGCGAATGTCATGTGATGATGCCACAAGTTTTGGCAATCTACAACGTCATCACCTGATGATGATGATCATTTTTGCATTGCTCGTGTTGACGCGCCGCCGATGCCAACGGTTAATTTTCGCGTTTGATGAGGCACCTCAGGCTTTCGCATTAATGTATCGAACGTTAACAGCCATCAACAACCTGGCCTTACATACCAAGATGGCCTCCACCATGTCATCTCTCTGCCGTGCGCTAAACAGCTTTGCTGGTCATCCATCCACCTCACAGAGTGGAATGGCGCCTCAATTTCTTTTTATTGCGATAAAAATTCCCACAAGAGTGATTACAAACTCGGGTGTGCTGGTGGAAGGAACTACGAAAAAGCTCTTCGAGATGAAGATCCATGGATAAAGTATATTTGAGGAAAAGTGTTCATGCGTTCCCACCGCTCACATGCTCTTCCATGGACACGAAGCACGGAAAATTCAATGTTGTTCCATATATCTATTCCTAGCGTTCCCAGATTTTTATTCCATGATGTCCAGCAACAGAAGTGAGACATTTTAGCGGAACGCATGTAGTTATTGCTGAACACTGCTTTAATTACGTGCCATGCTACGCTTGAAACGAGCTACCAGCAGTGTTTCTAAAACACATGATGTCTGTCGATTAATCGCCGCCACATTTTCTCGCTACCGTCCTAGACGTCATGAACCTCTGCAGAGAGCGAGTTTTGCCATCGAGACGATTTGCACAACAGAAGCTGTGTCGGCATCGTGCATGGCATCGTGGCTTACACGGGACGCACGTGCGAGCGCTGTTTATTCAGGGGAATAATTCTTGGTCCGCGGTTGTGACACGGGCAGCCCCAAGACCAAGATGCACATGTTTTGACGTGCTGGCGGTGGTGCGACTGCCGGTGATAGATGCACCCCAACCCGAGACTCTGGCTCAGTTTGGTGCAATTTCTGTCGACATTATCAGGATGGCGCAGTAAATTCATTTTGGCACACTTTGGCGCAGTTGGTGCAGGAGTGGAATCACTGCCTTTTTAACCTTTAACTAGACCCAGTATCCTTACTTTAAGGACAGACTCAGTATGACTGCTGGAACCTGCGAAGATACATAGTTTGCTACAAGCCTGTCTTTTGGAGAAAAAGAACACTGCAAGCGCTTGAAGTGTGCCGCCACTACATGATTGCATAAAATCGCATGTGCCACTGGTTGACACATGCTGTGTGGTATTGCAAGATTAAGTACCACTGTCCGTTGCAACTTCACAAACACCTGTGCTATGAAGGCTAGGTGTGCTCTGCCACATTCTGCACCACCGTTCAGGTCATGGAGCATTCGCTCATGAGCAACAGCTTGCAGCATGTGTAAACATGGAAACTTGCCGAGAAGCATAATGTAACAACACCAATGACATTGAATTACGACAATTGCTGTGTCCCCTGCATATACAAAATTGCAGTTTTATTCATCATGGGCAACGGATAAACAATCACAGGCATGCTGCAGGAACTGGCATGAAACAGGCAGCTACGAGTGGGGCCAGCAAGATACAGTCTACTCCTGAAAATTCAAAATTGCTTAATTGGCATTGTCGGCTAACTGGAAGAGAAGTGGGGGTCCGTCAGTTTAGCATGCAATACTAAAGAAAAAATGCTCAATAAGTGGAAAAAAATGTACTGCACAAGTTTTGCTAAACTCTGTACCTAGAGTAATCAAGAAGTGCCACAAGACGAGTTTTTGTCATTCTAGCTCATTTAGAACAAAAGTTGTAAGCATTTAAAGTTCATGTTTGCAGTACAAGCATGATTACTTTGAGATCAAAAGTGACATCTGCTTTTAACACTTTCGTGACCGCGCCTATTCCCATTGATTGTATGTTATCGATGACTTCGAGATCAAGTTTTGGCACTCTCTGAGCGGTTATGGACAGCTAACGCAATACAAAGCATAAAATAACATGTTTTTTATCAGTTTTGTTTGCGAGTTTGTTTTTTTCACCGCGGGGAGATTTTTAAAGCTCGTTCGCAGTCGGGTAGGTGAGCGCTCGTTGTTTCAGACTTCGCGTCGACGCCGCTCGCGGGTGCTCCACAGAAACGGCGAATTTCGACGGATTCCGATTAATATGAGCGGGAATCTCTGGATGATGGTAGGAGCACAGACACGAAAGACGACTTCGATTCGCCAGGCGAAGTCGTACGGACGGCGAAAGTGCGTCAAACCTCCCCGGAACATCAGCAGCTATCCGCCGGTAAGTTTCGTCTTCTCCTCGGGTTGTTTTATCGCTGCCGCGCGTCGATGTAAACGTATCCGGTGTGTTCTAAACATAACAGCTCTTATCTGCAAGGTGTTAACTTCATTCGGGCGGGAGCATTTGGCGCCGGCTGCAGAAAGAGCGCAGTTCTCTTCGCGAAGACGGCGCGGAGTGGACTTTGACCCAATGCTCCGGTGTGCTGCGCGGCGGCGTCTTCATGTTGTTTTTTACCGCTGAAGTCGTCAGAGAGACATGCAACCACACAGATAAGTATGCGCGGATGCATACTTTCGAAAAGCCAACATACAGTGAGAGGGACGGATCCATGGAGGGAGGTCACTGAAGAGAAGATGAGCAAGTTCGTCTCACTCCATGTGTACATGGTAATCGTTGAATTCCCGCGCTTGCATTGGTGTTGGGGTCGATGACACATATTTCCAGGCCTTCGTCTACCGTCAGTGATGCCACGGATAAGGTTCAAGGCTTCTTGAGTGTCTCTGATCTGAAGAAGACGACCGTCGCATCCCACGAGAATCTTCACCACGTGTCTTCTCTATTGCAACACATGACCGATCTTTCTACGCTATCTTTTAACCCCGTCGGAACCTTTCAGTGAATGAGAAAATGGTGAAATGTGAAGGTCGGTATAGTATTCGGCAGTATATGAGCGAGAAAGAGGTCAAATGAGAGTACAATTATGGATTTTTGCAGATTTGGAACAGGCCACGCTGTTCATTTGAACAAATACACAGGAAAATTGAAAAATACCAGAACTTCAAACTATGCTAGGAAAGCTGAACAGAAAAAAAAAAAAATGTTTTTCCCGAAACATGCGCAGCCAACCTTTGTTTCACCGCGTCGAGAACCTGCATCGCGCGGTGGCATGATAGGCACTAGTGCCTATATTCTTGTATTTATGTAAATAATCTTTGTACTTACAGAGCTTATATTTCCACTATTATTCTACGAGGGCTTTGCGTTCAAAACGTATATTTCGATTTTTTTTAATGTTTAACCTTTGCAGAGTAGCATTGATGTTTTTATGAATCTTTCTTTCTTTTCGATGCATTTTTCTTTGTTTGATAATTTTTTATTTTATTAGAATAAAACCGTTGTTTGAAATTAATACTGTTAGAAAGAACAATTCTTCCTCTATCATTTGATACCCACACTTTAGCATCAATTATAATTCTTTGGCAGGGAAAAAATATTTCCTAGACCAGCCAAAAACAACCGATTTTTCCGCGGTCACGAAAGTGTTACCAATAGCATTATGGCACATTATTTGGCGGTAGTATGGCATTCACCAAACATTAAGGCTCTGACAGAAAGAAGAACGATCAAAAATTGGACTTGTGGAAGTTGAGAAAACGTGATCACAAGATTGCACACCAGCCTACAAAAATATGAAAGTGAGAAAATCACAAAAAACGTGAGGCATTATTCTCAAGAGTTGTGCAACTAACAAAATAGGTTGATTTCATACCAACACATTAATATGCCCCAGGTGAATATTCAGTGCATGGCTTTGCTTGGTGTCTTCACTTTGCTGCTTGAAGGAAGGTGGCTGAAACAGCCCCTTAATGTTCTGCACTAGTGAGACAGTCTTTCTCTTCTGCTCTCTGGATGCCCTTGCTGCTTTACTGTAGCACAGACAAACCTATTAATTTCAACTCGGTTGTTTTGAAATCTAGCTTAATTCGAAGGATTTCTGCAGTCCCGTATTTTGCCATGTAAATTTGAGTGGATAATTTGAAGCGGCGATAAGCACCAGCTCAGTTAATTCAAAACTGAGTGCCATGTGCCAATTCCCGATCCCGATTTCGCTGCAAATCCATGGAAACGACGGCCTTTAGGAGCCACAGGGCAATGCAGCGTAGCGATACTAATGAGTGACAGCTAAAGCACCCTAGCCTCGCTGCAGCCAGCACAAGAAAAAAAAAAAAGCGGTCTTGTAGTCAGTTGAAATGTGCGCCTGTTGAAAAGAAGGCGTGCTTCACTGCAAGACAGCAGTGACCCGTGGTCAGCACGATGCATGCTTCTTGCAACATCAGCGTGTCATGATTTACCCATTCTTCCTGGGAAAATAAAGAAATTAATAAAGGACGGCCTGACGAAATTCGCGATGTATGTGAACATCCGATTGGTGGTTGTTCCGGCAATTTGTGCACTTGCACTGCTGGCGGAGTACTTGCCTGCAACGCCTACTTCGAAAACTTCAATGATCATCTTTTCCACCCAGAACATATAGCGAATTCGGCCACACAGGACATTATTAAATTCTTTATTTTACCAGAAAGAAAGGGCAAATGGTTGCATCATCACGCGTTGATGCTGCAAAGAGCAGGTGACAGGCTGCCTGCGCGTCACCACTGTGCTGCAGTGAAGCATGAATTCTTTTCCACAGACGCGCATTTCAGTTGACCACGAGACCATTCCCCCCCCCCCCCCCCTTCATTTTTTTTCTTGCACTGGCAACAGCAAGGCCTGCCGTTTCCCGGGTTTAGCGGCAAAATTGGGATGGGTATTGCTGGAAAACATAACCCCTGGAGCCGCAAACTAGCAGGCACAGCAAAAGACCACCTCTGATTACTTTCAGTAATTTAAAGTTCCTTGCATCCCGGTTTTTTGTTTGGTTAATTCGAAAACCTGCTTAATTAGAAGACTTTTCACAGACCCAGTGACTTTGAATTAACGAGGTTTTACTGTATTTGAATTTTTAGTAGATTACGAAAAAAGGCTTCTTTCATGCCTGCATTGTACCTTATGACTGGTTCTGCAATCGCAGTTTCTACTGCAGATTGTGGGGGCGCTCGCAGCCCCTGCAAAGTCGTTTTCGCCTCATGGCGCCCCACATCCTACGGCGTAGTCAGCATGGTCGCAGCCATGTGAGAGATGCCGCTGTTCCCGCGATGGTGCCACCCTGTCAGCGAGGTTCAGCAGAAGCATGAGGAACAGCAGTCACTTTGTTTGGGGCTTGGTGCTACTCGACGACAATCGTCTCTCGTGGGAGGTCCCATGGACCTCCCATGAGAGACGACCATGGTCAGAATCGTCCCATGGGAGTCCGTGGGATGATTCCACGGGTCGGCCCCATGGACTTCCGTGATGAGTGGAACGTTGGCGACGCCGTATTCATGTTACTTTGTGTGTTTTAGGTTGGTGTGTGTGTGTGTGTTATATTGGCATTCTAGTGTCTTATTTGTTGTGTTGGTGTAGTTATTTGTATGGTTTGGCTGGCAGGCGCACCTTTGTGTAAAAGCTGCCGATGAATCGAAGTTTGATATGTGCTGATTGAAAAAACTTCAACGAAGAAGACACACAGATGGTCAGAGGTTAACAGGACAACTGTCTGTCTGTGTGTTTTCTTCTTTGTAATTTTTTCAATCAGTGCATATCAAGCTTCGACATCAACCAATTAGCCGCATTCATTGCCTTACTGCTTATAAATGTCCATGTGTTCGTTACACTTTGTAATTCTTTCAATCAGTGCATATCAAGCTTCGACATCAACCAATTAGCCGCATTCACTGCCTTACTGCTTATAAATGTCCATGTATTCGTTACACTTTGTAATTCTTTCAATCAGTGCATATCAAGCTTCGACATCAACCAATTAGCCGCATTCATTGCCTTACTGCTTATAAATGTCCATGTATTCGTTACACTTTGTAATTCTTTCAATCAGTGCATATCAAGCTTCGACATCAACCAATTAGCCGCATTCATTGCTTTACTGCTTATAAATGTCCATGTATTCGTTACACTTTGTAATTCTTTCAATCAGTGCATATCAAGCTTCGACATCAACCAATTAGCCGCATTCATTGCCTTACTGCTTATAAATGTCCATGTGTTCGTTACACTTTGTAATTCTTTCAATCAGTGCATATCAAGCTTCGACATCAACCAATTAGCCGCATTCACTGCCTTACTGCTTATAAATGTGCATGTATTCGTTACACTTTGTAATTCTTTCAATCAGTGCATATCAAGCTTCGACATCAACCAATTAGCCGCATTCATTGCCTTACTGCTTATAAATGTCCATGTATTCGTTACACTTTGTAATTCTTTCAATCAGTGCATATCAAGCTTCGACATCAACCAATTAGCCGCATTCATTGCCTTACTGCTTATAAATGTCCATGTGTTCGTTACACTTTGTAATTCTTTCAATCAGTGCATATCAAGCTTCGACATCAACCAATTAGCCGCATTCACTGCCTTACTGCTTATAAATGTCCATGTATTCGTTACACTTTGTAATTCTTTCAATCAGTGCATATCAAGCTTCGACATCAACCAATTAGCCGCATTCATTGCCTTACTGCTTATAAATGTCCATGTGTTCGTTACACTTTGTAATTCTTTCAATCAGTGCATATCAAGCTTCGACATCAACCAATTAGCCGCATTCACTGCCTTACTGCTTATAAATGTCCATGTATTCGTTACACTTTGTAATTCTTTCAATCAGTGCATATCAAGCTTCGACATCAACCAATTAGCCGCATTCACTGCCTTACTGCTTATAAATGTCCATGTATTCGTTACACTTTGTAATTCTTTCAATCAGTGCATATCAAGCTTCGACATCAACCAATTAGCTGCATTCATTGCCTTACTGCTTATAAATGTCCATGTATTCGTTACACTTTGTAATTCTTTCAATCAGTGCATATCAAGCTACGACATCAACCAATTAGCTGCATTCATTGCCTTACTGCTTATAAATGTCCATGTGTTCATTACACTATGGTGTGCACTGTGTCCGTTTGTTCAACGAGTGCCCCAGCACGTTGCCGGGCTAGTTGGCTTGGATTCATAATTTATATGAAGTAGCGCATGATGACAGGGACAGTGAAGGACACATACACAGCTTTGTGTATGTGCCTTTTTTTTTTTCTCTGTCCCTGATGTGTTGCGCTATGCCATATAAATTACGAATGTCGCTCAGTGGCGTAACTAGCTAGGACGGCGCCCATGGCAAATATATTTCAGCGCCCTTCTTGATGGTAATGATAGTGATTATTAATATATTATTATTATTATTATTATTTATGTGCAAGAAAAAGCCATCTGGCTGTTCTGGGCAAGCGAATGAGCGGTTTCTTTATTTATTGTTCACTGCAGTGGACTAAAGCTGTCTTGCACATCCACGCATCGTATGACACACCAGAAGTCCGCAAGGTTAGAAAAAATGTGAAAGAAGAAATGGACCTTGCCGCTGTTCTGTTGTCTTCGCTTTGCACAAAACGTTCGTAAATTACATACAACCACACAAAAGAGATCGACGAAGTAGGCATGTAAACTGTTCTTATCGTTCTTGGCTACATCACCATGAAATGTATTGTTCAATATTATTTAATGCGTACATGAAATCTGCATACTATGGCTACAATGTTTTATCAATGCTAATGATGCATACAAAAATTCCTTCCGGCAAACCCTGTTGTCACATATATTATTGGCTTTTGCGGCGCCAGTGCTCATTTTGATTGTGTACAATGGTTGCCAAGAAAAACGCGTTCTTTATATTTGACATGGCGCACACGCATTAAGAAAGGAGCTGTCGCACTCCGGTCAAACATTTCCGCCCCCCGTCGGCTGCAGTCTAGACCAGGGCTCTCAAACACGCGGCCCGCAGACCTCTCGCTAGCAAACAGTGGCCGCCACCTGACTGTCTTCATCGCAAGTTTTTTTTATTATTATTTTCTTAATAAGTGCGGTCATGAGCTACACAGGCATGACTTGTCTAAAGCAATTTCTTCTTGAGGGAACCCCTGCGATCAACATGTGTTGATATATAACCGTGAAAGAAAACTCGATATTTCAAAATTGTCTTCTTGATTTTAGTCATTTTGGAGGTCGATATATGTAGTTGGAATTGCGGCGCCAAATCGCCTTCAGAAATAGCCCATATATGAGATAGGAAAAAGGTATCTCAGTGGCAACGTTATCCATTCGAAACATTAGCCTTTTTTTGTGTGTGTTTGGTGCCTCATCCAGAGTCTGTATATCGACCAGATGACGCTGATACCATCTCATGTTGCCACCATAACCCGTTCACATGAAACATCAACGCAAAATCTTGAGCTCTATTAGCAGAAAATTAAGCGTCATTGTAGCTTACCGTCTCACTGAATCCGACAATGCAGTCGATGTTCGTGATCCGCCTTCTCCCCCGAGGTAGTGGGTAAAACATGAGCGTATAGATCTTTTTCTGGTGTAACTTTCCTGCTTGGACGCCCGATATGCACAGTCAGTTAGGAACCTTAAAGGTACGATAACGAGAAATATGAAGTTGATGTGAAATGAGCAGGGGCATTGAAAAATGCGTGCAGGTTGAGTGTGAAAAGATAAGTTATTAGTGGAGATAAGGCCATAAGCGAAGACCGAATACCTCTTACTCAATTTCTCTCGCCCCATACTCAGTGCTGAAGCGATGTCGTCACGAATCTGATTGCTCTCGGCGAGTAAGAAAACTCCATCACATGTCACCACGCATGCAATTGGTCGCTGCTTGGCCACGGTGCAGTGAAGCCGCGGCTTTCGTGATTGCCGCGATGGATATGGCTGCAGACTTTAAGCTCGCAGCGAAGACCTCAACATGGAAGCAGGACTGCATTTCAGTGAGTCTGCAATGATCTCCCGTGCTTTCGCGGCAGCTCTTTCTGCATAGGATGCCTGGCTCCAACCGACGGAAAATGAAACGTCGTTTTCGTCGACGGCATGCGAGGCATCCGATTGCCAAATACTGCTTATGTTCTCGCGTATTTAATTTTCGTTTTTATTAATGGCGTTTGCCTTTTGGAGAACTCGAGCAGAGGCGCCATGCCATGAAGAGAGCCGCGGCTGAGCAGAGCCATGCAGGGCCACTCAATCCGCCCGTGGAATGTGGCACGCATCCTAAGAGCAGGAGGGAGGGCGGGGAGGGTACCAGTGAGGATAAATGTAACATATCAAATCCATCGAAGCCCCATAGTTCTCTGCGGGACAGCGGCAGAACACGTGTGAAATCCGATGCAGAATTGCTGCGAGGCTCGCTCGTGCAAACTACGTCAACATCACTGTCACTCAGACTACACCTGGCTGCTGTTATTGCCACCGCGCTCACCGGCAGAAGCAAAATAACAAAACGAAACGAATGAGAAAGATATCAAGGTGAATAGCTCTCGACAAAACACGGCCAGACTGCGTTCGTGATCACTACGAGAAAAGTGTAGGGGCGTTAGTACATGTATATATCCTTCAGTTTTTCGCAATTTTCTCGCTTGTTAAATCTCAGTTCACAGTAATAGTGGCACGAATGTGATAGTAATAGTATATTTTGCCATTGCAGTTCTACTTCCTGTATCTTTTTGATGTTATTGTGCACGAGGCCCACCAGTGGAGACACGGGCGCTGCAGTCGACATGCTACGACATCACGATCATGTGATGTCACCTTGCTTCAGGGAACCTTGCTCTAAAGACGGGAAGCCGGCGGCCCGAGCGCGTTTTTTAAATGCGAGTGCATATCTTAGTCGGGGGTTGTCCTGCGTCCCTGGCCGGCGCGCGCTCCTCCTCGCCCCTAGCAACAGCTGCGCCGCTTCTAGCAACCGGAGCAGGTGGTGAGTGGCGGAGGGTAAGGGAGAGGAGGAGCACGCGGGCGTGTGGTGGCGCTCGCATCGCGGAGCTCGCTCGGCGGAGAGAGAGCTCGGGCGCTCCTCCTCTCCGCGCTCGGACCTATATATATGACGCAGGGAGCGCGCGCTTTGGTGTCTTGATAGCGATGGAAGTCGGTGAAGTCGAATCTCTCGCGGCAACGATACCACTAGGACGAAGTGCAACACAATGCAACTCGAGCATTACGCCTCTACGTGCACACTCTCGTCTCTCTTCATTAATTAATCGCACACTCATCGGGTGCACCCAAATGCATACGCATTTCCTCACGATCCCCTTCGGGGAGGTGTGGGGGCTTTTTTTTTCTTTGAGTTTCCCCCTTCAATCAGCCTCGTTACACAACCAGGTCATGTGCACTGGCGTCTGGAAACAACAAAAGCTTGGAAGGCCGGACCAATGTTTTCAGTGACGCTGCGTGACACAATTAGTGCACCGCGCATGCAAAAAGAGCAGGGTGTAATTTCACATTTACGGTTTTACTTCAAGGATAACGAACATCACGACGCATGGCTGATAAAGCTAGCTTAGAAGAGGCAATGAGCCGAAGTGCCGTGCACGTGTTTGCAGCAAGCACTTCTAAGAAGGAGACTTTGTCTGGAGAAGGAACGAAAATGTTAATTTGGTGAGCGACAGTGAGTTCACACGTGACACCTCCCTCTTTACGTGAAGACGCCCACACCACGAAGTCTTCTCATTTTCTCAAAAATTACTTCGGGGACGTCATTCCTCATAGCCAACCCCATCCTACGCACACTGATCTGGGAAAATGTCGTGGAGAAGGTGCCAATACACAGAGAAAAATGAGGAGGAGTGACGTGATTTGATGGCAGAAAGCAGTCTGTGAACGACTTTCTGATTTGAAAAAGACAGAAACCTTGTCGGAAAGCCCATACTTATTATTATTTTTTCATTTCGTTATTTCATTCCGACGTCTGCCCATGAATGCTCGCGGTAAGCTTGGAGACTGACATGTCTGATGAGTTGGTAAAGAGCTGTTCGATCGCTACCCTTAAGCAACAAGACCGTGGGCAGCACTTTCCCTTTCCGATATTCAGTTTGGTTATTACGTGTGGAAGAAGCAAGGTAGTTTAGGCCGAACCAGAAGAAAATGAACGTTTCAAGCTATAAGTTCCGGGGCGAAGCTAGAAGGAGGTTTGGGAGGTTCAACCTCCCACCGCCCTGATATTATTAAATTTTGTATATGTATGTACATGCACATACATACAAAAACATGCCAGATCACACATAAAGGGAAGTCAGAACCCCAGAAAAAAATGTTTTTTCTACAAGCCTGGATAGGTACGTTCATGGTTAAAATCATGCTTATGTGGAAACGGGCTTACACCGACCTTTCTATCCTATTGTTTTTCAAGGGGTTGGATATGAGCACAAAAAAAAAAAAGGGAGAGAACGAGAGGCATTCCGAAGTCACAGTCGTGGCACAGAGACGTGCTTATGCAAGGGCTACAGAATATAGCGCAAGCCTTCACCTCCTCGAGAACAATTTCAAGACAGAAGATACGCTGTACCAGACGAAAAAAGGCAGTGCTGCTTACGCAGACAAAGCGCCGACAAATCGAATGTCGGAAGCCACAGGCTTCCGGAAGATTGTGCTTCGTTTGTTGAAGGAAAGGAGCACCATTTAAGTAGTCAAAAGAGTCTCTAGCCTCACGGGTGGTACCAGGGGAGAAGAAGGCGAGGAAAGGGGTGTTGGAACAGTGGGGGGCACGCCCCCACTGGTTTCGAACCTGTAGGGGCGACCTTTCCATGAGTAGCGGGGCGCTTGTGCCCCGTTTGTGTCCTCGGGAAGTCCCCGAGCGCATGTCGGGCGGAGTCGGCTCGGCGCCCGGGGCACTTGTACCCCCCTGCCCCACCCTAGTTACGCCACTGATCTCGCTTCAGATTCTACAAAATAGGATGGCACGTTTGGTCTTTGGCATGAGAGACCAGACCACAGAATGCAGCGATTCATTCACATTTTGCCTCTTGCATCGGTACCAGCACTCCAGGAGCTTTTTGTCAGCAAGTCGTTAAGAGACAGGGAGAAGCGCCTCACCAACATGTTCTGCCAAGCTTCGGTGCTTTGGAAGTGGTTCTCCTCTAGCAGCAGCATCATTCTTTCAATAATACCTTGACCTGGGTGAGTTGGTACATACTTGGACGAATGCAGCGCAACTTAGATGAAGACAGGAGACACGGATAGACAGAGACAAGTGCCCACTTACAAATGAGTTTATTTGCACTTCAGCAGGCCTTTCTATGCACATAACCTGGCTATATCACCCATTAGCAGAGTGTGACGTTGGGCAAGTTGGTGCATAGCTTGACAAGCAAGAAAACAAGAGAAGACAAGCTAGGGTGCCCAAAACATTGACAAGAATGACAAGAAAGGAAAAGAAGCTGTAGACAAAAATGTCTACAAGCAGTGCTGACACACACCCATGTTAGACAAAGCAAACTAATTTAGTGATGACAAGACCGACAACTCTGAATTACATTTAGAAATTGTGGCTTCAGAATAACTGAACCAAACACGCGCAGGGTGTGAATGAACTGAATGGTCCTGGTGATAAGTGAAAGCACGTCAATAAGTGAAATAGTGACCAACAAAAATGTGGAAAACGCACATGACGATGAAACGACTAAAGTGGTTTGTTTCCGGTTGTTTTTTGTTTTTGGGAACAGTTTGTTCGTGGTCGTGTTTTCATTGTCTTTTGTTTGTTTTGCTTTCTTCCGTAAAGTGCGTAAGCAAGCAGTTGGTTTCACTAACTGACGTCGAGATCGATTCTCTAGATGGTTTACTTTTAGTCGTTTCATCAACATATGCTTTTTCCGTGTTTTTGGTCACTTGTTCATTTATTGACGTACCTTCACTTATCACCAGGCCCAGTTAGCTAATTCACGCCCAACGAGTGTTCGATTTTGTTATTCTGAAGCCACGATTTCGAAGTGTAATTCTGTCGGTCTTGTCATCGCTAAATTAGGTTGCTTTGTGTACATGGGTACACATGAGCATTAGCGTTTCGTCCTGCTTGTAGACATCTGATTATTTTTGTCTGCAGCATCTTCGTTTTCTTTCTTGTCATTTTGTGATTCTCATTAATGTTTGGGGGGATATAGCCAGGCACGGTGCATAAAAAGGCCACCTGAAGAGCAAATAAACTCATTTGTAAGTCAGCCTTCATCTGTGTCTAGCTGTCTCCCATCTTTGTCTGAATCGCGTTGCATTCGTCCGAGCATCATTCTGTTTGCGTCACAAGTCGGTACCACTTTGGCACAAGCTATGGTTTGGGTGCTGATCTGTTGAAGATATATGACAGTAGGTTGCCGCAATGGCTTTGTGCATACCCTCTATGTTGCCCATGTTAGACTTCAGTGCCAAGCTGTAATAATAAGTGAGCTCAGCTTTAAGGCGACCTTTGCCGCTCTCAACATACTCTGTTTTAATGCGAGAGCGTTAAAGAGCTTGTTTCGCAGAAATTCTGGTGTCGGCTTCGTTGCTTGTAAGCAAAAAATCGGCGTTGTCCGTGAGTGAACGTTCCAGATAGATGCAAATAAAGAAATAATAAAAAACTTCAGTTCGAGTGGGACAGGGGATTCAAACCTGCGACCCCTCACTTCTTGGTGCAATGTGTTTAGCTGCTAGGCCACCATGCATACATCCTCTAGCATACTAACAGCGAGCTATTTATATACACCATTTACCATTGATGGTACGCACATCTTGGAGGTGCTTCGGCGTGGCAGAGGCTCGACTATGTGGGGGTGCTATCACCCCCTGTAATGTTGTTTACATCTCATGGCGCACGCGCGTCTCGCGGATAGACCACAGTTAGGTTAAACGGCTGCCAAGCGAGCAGTGGCGCTGTGCTCGCGCGGGTTAAGGTTAACGCGGTGGCCCAACCAGGGCCACCGCGGAGAGGTTAGGCCAGCGCATAGATAACAGGAGCGATGTCTCTTCCGGTTTGGCAGCCTGCGTGGATGGACGTCTCCCGCGGGCCCCTCGTGAGTCCAACGTCGGCGACACCGCATCCGCGGTGCATTGTATGTCTTATGTTGTCTTGGGTATGTGTTATGTTGTCCGGATTTTGTATTGGCATTTTATAAGACTACTTAGCGTGTTACTAGTTGTGTATTAGATTCGGCAGGCAAGTCGTCGTATGTAAAAGAAAGATTAATAAACGTGTATGTGTTTGGTTGCCCGACGGTGTGAACTGTCTCCGTGTGTTCCGAGAGCGGTGATATCTCTCTGACCCCACAACTACCATTTGTGAGATGGCGCAACGGGCCCATGGACGCCTTTCAGTGTTTCGTCATGCCGCGTGCATGGATAAGCCAGAAGGTGTCCGCACTATGGCCTTCCTTGAGGCACGGTTTACTGTCCAGTGAGAAGTGAAGCCAGGCTAGCGATTGGGAAGTGATACGAACACGGTTGAATTACGCTGTCGCGTTCTACTCTTGAAAGCGAAGCTCAAGCGCCCTCAAAGTTTTTGTGCTTCTGGATGATGTTGCGAACGGCAATACTTATCTGTTTTTGCACGTGATTAATGGAGCCTTCCTTTAATTAAATGTTTGAGTTTTACGGCCCAAAAGCAGGATATGATTATGAGAGGCGCGATAGTGGGGGGCTCCAGAAATTTTGACCACATGGGGTTCTTTAACCCTTTGAGGGTCGAATTTTCTCGCGAAATCCAGTCCAAAAATGTGTAATTTTTTTATTGCTGAAATAAATTCTTCCGACGATTCTATTTCAGAAAAAAATTGTCTAAAATTTTTTTTGTGACCGTAAAGTGACAAAAAAATCATTTTTGTTGTTACATACTCATGGTTTATTCGTATAAAATCAAGCAAAATCATAAAAAAAACAGCTTAACAGTCTTTTATAAATAAAAATTATGCATCGTATTAAACATAGCTCACAGACACACAAAAATAACCGCACCAGAGTACTTTTCCGGTTAAAAATGTTCGTGCTCTAACACTAAAAACTTTTCAGCGTGTGATAGTCTTTGAAGCATGGCTCGCCGCGCACGCTTTTCAGACGTCACTCCTTGATCGTCATCGGAGTCTGAACTCGTCAAAAAATCCTCGTCTGACAAACTCCTCGTCGACAAACAAGCGCTTGGGGAATAGTCCGCATTGGAAGAATCGCTGCTCGACTCACCGGCAGCAGAGCAACCGGCGCGCGCTTCCATAGCGTAAGCGAACTGCGTCAGTGAGCGCACGGAAAGCGAACTGCGTCAGTGAGCGCACGGAAGAAAAGACTATGGTTGTGCGCCCGTCCAGAAAGCAAAACGAGTGAAAAAGCTACAGTAATCCTTTGTCTTATCGCCAACAAGACGTAGTTAGTTTTTCCGAGACCCCAAAAGAGGAAACGCAATCACGGCGGCGTCGTTTGTGTAATATAGCGCCGCACGGAAACAGATGTAATCGCGCCCCGGTGAGCAATAAACGAGAGAGTAACAAGTGCTCACCCTTTAAGAGATACCAAACAGCCATCAGCTTCGCGGGCGCAAGAAGTGAAAACCACCCGAAGGACGAAACCGAAACCAGCCGAACCGCGCGCCTCTTTGGAAAGCAAAAGAAAAAAGAAGACGGAAAGACATCGGCGCATGAAAAAAACTCCACGTATTCCCGAAGCGTGGCAGTGCATTCCAAGCAAAAAAAATGATCGAAGAAGGCGCGCTTTTGAAACCAATCGCGCCGCTGGCGCACTCGGTTGTGCAAGCGACAGCCGGCGCACGGCGCGCTGTTTTGCGAAACATAAAAAAAGCAACAATGGAGAGACATCGGCACATGAAAAAAATTCCACGTATTCCCGAAGCATGGCAGCAGATGCAAAGCAAGAGAAATGATCGAAAAAAGTGCGCACTTTAAACCAGCTGCACCGCGAACGCGCTCGGATGGCCAAGCGATAGCCCGGCGCGCAGTTTTGGGAAGCAAAAAAAAGATACAACGGAGAGACAATGGCACATGAAAAAAATTCCCCGTATTCCCGAAGTGTGGCAGCACAGGCCAAGCAAGACAAATGACCGAAAAAGGCACGCGTTTTAAAAATAAACGCTATGCCATACATGTACGGCGAAAACCCTCAAGGGGTTAAAGGGACACTAAAGAGAAACAATGAATTGGCCTAGATCGGTAAATTGTGCTCTGAGAACTCTAATGTCGTTAATTTCGCCATCATAGGTTTATTAATAGAGGAGAAAATGAAGTTCAAAGTTTTATTTTTAATTTTCACGTCGAAATCTCCCCGTGTGACATCACGGATTTCAGTGTATTTTGACGCCATCGGCTCAACAAAATTACCTAAAACTTGGTATGTTAATTCTATGGCCACCTCAGAGGACAATGCACTTCGTTTTTACCGATTAAGAACTACGTGGTCCCTAGTAGGCGCCATCAAAACATGTGACGTCACGGCGAATGGTGCGGAAACTTCAAGGTGGCGTCGCCACCTACATTTTCTTTTCGCATGTTTTCTCGCTTACTAAGCGTCTTCTCGCAGCAAGCGTGGTGTTTATGGTATCGTGAAAGAGTACTTTACTAATATGAAAAAAATTGCTTTGCTCTTTAGTGTTCCTTTAACACTTTCCTGTCCGCGGGAAAATAGGCCAATTTTAGGTACTCTAGTAAACAATTTTTATACTGCTCCAGAATATTACTGGTACTGCAATATATGGGGTCAATATGGAGAACAAGGAATGCGCTTTCAAATGGTATTTAATTTAAGCCAACATTTCTAAAGAATTTCGCAGAAAAAAATACTTTAAAAGCAACATTTTTGACAAAAAAAAAGGAAACACTCTGTAAAAACATCAATGCTGCTTTGCACCAATTGAATACAAAGAAAAAGTTGAAATATACATTTTAACCAAAAATTCCATATCCAATATCCCTGCAAATATAAGCATACTATCTCTAGTCATTGCTTACATATACAAAAGAAAACAGTAGCCCAAGTGGCTATTGTGCCAATGCGCAATGCAGTTACGAGATGCGGTGAAGCACAAGTTTGCGCAGCGTTTTGCAGAATACATCCGTTTTGTGTGTTACTTTTTGCTCAAGAGTATGCAATCATGCATATTTATTAGTTGAGCTGCACATCTCGGCGATTATTTCTCAGGTAAAGAAGAGCATGAAGAAATCAATGGCTCCGACGAAACGGCGCGTGGCACTACGGAGCGCTATGCCGAGGTCCACTCCGGGTATTTTTCTCGCGCTAAACTCCTATCCTTCAGTAGCCGCCGACAAGCGGTCCCGCCCAAACGATGCTGACACCCCGCAGATAAAAACTGTGACATTTAGAACACGCTGGATATCTCTCGAACGGAGCGCGGCAGCGACGACTCGGTTCGGAGATGAAAATGAAAGTTACTGGCGGATACCTATTGACGTTCCGCGGCTGTTTGACGCACTTTCGCTATTTGTGCTAAAGGCTGATGAGTCAAAATCATCTTCCGAGTCTGCGCTGCTGCCAACATAAAAAAATATTCCGACTCAGACTCACCGGAATCCGCCGAAATTTGCCTTTTCCGAGAGGCAAGGGCGCGTGAAGTCGACGCCATGTTTGAAGCTATGAGCGCTCGGTCTTCTCGACTTAAGTGGCACTTCAAAACTCTCTCCACGGCGAAAAAAATAAACGAATAAGGTATACCAGAAAAATTGCTCCCATTTTACACGATGGATGATGTTAGCTGTCCGTAAGCGCTTCTAGCACGGCAAAATTTGAAGTTGAAAACCGTCGTTAGTAGGCTATTGATGGGTATAGGCATGGACAGGAAAGTGTTAAAGTGAACCTAAATCTAAGCACACGGGTGTTCTTTCTATTTTGCCTCCATTGAAATCAGTCTTCTTTTTCAATATTTATGTAACCATATACTTTAGTCTCTTCGAGTGCATGGAAAAATCTACTGTCACTGTCACAAAGTATCGAGGTGTAATGCAAACCATGGCGTGAAAAAGAGTGCCCAAACAGCTGCCTCTGGTGCCATTTGGCCTGATTTACTTTCAGTATTGTTCTGGCACACATCAATGGTTTTCCCAGCACTGTATCCAGGATTATCCTCTGGTGGTGCATGCTTGCAGCCAAGGCAGAACTTTGAAAGCCCCTTGAAACAGAACATATATCCCAGAAATAACTCTATCACCGCAACCACACCATATAAGAAAGATGGCCACCAGTCATCCAAGGGCCATCGAGACAAACCGCAACGTTAGCCAGTATTCCCAACATTGAGTGCTTGGTAGAGCTCCTTCACTGCTGAAGCAGAGGTAGCTATCACCTTTTCACAAGCCTCGATTTAACTTTTCTAGAAATGTCCTTGGTATGTTTTATGATGCAGGCCCCTGGGAGACATTCTCATGGCAGAAAATAAGTCACTGAGTGCAGTTGGCCACTTTCAGGTGCTTTGAACAGCATGTGCCGTGAGCTCCACTTCCATCTCCAAAAAGCCACAAATGTCACATTCCTGGCTCAACTGCACCATGATTCCATAATCTTTAGCCCCTCTGGAGATGGAAATGCTACCTCCAATGCCCTTGCACACAGTGCTGCAAAGCAGCTCAATGACAAGATCAGTGGCGACAGGGTCGTGTCATAGCACATTAGTGCGAGTGGCCACAGCTTCCGCTCAGTAGCTAGGAGAGATGATATAGCAGCATTTTTTCGACCACCTATTGTTGGAGCTGATGGCGATCATTGTTGCTGAGGGACGTTGTGTCAATTCTTCATCAGTTCCTGGACGCCACGTTCATAGGAGCCGGCGGCGGGCATATGGACCCGCCTCATATCGTTCTGAAAGCCTCATTTCGTCGACTGATCTGCCTTACGACAGAGCGCCGTTGCCCGATGTTATCACCGTCACCAAAACGAAGGATTCCGCTAACCATTTGACACATTTTCTGCGCTACTCCCCAAATCTTCAAGTGAAATAAAGTGCAATAACTGGCAAAAGAAGAAACTGTCACCTTGTTCTTTAGCAAGGTGGTAATTTGGGCACACTGGTAGTCCATTTCAGAGCGCAGCTTTTAGGCGGCAATTCGTTGTGCAGCGTCGCCGTTGGCGTCGGTGGTGTAACCGATAGAGCGAATGAAGACGAAAGACAGTGAACATGGAGCCTGTCGTTATCACGAGCCACTGCCCTCTAATCTCGCTTTCTTCCTCAGTCACGCGCACTGGCGCCTCGGTTGGAGCTCGTGCGCATGCAGGGCTGGCAGGTGCACGGCGGCTGGCTTGTAGCAAAGTGCAAAAACACACGAGGACAAAGAAGTATAGGATAAACACAAGTGCTAGTATTTAGCAAGTGAATTAATTTCTTAAGCAAGGCACCGCCCGATTCATGGCCTATCCCCCGAAGTGGGTTGCGCCAAGTGCCTGAGGAACTACAAAACCTACAGGACAAACAGAAGTGGTGTGCGTAGAACTCGAGCGCTGTCGGCGTTTCACTTGGTTCGCGACGCCTGCAATGCACAGAGTGGTGTGCGTAGCACTCGAGCGCTACCACTTTCTGTGGCAATATGTAATGAATGTTACATTGCTACAACTGTGGATAGCCAAAACTTAAAACACAGTTGGCAAAATCAAACTGGAGACGATCCCACAATGAAGGAACACATAGCGTTATGTGTGTGCACTCGTCTCCAGTGTGCTTTAACCGTTCATCAAAATTGTTCTTTAGTACACTGTGAGCGAATCCACATGTTAGCGCTTGTTACAATTTATGAAAACAGTTTCGAGACTTAAAATGTATTGCAATATGTATACAGTCAAACCTCGTTACAACGAACACCACATTAACGAACATTTCAGATTAACGAACTTTTAAGAAATCCTGTGCTGACTGCTTATAGTTTCAATGTAAAAATATTTCACTACTACGAACTTCAGAATAACGAACATTTCAGAATAACGATCGTTGTTTAATTCCCGTGTCATCTTAACAACACCTCAGTACTTACAGGGGTGCAACAGCCGAAATAGGATTTGGAGCAATTTTTGGAGCAGCAAAATGTTGCTTTTGGAGCACAAAAATCCAAATTTGGAGCAGGTTGCGAAAAAAAAAACCTGAATTGTTTAGCCCGAAATCCCAAATTTGGAGCAGTATAACAAAGAAGGCTTACTTTTAGAAAAAAACAAACAAAGATACGTAAAACCATTCAACATCAGCTAATTCTTGCACAGTGCACGTGAACACTGCTATTTCAACAAAAGCAGTGTGTTGAGCCACCCCACAGTGCGAACAATGACTAAGTCAGTGCAAACAATGACTAACTCCACATTAGCATTTGCAGGACCTGTCAAATATAATTCGACAGGCACTGGAAATGCTAATCTAGACCTGCGAACCTGGCAACCGGAAATTTAGGAGATTCAAAACTGGCATACACTTTTATCTATTGTTTCTCAAGGCCGCAGAAACGCCATACACAGCAGCTCCAAATGACTGCCAATAATTTTTTAGATGTAAGCGATCATACTAGTACTCGCAATTACACGGCGCATGCACGAATAAGTAATTAAGAAACAAAATGTGCGGTGTCCCTGACAGCTAGTACTAATAGCCCCTTCTAAATTTTAGTATGGTTTTCCACAGGATACCAGTGTACTGCGGTAAAAGTAGCTTAAAAAGCTTTCTGCACGCAATGAAACAAGCATCAGGAAATTTGAGAACTACTGTCCTTTTCTATTGCGATAGCAACTATATGGACACTCTCGACGAGTTTTTGTCGTCATCTCGTGTATAAAGTACAAACTGATAACACACCCCTGTGCGTAGTATGTTCTACTGTGGGTAAAAGAGCGCGAGTGCGTGCGATAAATGCGGCTGAAGCAGATATCAAACGAGCCAGCCCATCTTCGCCGCTCAAAGGGCGCATGCGATAACACCACTCCGCTCGGGAAGCCTGCCATCGAAGCATAGAAGAAACGCCCTGCCCGTCTTGAACGAGCATGAAAAGACGCGAGAGGGGGGGGGGCTGTCGAACGAGCTGCAACTTTTGAACTTTGGCTCTAAGGGCGCGGTCGCGATCGCTGGCGCGTGCGCTATCTCGGCAGCCATCAGCGGGCGGCTCGTATATCCTGCTACGTGCTGCGCTCTCAATGCGAAGACACTGTGCAGAAAGAGCATCTTTTCCCTGGAGACGCCGTGCCGTATTCTCTTACACCAACGTTTTGTGGAGTTACGCGAGATCGGACACAAAAGAGTTTGCTGCCAGCCTCACTTGGTATAGCATTACAATTTGTTGCTATCGCATTCATTGCTTCGTCCTTCCGGTGAAACTGACTTTTTTCTTTTCTTTCGCGGGGAGTTAGGGTTAGGGCCTGTGCGTCTCTATTGGATGACGATGCCCACACTGCAGATGGCCAACGCGGCCTCCATTTCTCGCTCAAATTTGCGCAACTGAGAAAATGTTAAGCTGGTCGGGCATTTTGGCGCAGCGTGGCGCAACTTAACAAATTTCACGGTTTTGGCTCAGCTTGGCGCAAAAATAAGGAATAGTATCAAATTAGCGCAATTTGATACAATTCAGGGATGCAACAGCTGCTCTGTTGCATCCCTGAACTTATATCCCGAAATGCGAGGATTTTTAGATTTTAGTGTATCGGTCATGGCAGTCGGAGCTGCAAGCTAGCAGACGACGCAGCGCGAAGAGCGGACGCCCTCCCGCAAAAACCTGAGATGGCGCGGGAGAAGGACGCGGGTGGAGAACTTTTTTTTCTCCCCCTCCGTTGCGGAGGCGACAACCCATCAGGTTTTGTAAGCGGAGTGCCGGGGAACATGGGCTCAGAAAACCTGAGACGGTGCGGGAGAAGAAAAAAAAAGTACAAATAGCCAACGCTTTTCTTTTTTCCTGCATCACGTTTTACTTGCCTGCTTTATCAGTTGTTGGCGTGCTGTCACCTGTATCAGTCTTCTGCATATTTTATTGTATTGGAAGTGCGTGCCGGCATTCGTGGTGCCCTGAGCTCAACAACTCCTCCTACGGCAAAGCGGAAGCAGTCTTCTTTGAGAGAGAAAGTAGACATTCTTTGTGAAATAGAAGACGGGAAGAAACAAGCCGTCGTGGCTAAAGAACGTGGAGTGGCGCAGACGACGATCGCCACGATTCTCAAAGAAAAAGGACTGCAGCGATGACATGGACGACGATGTCACAGTAGCACCCGAAGATCGCAACGAGTCCGTGTCGGCCACGGATGCGTTGGACTACTTGAGGAAACTCCGCATATTCATAGAAAAAAGCGGCACAGCGACTGAAGCGGCGCATAAAAATGCGGACGGTCTAGAATCGTTCGTGACGCAGAGTTTGTGCTGCATCTGCCAAAAAACAATCACGGACTATTTTAAATAAACGCGCCTTGTCTGACGTTCACGTGTGCATTGTTATGAGAAACGAGTTCAAGGACGTACCGTTGCAAAGGTAGGACGTTTGCGTTACTGAAATTCTATTGCTATGGTAAACTTTTGGGCTTTCACTATAACGACCTTTCAGAATAACGAACGTTTTCCGTGGCCCCCTGAAGTTCGTTATACCGAGATTTCTCTGTATTATGTATTTCAAATTATTGACATACCAAACTATTTTGCGATACCCTTTGAGTTTAATATATCTGGGCTCGACTGTAGCCTAAATTGACTTTGCTAAAGTGGAAAGTTGGGCAAGTTGGTACGGATTCATGATTTTGAACCAAATATTTCAGATTAACGTCCGTTATTTAACCCCGAAATCAACGAGATGCTTCGTTACAGTAAAAACTCGTTAATTCGACTTTCGTTGATTCGGAAAATCAGTTATTGTGGACACATCATCTGGTCCCTGTAAATATGTGCATCATTCTATGAGACTCGGCGCTCGTTATTTCAGACAGATTTGACCGCAAATCGGATAATTCAGTGACTTTCAGGCCGCTGGCGAGGCTCGAAAACAAAAAAAAAACAATTCGAAACAAAAGTGAAGCTCAAACGCAGCATCGCCATGGACATCAATTATCGACTTGGCTTGACTTGAGAGTCGAGACTCGTTGAACGCCTTTTCTTCGCGTGTGGGTTTGGCGGTGCCATTTCGTTGCTTTGTTCTTTGTTCCCGTTGGTGTGCTGCATCGCTGAACGCCGTTTTATCGAGGAACAATTCAGTACGGCTCCTTTAGCTTGATCGTTGCTGGTGCTTTTGTGCTGACTTCTCGCGTGAACACACTCTCCGCCGATGGTAACGCCGGCGAAGCGGCTCAAGTACAAGGCCAAGGACTTCGCCACCAAAGTAGAAATTTTGCGTGCCCTGAAAAATGGGCTCTCACGACAAGAAGTTGCTCCTGTGCCATGACATCGGCAAACATTATGACGCGAGTTTCCTGAGCGCAGTTAGCATTCTTGCGTATGTGTGGCAGAACATGCCTCCGCACGCCATTGCCAACTGTTTCAGGCACAGTGGCTTTGTTGTACCCGACTCCAGCGATGTCGCAGTGGCCGAAGTGTCGCCGGACGACGGTGCCAACGACGGGCAGGATTTCGGAAGTGTTATGCCTGATGCAGCGAGACTCGACGATTATATCGGCATTGATGACGGCGTTGCCACTGCCGGCTCTCTGACTGATGAGCAAATCGTCAAGGAAGTGATGCATGGCGAGGAATCCGAGAACGAAGAGCCTGAAGAGGAGCAGCCACACCATGAGCCACACAGGCCCCCTCGTACTGTGAAGGAAGTCGCGGAGGCCCTCATCGTCCTTGAAGAATATTGTTTTGGCACTGCAGACAGCATGCGAGCTGCTGAGCTCCTTGAAGGGCTCAGAAAAATTGTGTCCGTGCAAATTTCTGCTCGAAAACGGACACGCATCCGCGATTACTTGTAGGTATGTTGAAAATCTCTTGCATTTATGTGTTTATTTCGACCATTCGATAATTCGGACATTTTGTTAATTCGGACATTTTTTCCGGTCCCTAGAAATCTGAATTATCAAGCTTTTACTGTACACGTCTTTCGAGATGTACTGCAATACAGATACAACATACTCTATGAGTACCTAAGATATATGTATCTTCGGCACCCAAGATGGCCACGTAATGGCAGATGGCCGTGGAATGCGGTGGCGCCAAAAATTGGCGTTTTTTGCAAAATTTTCAATAGACCATGACGACATACCTCGTTTATTTTACAATTTCGTAAAAACTATGCGTCTCAAGGCCTGAAACTTCCGGTAAAGGTGAAAGGGACTCCAACAACAATGAAAATGACAAAATTGAAACAGGAATGTTTTCGTGATTTTTCACTTTTAAGAAGCAACTCCTCCCTTAAATAAATGGTGATGGTTCCAGAGGTGCTTTCACTCCTTTTATCATCGTGTACAGCCTTTACTTTATCACTTTCATTAATACGAATTTTCTTTAATTCAAACCCGGCAGGCATCCCCATGAGATTCAAATTAACGAGCTTTTACTGTACCGGCTCTCATATTGGTTTATTTCAGCACTCAGTTACCAAGCTTGTATTTGGTGCTTGCACATTCCCAGTTTGTAGTTGTGCCACATTAAGGGGGCCTTCAACACTGTTTCAAGTAACCATCGAATGGCTTTATTAAAGGAGTTCACTGCCGTACGAATCGACCGCAGCAAAAAATTTTAAAATCCGTCAAGTACGAGAGGAGTTACAGAGATATGTCGCACATTGTAATTGCTTACTCTCTTCTCTTGTCCCGACGAGCGTGCTGGAAACTAAGCAGGGAGGGATGGCACAGGGGAAAGAAGTTCTGTCACGTGTGCGTCATGACCTTGAGCACCTTTTCTTTTTTTTTTCGAGCGCACGTGCGGGCATGTGGCGACCTCCCGTGGCATTCACGGTAACTATGCAGCACACGACGCTGAAATCAGCCAATGGCCGTGAATTTGGGCATATGGCGCAGTCATTTGGGTATATGGCATTATTTGTCGAGAGAAGAGGGAACGGTTTCCAGCTGACTTTGAGAATTAATTGTAAATTCCAGGCCACGTCCTGTGTTATAATGTTTGGCTTGGTGTCCCCAGGTGCCTCGACTATCGATCGGCAGCGTTTTCTGACAATGTTGAAAAAGTGTTGTGGGGCCCCTTAAAGGGGTACTGACACAAAATTTCGCGGCCGAGGTAGCCTGCTGGATCGATTCCCGTGTACGTGCGTGTACCATCTGCAAAACATCGACAGCGAATAGAGCTTGGAAGGTATTTTATATGAATTTTGAAGTTCGCGAGCGCGATCCAGCATTATAGGCCGCACCTAGTGCATTGACACCCTCGGAGGTGACCCGACGTGACCCCCCTACTTCCCCTACGTAACCGTTGCAGCCGGTACAAGTTATGATGACGTCGTAGCCGCCATTTCTGTTTTGACGCGCTTCCCGACGAATCGCTCCTTGCCAGCGGGTCAAACCTGAAGTGATTCGCCACGTCGAAAATTCCTTCCATCCCCGCCGCAAGAAAATCGTTGCCATCAAACGACGATGAGCCCGACGACGACAGACCGCGCGGAAATGCGTCACTGTTCTGTGTGCTCACGTGACCCGAGCGTTTCACTCGCTAGGTGGTGATAGTTGCACCCGGCGGCTTGTCGTTTTTGGAGCTCTGTCAAACCGAAACTGAGGCTGTGTCGGTAATGAGGAGCTTGTAATTAATTATCTGTCGCGCGCTGCCGCAAATGATGTGCCGTGTTATGAGTAACAGGCCCCCAGCAACACATTGCAGCAAAAAAACGCTGGGCGAAAATTTTTGTGTCAGGACTCCTTTAAAGGTATTGCTCGCTGCAGTCTGTTCCCTGGCTCGATATACCTATAGTCGGATACAACTTTAGAAGTCAGAGGCATTTTCTCCACAAAGGCGGATGAACACAAGCCTGCACCAATGGGCGCGCACTCGGGACTGACGTCATGAGCGGGACGGCCGGTGGCTCCTCCTTCGGAGAACATCGGCGCGTGCATGAGCGGGACTATTTCTTTAGTCGCGGAGGCGATCGGCTGCCATGCTTCCGTCGTCTGGGCGGGGCCTCTCCTGACTTCTTAAGTTGTATCCGCCTACAGCATTGCATTCATTTTCATAGTACATGCAGCATCGAATGTCACAATTTTTTTTCAATATTCCTTTTCAATTCGAAGAAAATTTCACTATGCCAGCAGTTGTTAAACAAGAAGTGATCCAACGAGTTGCCGGAACCCACCTGCAGCAGGGGCACGTGCACATGTGACACAATCTGGGGAAGGCGGCGCCACTCGCGAATGCACTGTCCTGTGATGACCTCAACAACACGCTCGACGAGCGACAGGTGTTGCTCCTCAGGGTGGCAGATGGCTATGTAGCCACGGTAGAGGTTCACTCGCCACGCCTGCTCTTTCGGGCAGCTCAGTTCCACCTGAAAATTGAGTGACACCCCTCTGAGGTAATCGTCTGCCAAATGATGTCCGATGTAGGCCATTCTGCCAGAACAGAACACGATTAAACAGCTCTTCCCAAAAAGTTTCAAGGTTCACTCATACATTTTTTTATTCAGTTTATCCAACTGAACAGTTAAAAGCGCAAACTTCAGAGACGAAAGACAGGGGAATGCGACACATACAAGCGCTTGTGTGTGTCGCATTCTCCTGTCTTTCATCCCTGAAGTTTGCGCTTTTAACTGTTCAAATGGAGTACCAACTAGCCCAAACACGCACCTTACTTTGTCCAAAAGAAAACTACAACACAAACTGTTTACACCCACAGCCAATGTCTAGTACAATATCTAAATACTACATGTGTCAGAAAGAATCAGGCATGTTTGTGAACGACGAGATTAAGGAGAACGGTTTCAAATAGCTGTGTGCCATATTTAGCAGTTGCCCATTGTAACGTGTCACTTAAATGGGGTGTGCGAATATTGAAATTTTCAAACATGAATAGAATAGAAATCAGGCAAGAAAGTATCGTCAAGTATCAAGTATGCAGGACGAAGGCCTCTTCCAACGCACCCAGTCCTGTGTGAGCAGATTCCATTTTAAGCCTCCAAATTTCTTCATTTCATGCATTGCCTATTTCCAAGTGACTTTAGCTCACAGTGCCCTCGCTGCGGGGGGACGTGCAATCTAGAGCACATACTCTCGCAGTGCCCCTCATTACGTGGGGACAAGGACCTCACAGAAGAAGAATGGAGCTTGGCCCTGAAAAGCTCGGAGTACTGACATCAGAGAGCCTGCGATGCGGTGGTTAGGCTGGGTCTAACTGTCCCCACGGTGTCGCCCTAGGGTGTGGCACTTCTCAGGATGTTTTAACCCCTTGAGGGTTTTCGCCGTACACGTACGGCAGAAGCTTCCTGGTACCAAAGGGTTTTCGTCGTACATGTACGGCATAGCGTTTATTTTTAAAATGCGCGCCTTTTTTGATGATTTCTCTTGCCTGGCCTGTGCTGCCACACTTCGGGAATACGTGGAATTTTTTTCATGTGCCGATGTCTTTCTGTTGTTGCTTTATTTATGCTTTGCAAAACGGCGCGCCTGCTGTCACTTGCGCAACCGAGCGTGCCCGCGGAGCGGTTGGTTTCAAACGCACGCCTTCTTCGATCATTTCTCTTGCTTGGAATGTGCTGCCACGCTTCGGCAATATGTGGAATTTTTTAAATGCGCGATGCACCTCCGTGCGCTGATGTCTCTATGTCTTTTTTTTTGCTTTCCAAAGCGGCGCAGCGGCTTTCAGTTGCGCTTCACAACGCGCACACGCAGTCCGGCTGGTTTCGGTTTCGTCCTTCGGGTGGTTTTCGCTTCTTGCGCCTGCAAAGCTGATGGCTGTTTGGTTTCTAATTTCTCAAAGGGTGACCACTTGTTACTCTCTTGTTTAATGCTCCTTGGGGCGCGATTACATCTGTTTCCCTGCGGAGCTAAATTACACAAACGCCGCCACCGTGATTACGTTTCCTGTTTTGGGGTCTGGAAAAAACTAACTACGTCTTGTTGGCAATAAGACGAAGGATTACTGTAGCTTTTTCTTTCATTTTGCTTTCCGGACGGGTGCACAACCATAAAGCTTTCTTCCGTGCGCTCGCTGACGCAGTTCGCTTACGCTATGGAAGTGCGCGCTGGTTGCTCTGCTGCCGGTGAGTCGAGCAGCGATTCTTCCGATGCAGACTATTCCCCAAACGCCGAATCAGAATTTGATTCAACTGGATTTCAGTTGGTAAGACAAGGATTTTTTGACGAGTTCAGACTCCGATGACGATCAAGGAGCGACATCTGAAAAATGTGCGCGGCGAGCCATGCTTCAAAGACTATCACATGCTGAAAAGTTTTTAGTGTTAGAGCACGAACATTTTTGACCGGAAAAGTACCCTGGTGCGGTTATTTTTGTATGCAGGGGTGGAAGATGGCTTGAGCATTTTGGAGCATCTCAGGGAGCAGGAATAATGCTGTTTTGGAGCAGCTTTGGAGCACCAAAATGTGTGTTTTGGAGCAATGCAAGTTAGTTTTGGAGCAGAATTGTAGGGTCAAACATTATTGTTGTTTAATTATTATTTCTGGTAAACACAAATGCCAACGATTTTAGAAAACATTCAATATTGATACTTAAACTATTGATATACGCACACGTGCGTACGTGTTATCATTAAAACATCATAGCTGTGATAGAGCAATGACTCAGGAAAATGAGATAAGCGATGTTTTGAGTAGCTACACTTGACTAGACTGACAAATGAAAAACGTTCATGGTAATGAACGTTTTTCACCAGCGGTGTTTTTGCGCCGCGTTTGCCGGGTTGCATTTTCGTCAAAAGCCTACGCCGGCTTCAAAAAGTTCCTTCGAAATGCGCGGAGGTCAGCCCCGTCTGGAGGCATTGGAAGAAACCAAACAAACACGCGTCTGCACCCTAAACTCCACTTCTCGAACGAGCGGGCGATGCGCCGCGCGAGGCGTTTTCTTTTCTACTTCGAGTAGGAAGACGCGGCGGCGCGATTTTTGAGATGGCGTTCATCAAAATGACGTGCGCGACCCACCGACCACGCGTCAGTCGTGCATGATATCAAGCCATTCGGGACACAACAGCGCGATTTCGCGAAGGCGTTCGTCAAAAAACGCGCGTGAATCGCGCCAAAAATTGCGCCACGCGCTTCCACCTTTTCCCTTCAAGTTCCAAGATTTGTCAATTATTGGTGTCGGTTATATGCACGCAAATACGGCACTTGAGGTGCAATGATACTAGATGTCGCAAGTGCACAATTTGTATCCCGTGGTTCTGTTTTCGTACTACCTCACATTCGTCTTTTCAGTAATAAAAGTTCCAAGCGTCTATCTTGTTCTTTTTTGTATATTTCTTCACTCGCCACCTCATGTACCAAGCCACACACAGCCACGGCGGCGAGCGGCATGTCATGTTGTGCTGCGGATGCTACGAGCTACAGCGTACTCAACCACGAGCCGAGCGCAAGTTCTGACGAGCCAAAATCGAACAACGCGACCGATCGCACTAGCGAGACTAAGCTCGTCGCTGCACGAGCACGTTTACATGCTGCATTTATAACGTCTAAGGGCTTGTGTGCAATGCAACAAATTCTGCACATAGAGAGGCATGCTCTCGCTTCAGAAGTGGTCCAACCGACTTACACAAACTGAAGCCCTGTGAGTGATTTCGCAGTTGGTAGTGGCTTCATTGACCACAAACGGATAAAACAAATTTTTCGTTTTCATGCAGACTTATGAAACAAAATCCACAGAATTTTCACTGGTTGTGAAATGTTAGAATATTACACATTCAGCTATACAGTGGTTTCCTCAATGCAAAGTTTCTAATAATGGTCGCCCGTTTATGTTCGCGGCAGCTGCTCGCACTATCTTCATGGCTTCACATCAAATTAAATATTCGCAGCAAATAGAACCTTTTCGACCTTATGAAGCGTCAATGCACTTACTTTTATTCATGTTCGCAATCCCAGGCAACGATGACAACAACCGCCTCGTGCGCGCAGCGCGCCTGTGGTAAAACATTGACTTAGGGAGTGTATGTCGGCATTGACGTATATATGTGGTCGGTGTGCGGGGCCGATTCTCGATTTGTGATCGGTGTGCGGGGCCGATTCTGGATTTGAAGTGCGCCGGAGTCGCCGTAATGGTGATAGTGAAAGAACGAAGAAGCACGGCTATGCTCGTGTTCGTGCGCGGGCTCGAGGGAATCTCTCGAGCGACGGGGACAGCTCGGCGAGCGGCAGAGACTGATCGGGATCGGACATCGGGCCACGCCCCGACATCACGGTCCTGCCCTGCTGGTACGGGCCTCGTCCCGGCTTCTACACTCGCGGGGTCCTTCCAGGCTGGGCGTCTTCCCACCTGTCCCCGGATCCTGTCTCCAGCGGAGTCCCTGGGGCTGACTGCTGCTGTTCCTGACGAGGCACTGTCCAAGGAGTTGCCCTGGTTCCGTTCGTGGCGCTCTTCATGACGCAGTTCCCGTCGTCACTCCAGGCGTGATTCCAGGCGTCGACTGCCGTGCCAGGATGCTTCCTGGCATTTACCTGCTAGGCCGGGCTACGCCCCGGTACTGACTCCGGGGAGCACGACGCGCCCCGCCTCTTCACCCTGACTGAGAGCGGCCGGGTCGACCACACCGATCGACGCACCAAAGCGGACCACATCGCGGTGTGAGTGGACAAACTTTAAGGCTATCTCCGCATAAGGCCGCGAACGCGCATATGTGTTTATGTAGTGTAGTCCCGTGTGTCAATTTGTACATAAAGTGGTGTCTTTTTGTCCTTGGGTGATCTCTGTGCACGTGTGGCTATGGCCTGCGCCCACATTTGCCCACAATTTTGGCAAGCCTGCCAGGATACGGCATTACCATCTTGCCGAAAGCCAGACGTCACGGACGCCCCCATGGATTTAGAGAAGCTGCACGCAATCGGCAAAGACATGGGGCTAGATGGAGCCGCTCTCCAAGAGTGGGTTGACGCGCAACGCGTAATAGAAAGGGAGCTTCGCACGCAAGCTCGTGTAGATCAGCGAGAGAAGCTAGAGCTCGAAGAAAAACGGCTACAAGCTGAGGAACGCGTCCTACAGTTGAAGCTCAAGCTTCAGGAAGCTAATGCAAACGAGCGAGAGAGTCCACAACACCCGAGTAACGACGCATCTGCATCGGCTATGTTGGACAGTTGCAGTCCACACAAGTTACTTCCTCCGTTTAATGAAGCACGAGATGACCTCGACGCATACTTATAAAGATTTGAGCGTGTCGCCGTGTCGCAAGACTGGCCTCGGAACAAATGGGCCCTTTCGCTCAGTCTGTGTTTGACAGGCGAAGCATTGTCAGTCATTAGCCGGCTTGATTCCACCTCTGCATCAGATTATGACCAGCTCAAGGCAACCCTGCTGCTACGATTCAGGTTTACCGCCGAGGGCTATCGCGAAAAGTTCCGGAAAGCGAAACCGGAAGAGAAAGAGACAGGTCTTCAATATGCATCTCGCATAGCAGGACATTTTGACCGATGGATGGAGTTAGCAGGTGTTGAGAAGACGTACGATGCTCTCCGCGACATTATTTCAGAGCAGTTTATGAAAGGATGCTCACCATCACTGCGGGTATTTTTAAAGGAAAGGAATTGTAAGAAGCTAAACACGTTGGCACAGAACTCTGATTGTTTTTTGGAAGCTCAGGATCTTTCGAATTTGGGCAGAGATAAATCTTACAAGGACAGTTCCGCAGAGAGTACTCGCAGGACAGAGCCCACAAAGCGACCACTGAAAGGCAATACTGAGTGCTTCTTGTGTAACAAGACAGGACACCGTGCATCCGAGTGTTGGTCTCGAACGAAGAATAACCCATCAGCGACTGGCTGGTCCAGTGGTAAGACGGGTTCGTCGGGTGAAACAGGCAGGACGCAGGAAAAGCGACAAGCGTCGTGTATGCTGTCGACCCCTGAACCTACCGAGGCGACGGGACCAGAAAAGGGATACGTCGTACTCCAAGAAGGGGAAACTATCCCAATCGTCAATACGACGTCGACATGCACACCGACCGTGTCCGACATAGGTACTTTGCCGGTAGTCAAAGGGTTCCTCGAGGGCAAGTCTGTAACAGTTCTTCGTGACACCGGTTGCAACACTGTGGTTGTCAGAGAAGCGCTTGTACCGAAAGGAAGCTTTACAGGCACAAAAAGCCCAGTGTTTCTTTTGGACCGGACCGTGCACTACTTGCCGGAGGCAATCGTATCAATCGACACGCCATTCTTCACTGGCACCGTACGTGCTAAGTGCATGCAGAACCCCCTTTACGATGTGGTCCTGGGGAATATTGAGTTTGCCGCTTTTCCAAACCGAAGACCAAGAGGGACTTCCGAGTGAACGAGCTGCCATTGCACAGGGAACTCCCAGACGCGCAACCTCCAGCCTGCCGGTATTAAAAACTGCCGCGGGAACTATAGATAAAGCGACGCTGGAGGAGTTCCAACGCAATGACGCATCCCTACGACGGTGTTATGAAAGCGTGGGGAAGAAAATGATCATACACAGTCATGAGACATGCTACTTCCTGTCTGACAGGATTTTGTACCGAAGACACAAACTACTGTCGGGAAAAGAGCTGGAGCAGCTTGTTGTGCCTGTACAATTAAGAGAAACGGTACTTAAGCTCGCACACGAGGGTATTCTCGCAGGCCATCAAGGGATTTCTCGGACAACAGACCGCATTCTCGCCGAATTCTACTGGCCTGGTGTACAGTCGGAAACGAAGCGGTACGTGAAATCCTGCGATATCTGCCAACATACTGTTCCTCGACATCTAGTCGGCTGTGCTCCACTTGGCACAATGCCCGTTATCGAGACGCCCTTTTCCCGCGTTGGAATAGACATCGTCGGCCCTTTGTCCCCGACATCCTATAAGGGCAATAGGTACACTCTTACGATGGTGGACTTCGCTACCAGGTACCCAGACGCTATACCTCTGCCCTCTATTGAGAGCAAAATGGTGGCAGAAGGCTTAATGGAGATGTTTTCCCGAGTAGGCTTGCGCCGCGAAATTGTCAGTGACCGTGGGACGAACTTTATGTCTTCGGTCATGAAAGAATTTAGCCGACTTCTATCGGTTAAACAATTACCGACAACACCGTACCACCCGATGGCAAATGGGCTAGTTGAGCGTTTCAACGGTACTTTGAAGCATATGCTAGGCCGCATGTGCTAGGAATGCCCCAAAAATTGGGATCGATACCTTGGCCTTCTTCTGTTTGCGTACAGAGAGATGCCACAAAGGAGTACCGGATACTCGCCTTTCGAACTATTGTACGGCCGGTATGTTCGGGGGCCTATGACCATCCTCAAAGACTTGTGGACGAATCCAAAGTTGGACGCGGCGACAAAGTCGGCCTACGAGTACATCGTGGAATTGAGAGAACGGCTTGAAAGAACCTGCGAAATCACAGCTCAAGACCTCTCAAAAGCGCACACAAGCCAGAAGAGGTACTATGACAGAAAAGCAAAGAAGCGAGAATTGGCCGTAGGCGACAAAGTGCTTGTGCTTTTGCCCGCCGACTCTAACAAGTTAATTCTTACGTGGAAAGGCCCTTTCAAAGTGGTGCAGAAGAAGAGTCCGTTAGATTATGCCATTGATCTCGGCCATCGCACCACTGTCTCCCACATAAATATGCTCAAAAAGTATGAGGAGAGAACAACCAACGATCCTTCCCCGTCGACAGTTGCTGCTGTGTCGTCACTGGACCCAACCGAACTGGAAGACTCGGATAGTTCACTCCATACCCCGCTCAAACGCAGACTTGGCAAGATGTGACGATATGTCGTCAACTCATTACCGAACAACGGAACCAAGTCACCGTGCTTCTTGAAATTTACCACGACATCTTTTCCGACTTACCGGGAAAGACTAACGTTTTGGAGTGCCAGCTCTAATTGACCACCGACATACCCACCCATGTCCGACATTACCCGATGCCATTCGCTGTTAAGGAGGCCGTTGAGACAGAGGTGATGGAAATGTTGCGTTTGGGCATAATAGAGAAGTCTACATCCCAGGGTGTATACCGAGTTGACATTTCTAAATTCCCTGAGTTTTCCAGGTTTTCCCTGAGTGTTTTTGCTGAAATTCCCTGAGTGAAACAGAACTTTGTTTTATGTCAAGATGGGTAGAGACCATATCACTCGGTGATGTCACTCTCTAATACGCATTTTAGAAAATGAAAACGACTTAATCCCATTTGAATAGTACATAGAACAGATAAACCTCAATATAGCGAAGTTGGTAAAAGCGGCAACTCACTTCGTTATATCGAAACTTCATTAAACTGAAATTCGACCTTTCATGCAAGGCATAGTTACTGAAGGATTAATCTTAAACTGAAAAGGCCACAAGAACGCTCGACTAATATGGCAACATGAAAAAACTTTTTTTTATTATTTTTTGCGTGAAAAAAAAATCAATTTTGTTGAACCTGCGGTGCAGCAATCACAGTTAGATGCGTTGCCAGAGTGTCACATATAAAGACTAAACAAATGCGGGTTTAATGCACTGTGGAATTGCGCTTGTTCTGCTGCTGCGGGTTGTTGTCAAATCCTCGCGCGTTGCCCAGAGCAATGCAACGCCTTTGCTATCATGTTGCCCAACCGAACTATTTGCTCTCCACGAACGCACAACATCAAAAACCATCCCACGTTAGAAAAAAAAGAGTCAGTTTCACCGCGAGAGCAAAATAGTAAATCCGATAGCAACAAAGAGGAATTTTATATGAATATAGGCTAGCAGCTCGCTCCTTCAGGAAACGCAGCCGCTGCACTAAGAGAAGTGCCCTATCTATGGCTCAGGGGCGGATTCAGGTACCTAATGGGGGGGGGGGCGGGTACAAAGGCTGAAGTCAACGCTCAGCAGTGCATTTTGGTGGGTCACGCATATTTACAACAGCCCAGAGGGGATTATGGCGGTGCCTAAGAAGCCTTCGTTGGAAATGTGCATAGGGAAGCAGGAAAGCAGGAAAGGGTAGAGCAATGAGAGGTACAGAGCAGGGACAAGATTCTCTTTACCCCTTTTGGACAGTGGGAGGCAAAGCAACCTGACAAAGGGGGCAAACTCGACAAGCAAACCTGACAAAGGAGGTGGACGACAGGCATTGAAGGGAGGGGGCGGGGGCTGGCTTGGGGGGGGGGGGGGGGGGGCGATCGCCGTTACCGCCCCCCCCCCCCCCCCCGGGATCTGCCACTGCTATGGCTCCAACCGAAGTTTTGCAATTAGAGCACAACACCTACAAAGGTATGAGCCGTCTGCTGATCCCCACTAAAGATAGTCGCGGCGCACGCGACCACGCCCGCTGGTACAAAGTACGCACTTCCTGTCGGACTCACGCAGCCAGCCCCCCCCCCCCCCCCCCCCCCCGCCTCCCAACGTGCCGGCTCCTATCCATGTGCCCATCGCGCGAATGAGACGGTCGGCTCGTTTCATCTCTGCTTAAGCCCCGTTCGTCGGCAGGTGATGTAATCGCGATTTGGACTTGATAGGGAAGATCATGGCGAAGGCAAAAAATTCGCGTCGGAGTGTCATATAATTGCTATCGCAAAAAAAAAAAAAAGCAATATAGCTGCGGGCTAAGATCGCATGAAAGCACGGCAACAGCCTGAATTACGGCACATCCGATTATGGTGGAAACGTTACTGTTTTCCGAGAGAGAGAGAAGCAACTTTATTAATACTGTTTTCCGACATCGCGCGCCGAATCGAGCATGGGGGACCCGTGCCGGTGTCGCGAATTTCGGTCGCCGCTATGCCATGGCTCTGAAAAGTTTTTCAATTCGGCTTTGTAGCAAACACCCACGTGGTGTGGCTGGTAATTGCCAGCTGCAGCCCCAAAAAATTTCAGTCGATTGCCTAAAACTTGTTTCAGCAGTGCCCTCATCGGGAAAAAAAGAAATAAAAAAGCTTTCACTTACTGTGAATGGGCCCGTTAGTTACGCTAGCTCTCGCCTGGAAATTTATTATATTCTTCACGGAGTCCTAAATAGCATCTTTGAAGCTCGGGATCAGAGCGAGTGAGCTCTCCGATAACAGCCAACAAGCGTCTTTTTTCTCGCCGATCGGGATGGCTTGCCAGATACGAGCCTTGTCGAAGACATCCGCTTCCTGCGCGATCGCGATCGCTTGCAAGATAACTCAAGCTCGTTACATCTACTGCTACCGCTTCTACAACTAATCATGCTTGTTACTTGACACGCGGCGATAACAAAAACACCATATCGGGCGCTAACGCACAGCACGCGCGAGAAAGATTACAGAACTACACCGCGTACTCCCAGAACATCCTGACAACATTGCGCGATACGATGTGTCGTCGTGTCGTGGTTCGCGGTTCCCGCATGCCACGCATTAGCCGGATTCTCTCCCACTTCACCGCTCCGAAGGCGATGACAGCATCAAGGTGCGCCACTTCCCCGCAGCCGCAGCGACCGTTTGATTTGAAAAATGCGTTCACAAAATATCGAGCCAGCGCTACCGCGACTTTCGTCGCCTTTCAATAAAGATACTGTGGATTTTCCCTGATGGGAGCATGTTTATGTAGTGTAGTCCCGTGTGTCGATTTGTACATAAAGTGGTGTCTTTTTGTCCTTGGGTGATCTCTGTGCACGTCTGGCTATAGCCTGCGCCCACATTTGCCCACAGCGCCAAAACACTCCGCTGCCGCCGCCGTCACAATCGAAATATGGATGCACAACTCACTTTCTTGTTCACTAGGTTTTTTGCGCCTTCGACAAGGTCGCGAGAGCGCGCCAAGTGATGTGATGATGATATAATAATATAAGCTCGACTGGGCGCGCGATGACACGGATGACAGCGGCACATGAAGGCACCAAACGTAGCCTCGGTGATCGGTTCCGGCAGCGCACCGGAGCCCATCGTGGAGGCCGTGCACCAAAGATCGCTTGGGGAGCAGTTGTGGTGCAATAATGCATTTTGGAGAAGGATGGCGCAGCAGAGCGCATTGGCACAGCGTGGTGCAAATGGCGCAGCACTTCCACCCCTGTGTATGTCTGTGAGCTATGTTTAATGCAATGCATTATTTTATTTATAAAAAACTCTTAAGTTTTTTCTTTAGGATTTTGCTTGATTTTACTACGAATAAACCCTGTGTATGAAACAACAAAAATGATTTTTTTGTGACTTTACGGTCACGAAAAAAAAAGTTTAGACAATTTTTTTCTTAAATAGAATCGTCTGAAGAATTTATTTCAGCAATAAAAAGTTACACATTCTTGGACTGAATTTTGCAAAAAAATTCGACCCTCAAAGGGTTAAATAAAGTTCTTCATACTGTATCGCTCCAATAACCCTTTGCCATTCTCGGCTGCATGTGCATCCTTAAAAAGTTGCTTAATAAGAAGTACCAATAGCTTTCATTACCCTTTTAAAATGAATTCATGAAACTGGACGCCATTAAGCTGCCGCAAGTAGAGCACCAAGTCGGGCTAGTTGGTTAAGATTCATTATGACGACTAAAACTGCGCTAAAATACACAAAGTTTTAGTCGTCATAATAAGCTGCCGCACACTGAAGGCTCTTGATAATTAAAACTCAAAGGGACCCTAGGATTTTGTTTGGATTATCAGAAGTTAGACTTATCAGGTCTCATAAATACGATTCGAGACAACGTACCAACTTGTGTGCTAATGTTCATTTAGTGTTATAGACAGCTCTGCATGACTGCCAGTAATGTTTTTATATGTAAGCGATCGTACTGGAACTCGTTATTGTACAGCATGTGCATGCGTGTGTGGGCCATAATAATGCCATTGTGCTGCGGTGAAAGTTAGAAGCATACGGCATGCAATCGACTAAGGCCAAACTGTCTCATTCTTTTTTCTTTTATCCTCAGTCAACATGCGATTGTTGGTGCGTGTGGTTTGGCTAGTTTGGCCACTTTGTAGGCAGGCAATCGACTTTATTTGTGACTGTTAGTGACCTAAAAAGGCAAATATTCAGCTAGCAGCGACAAAGGCAGCAGATATCAGGCATAAACAAGCAAGAAGTATGAATTAATCTAATTTATGCAACGAACAAGTTTAAAGGGACACTAAAGGCAAATAACAATTTATGTCAGAGTGAAAGCTCAATGTATGACATCTAAAACGGCAATATTATCAACAGCAGTGCCCTACTTACCGAGAAATTAAGCTGAATGTATCACATGATGAGCGCCATGAGCGGCAAATTTTCAAAATGATCTCGATGACGTATGAGAGTCTGCCTACAATTAATCACTAGTAATCAAACTAGCAGCAATAAAAAAAGAAGCTTCCGTGCATCACGAGACGTAATAAAATGCTGTTTGTTCGTTTCTGTTTGATTCATGGAAAAAAGAACCTCTTTGGCGTTGCCATGGGGAATGGCACGCGTGGTTCAAAGGTTCCGTTTTCGCCGAACTGCGCTTCGCCCGGCGCCCTGTTTCGCTCACGCGGTCCCGTCTCAGTGGTAGTTTCGGTATCGTGTACTGCCGCGTGTGTTTTGCGCGCTCGTGAAAGTCACTCTGAGACAAAGTTCGACAAAATGAAGCATGCATGTGATGCTGCCGGATGCTCGAATGGTGACCGCCGCCAGTACACACCGCCGCGCAGTAAAGGCGGGCAACGTTGGGCACGGCAGCAGTGACGTGCGAAAGACTGATTTCAGGCGGGTGATTTGAAGTGCGCTAACGCGATGCGGACCGCTAAAACACGATTTTATTTCAAAATAAGCACTTCCTTGGCACAAAAGTAGCCCTATGAGGTTTCTGGACTGCTATTTCAACAACAACAATCAACGTCGACTTAATATTTGCCTTTAGTGTCCCTCTAATCAAGTGAAAATTTGAATAAACAGAGTTTGAATCATCAAGAGTCCACTGCATTTTTGATAATGCACTAATTACAAGTTATCACGCAGAAAATTGTACTGGGCATGTTCACAAGTTGAGCACTTTTTATGTGTCTGAATGTGAAAAATAGACTCTGTCTTATGCAATGTGATGCTTGCAAATAACTTTTTTTTTTTTTTTTGAAGCACCTATACTCCATTTCAATTTTCTCCGCCAATGCCAGCACTTGCCATTCCCCCCACCAGAAATTTGCAAACTTTATCCAACTGGTCCGAACCCTCTGCACACCTTGCTTCCCGATCTGCTGTAGTGTGCATGCGTTGCACGCAGCGGATTCTTTTTTGTGTGCATGTGTGTTTGTATTCATGTAAGCTCCCCTCAAGACCGTACTTGCCAAGCTTGCACTGCATGTGAAACATATTTGTAAATGGGAAAAACAGAGCAAAAGAAGAAGAAGAATGTAAACTTTATTGCCGAATCAATAAGATTCGAGAACGGCGTCTTTTTGGTATGGGCACCTGCTGCAGATGCAGTCCCGAGGCCTTGTCTCAAAGCCGTTACCTCGTCTCACTGGACGGCCTAGAGTTGTGCTGTCAGGTTCGAGCTTAGCAGTATGATCTCCCAGCGCGAGCGGAGGATGGCGATGGAAGAGACAAAGGGATCTACACTGTCCAAATTGTTTATTAAGCCCTGACACTCCCACAGCATATGACTCGGTTTGTGTGAATAGTAAATTTTGGGTTCAAAGCAAATAGTGATTTGGTCAAATAATTTCGAATCGAATTCGAATAGTATATATCCCATATTATGAAGAAAATTAGCATATTTGTCATGACCCAACTAACCTGCACAATATTTTTTATAATTGAAACAAGGTATGTGCAAATGTCATTCTTTTTGGTTCAAAATGAAGTGGAAGCAACTTTGAATAGTAGAAGGATTTGACTTTCAATATAACGCAAGTGATAACCTGTAAAATGCATTATGTTTTAAACTTTGCTATAATTAGAGCATATAAGCCAGTATAACAAGCTTTTAAACTTAAAAAATGATGAATCAATGTGACGGTAATTTGTTCAGTTCACCTTGAAATGGGGCTTTGCGGCAATGCAGATTTCGCAAGAATAAGTGTTTTCACCGCATAGCACTCCTTCACTGCAGTGAAACCACCTTTACATGGAGGGGGGGGGGGTGCATGCGGTTTATATATGTCTATTTGTTCATTTCGAATATTTCGAAATTTAGAATATTTTAAATTAGTTTCGGAGCGAATTCGAATACTGTAATATTCGTTCGAATATTCGAACTGACCGAATATTCGCACGAGCCTACATATGACTAATCATGGCAACCCCTCCACACGATCTGCATCTGTTTGTAGTGTACTTGTCTGGATACATGGCGTGCATGAGTCTGTGGTTTCTGTATGAATTATTTGTCTGGAATGTACTGCTTGCGTCCTGTGTAGCCTAGCATAAGGGGATGGGTATACACATCTCTGTAACTGGTAGTGTGCCGGTAGCCTCCGCGGGGGCTCTTCTTCCTTCGGTGATGCTCGGTGAGTGGTGAATCCAGCAACGCGGTATACGCACAAGATATTCATTTTCGTAAAAAGAAGTAACATATGTCTGTCTGCGACACATGCGAACGATGCCAAGAAGCTTTGTGCCTTTTTAAGACTTTATTGCCTTTAGTCTACAACTTCGTTAGCCGTGTAGTACCTTTGGAGCTGCGTAGTCGCTATCGATGATCACGTTGGTAGCGATCGTGGTTTCGTGCACAGTGGCAGCCGCAAATGGTAGTTCCATTTTCAATCCGTGAGCACTGGCCAAGCACGTGCCTTCAGAACTACAGTGCAATTTTGCTGAACCATACCCGTATAAGCCGCAGTTTCTTTTTAAACGTAGTTAATACGAATCCCCAACTTGTTTTCCCTTCAAGTTAATGCATTTATTACCCACTTAAGCCGTAGCTGTATTTTGTATACATGTCGATTAATGTGTACTATTCACTTGTTGAATGCCGATCATAGTCCTCAGTCCTCAGACCTCAAGCTTCAACGACGAACTGATTACGCACGGAGTTCGCAAACTTCGAGCTGTGTGAGCTATGCGTTGCATGCATACGTGGGTATCACCAGGGCCATTGCGGAGCCCAGTCTCCGAACTCTGCCGTACACCATCTCGAATGCCATTGCAGAGCGGCTTAGCCGCTTCCTGTTGGCAGCGAGAGCCCACGAGAGCCCGCAAGGACAGGGCAGAAGTGTGCACGACGATGCAGGGTTGTTTTGTGGGTCGACCGTGTTGGATGTGTACTGATCTGGCTGAGCTTCGTGTGCGATATTGTTCGACGTTGATTTGCGGATGCATGTTGTGACAGGACCGCACAATGTCGAATAGGCAAGTGAACCATTGCGCGCTTACCATCAAGGAAAAACTCGACACTGTGAATGCCATCCAACATGGTGCGAAGAAGTCTGTGTTGGCACGGGAGAAAGACCTACCACTTTCAAAGGTTCGTTGCACTTGGACAGCCAGGGAGAAGGTGCTGAATGGCGCACCGTCCAACCTCAAGCGTTGTCGCCTTAAGGGGTTTAAGCTGCCCGGACGTCGAGGAAGTGTTAGTGCACAGGCTGAAAAAATGTGAGGGCCAGAAATTTGCCTGTAACTGGACCCCTCCTCATGGGAAAAAATTCGGCAGATCCCACGTGTTGTGGGAATCGGTTTCATGTGAACCAGTCAGCGAGTACTTCTATGCTGTATTTTATGGCTGTGAGCCAAGCGTTACGAGGTAGATCGACGTGTTTTTGTAAGTGTGGTAGCTGTGTGCACATCGTGGGCTTACCAGGCATGTCGACAACACTGGCGTTTAAAGGGTGACTTATGGTGCGACGTAACGCCAGCCCTCACATTAGAGTACATATGTCAGTATTATCGAAACTAAGTGCACTTTATGGTGTAATCATGTGAATATCATACGTAACTTTCCTCAATGTATTCCGCTGGGGTCGAGCAATGTTTCAATATAGCTTGCTGAATCATAGGAATACAAATGTAACGTTTAATACACTGCTACAAAAGAGTATTGTAGGAGTACATATGTAGTGTTTATTGCTTTCTTGTAAAATTAGATAGCCAGCACCAACAACACAACTGACGTTTCACCGACATTACGCCCTTATAGGCTGTTTTTCCAAACCAGTTTATAGATCTGGTGTGGCTCTGTGGTAGAATACCTGATTGCCATGCAGAATGCTTCGGTTCGCTGGACTCCTAATTTTTATTCCCTCCATTTGTCGGGTCAATGCTGACAATGTAGGTTTTTCTGAACGCTTTTACATTTAAATCACCAATGTCTGTTCTCGTGTTCATGGGTAGATATAAACTTGCAATGTGGTGCATACCCGTACTCTGCGGCCCGTCGTAAACGGGTATGTGCCACACGTGTCTGGAGGAAAGGGTGTGACGATGTACGTGACAGGATTTTCATGTTATTCATGTCATAACGCGATAGTCATATTCATCAAATCCTCTTACTCTCCCGTGCCAATTTTGGTCTACATGAAGTTAGGGAGACAATCATGAGAGCACCCAGATGTAGGCGGCTCATAGAAACGCTCAAAGTGTCAAAGCTTCGCTAAGAAATGCTTCGTATTTAAAAGCATTGTGCTTCGCCACACAAATGGGCCACGACAGTTTTGTCCGCAGTAGTGGCTGGCTCGGTAGATTTAAGGCGCGATACAATCTAACCACGAGGGTTGTTTCCGGCACAGGTGCAGCGGCAGACAAAGACAGCCGGAGGAGTGGGCCAGTGGCAAACTACAAGATATCTTGTGGGAGTATGCCCCAGAAGATGTTTTTACCATGGACGAATTGGTACTTTTTTTTTTTTAGATATTGCCAGACCCAATGCTTGCTTTTAAAGGGGAAACTTACACAAAGCAGGCGAAGGAGAGATTATTAATTGCTTTTGCTGTCAATATGACAGGGAATGAAAAGCTGCCGCTCCTTGTTATTGGCAAGGCCGTGAAGCCGAGATGCTTCAAGGGTGGACAACTTCCCTCAGGCGCGTAGTATCGCTTCAACACCAAGGCCTGGATGACCTTGAAGCTATTTGAGGAATACATGCGCATGCAGGACTGTTGCTTCACCTCAAGCGGAAGAAGAACTGCAATGGTTGTCGACAATGCGCCGGCACATGTGCAACTTGATAACCTTTCCGCCATGAAGCTGGAGTTTCTCGCAGCAAACACAACGGCACTGTCCCAGCCCTTGGACCAGGGTATCATTAGGTCGGTGAAGTACCTCCACCGAAAAAACTTGCAGCGCAGGATGCTTGTTGCCATGGGAAGTGGCATGACATACAGCGTAGACATGTTAAGCGGCATCCACTTGCTGTCATATTCGTGGCAGCAGGTAGAACCCGCTACTGTTCAAAACTGCTTTGCGCGTGCACAGTTCATTGTGCTTGCCCAACAAACGAGCCCAAGCGAAGCGGACGCGATCGAAGAAGGAATTGACGACAGCGACTGCGAGGCGCTGACTGCCGAAGTCTTGGAGCGACAGGGTGGCGGCGACAGAGTGCCGTTTGCTACATTTTGCGATGTTGACAAAGACCTCAAAACATGCAAAGGTTTGTCTGACAGTGACATCATCAAGTCTGCCTGTGGTAAATTACCAAGCGCAAGAGACGGTGAGGAAGACAATGACGACGACAACAATGTGCTGAGCTGGAGGATGTGCAGTGTCCCTCAGTAACTGAAGCAGTGTGAGCACTGGACGTGATGCGGGTGTTTGCGGAAAACAAAGGCTTGATGGATAAATTGGCCTTTTACTTGGATGGCTTCGAAGCTGCAGTTGTCACTGCAAGGCCGCCAAAGTGGGAAACGAGAGTGACGGACTTCTCGCGTCCGATTTCCATTGATTAAAAATTAGGGGTGTGCGAATATCAAAACTTTCAAACACGAATCCAATACGAATACATAACTTCGAATACGAATCGAATACCAAATAATCAAAACAGGTAATTTTTTTTTCACTAGTAATCTTTTATTTTACTACATATTTATGCTGAAAACAGTACACTTGTATGCTATCAGCACAAAAACTGTTATTGCACGAAAGAATATCTGTACTTGCCAGGAAGTGCAAGACTGTGCTATGTTTAGTGGAGCTTGTGACTTAATGGCTTAGGCTCAATTCACATGTTGAACAAACTTTCTCTTTCCTTTAGCACTGTACTAGAAAAGTAGAACTGTGCGAATAGCAAAATTTTTGGTGCGAAGGGAATTCGAATATCAAAGTGTAAGTGCGAATCGAATCGAATATTTCTCGAATATTTTTCAAATATTTCGAAGCGAAATTGCAGAAAGAAAAGTTGGAGAGGATTCCTAAGCATATTCTTATGACATGCAGTCGAACACGGATATATCGAACCCACATATATTGAATTTTCGGCTATATCGAACTCGTAAATTTGAAAATCCTTTGTAGAAGCATAGAAATTCGCACGTCTATATCGAACGGCATTTTTACCCGCCATCGAATATATCGATAGCCGCGCGAATGGGAAGGCGCGCTTCGGAACTTGCTGAGCCCCGCGACCTTCGCGGCACTGCGCCTCAGCCGACACCCAAAACACTCGAAAAACGTGAGGGCGAGAGGGCTCGGATTATACTCCTGCTGGGCGCGTTCTCCAACTTGTGGAACGGCTTTTTTTCTCTCTCTTTCTCCTACGCTCTCCGCGTTACTGTCAGCTCGGAGAGCAGGAACAAAGGAGCCGGCGGCCTACTCCTTTCGCCTTTCCTTTTTTTTTGTTGCTGTTTTGTGAGTTTTTCGCATTTGCTCAGCCAACCACTGCTCGCGCCTTTCGTACATCGCTGCTGCCCTCGCAGGTAGCCCGGGCACCCGGGTAGCCATCGCCGCCATCGCGACTGATCACGAGTGATTTGTTAGCGGAGTTCACTTCCATGAGTTGTTGCATACCACCGCATTCCTCTTTTGCATGCGTGCTCCCCTGCGAGCTCAAAAACATCGAGCTGATGTTTCTGCTGGCCAACATAGCAGAGAATCTGCAACTGCTCGACCAGGGCATCATCAAGTCCTTCAAGGTGGGCTGAAGGTTGACCTACTTGGTGCCATTCAAATGGTGACGGGCGCCTGGCGAGACGTGAAGACGGACACAGTGGCCAACTGCTTCCGGAAGGCAGGCCTCATGACGGCGGAACTTGCGTTTCCGTGAAGACGGCGACGACAAGTGCATAGACGATGCATTTCACGAGTTGTCGTCCCTCTTCCTGGGTTGCCGTTCCACCCGAAGTGTCTGCAGACGATTTTGACTAAGCGGACTGCAATGTTCAGGCTGTTGCGAGCCTTGTTGACGAGGACATTGTAGCTGCGGTCGCAGGGACCCAGGATGCCCAGACCGGCAGCTCAAGTGGCGACGAAGATCGTCTGGACGAGGCGGCGGCTACACGCGCATACTCTGCCGATGAAGTGGCGGTAGCGTTCGGCTTGATTCGCCGTTTTTGCGGGGACATGAAGTGAACCGGGCTGTCGCACCTGGACAGCCTCGATAAGACTGAGGCCAGCATCTTCAACTTCATTTCGAAGACGAAGAAGCAGGCCAAGATAAGCGATTTTTTTTTGCGCAAATAAAACATTCTGCTGCATCATGTGTGTGGAATTACTTGTCATTCATGAATGCGCCGATTGTAGGTGATCGTCCGCCACTGGTAAGGTCTCGGGGCCTGTATTATTTTATATAGAATTTGTGAGGACATCTATTGGTAGTGATGGGGGTACGTGGCGCCCCCTGGGCGTGGTGGCAACAGTGGACATCCGGCCTGTGTGCGGGCAGTGTGTGCGCGGACGGTGTTGTGGTCGGACGTGAGTGGCGCGGGATTCGGGGAGTGAGGCCTAACGAACACAAACGAACATGACAAGTGGGGGCTCGTCCGGGATTGGACCGACTGAAATTCCCGATGAATTCGTACAGTTTATGCTGCGTCAGACAAATGGATCGGCTATCGAACGCGAGCGCATAGCATCTGAGCTGCGGCAGGCGTTAATGGCTGCTCCCGTAGTTCCCGGAGGCAACGAGCGCCGATCGGCCTTTGTTGGACGGCCGGCTACACAAATGTCGGCGACGGTGACAGCGCCCATTGCGACCACGTTGCCTAGGTTCGTGGGCTTCCAGGATGTGCAACACCCAGAGGAATTCCTCAGCAAAGTGGACAATTTTTGCCTGATTAACGGCATAGCTCTGGAGGACCGAGTTCGCCGCGTCGTTACCGTGGCGCTTGACGGCAGCGCGAAATTGTGGCATCGTTTCGCAGGTCCCTTCGCTACGTGGGATGCCTTTGTCACCGCTTTCCGACGGGAATTCGCGTCGGCCGACGAAAAGAAGCGCCTGAAGGAAGAGTTGGAGGCACGCACTCAACACCCGGAGGAGAACTTGAAATAATTTAATTATGTTATTTCCGAGTTCTACGACCGAATCGGAGAGGAGGTTGCAGACGACGTCAAGGTCGACAGAGTGCTGCGCCAAATGCACCCCCAGCTGCAAGACTTGGTAGCGGGGTCCACCTTCTCAAGCTTGAAGGCCCTGGCGGATGCGGCCGATGGCCTGATGGAGCGAGTGCGGCGCCGGCTACAATATCGGCCTCCTCCACCCAAAACAAATCAGGTCGCGCGCGACTTGGCATATTCGGCGCATGGCATGCCTGACGCAATGGCAGTGCCCCAGCACTCCGCAGCAGTCGTCTCCGCGCCGAATGCCGGTTGGGCACCTGGGTGCGCGTGGCCCCTCCACCCCGCAGCAGTGCAACCGTCATACCACCGGGACCAGTGGCCCATAATTCAGGCCCAATCTGTCGGCGCACCAACGTACCGACCACCAGCAGGGCGTCGACCTCAGCGGGCCCCGAGCCAAGTTGTTTGCCGACGATGTGGCGGCGTCGGCCACATTGCACGCAACTGTGCGAGTAGACCGCGCCAAGACAACGCCGTTTGCTTCCAGTGCGGCCGTCCAGGGCACTTCCAGGCTCAGTGCTCGGGAAACGGGCGCCAGTAGGCACCGGTTCGGCGGGTTCCTACTGCAATTTTATTATGCAAGTTGCATTTGCAGCCGGAGGAGGGAAGGAGCCGCTCTTGGATGTTCGAATCGGCAGTACGACGTTCCATGCATTGCTCGACACTGGGTCCAGCGTGAGTCTCCTTGGTCCACTAGCCACCAGTGAGGCATGCTCTTCGGGGGGAAAAAGGAAACGCGAAACTCGAACACTCCGCTTGGCATCAGGTTGGTCCCAGAGCTCCGAGGCTACAAAATGCAAAATAGAGTGGGATGGCGGCTCCCGGGTTCAAAAATTTATTTGTCTGCCTGACCTGTGCCAGGATGTTGTGCTCGGAAGGGACTTCCTTACAGCCACTGGCATGTCCTTGCACATAGCTTTGGGCGGGTGGACTATAGGTATGGAGCCACAGCTTGTTGTTCCATTTGCCAAACCAGACAGGAAGGTTGCCCCAGATCCAGTGGATGATGCCAATTGCCTTGGAAACTTGTTTGAGCAACAGCCAGACGTTGTGGCATGCAACACCATTAGTGGCTCAGGACAGCAAGCAGAAGTGATGCGTGAGTTCAGGGGCCTGCTGGGAGAATATGAGGCACTCTTCACAAAGTTGCCTGGTTGTACAACACTCATTGAGCACTCTATCGACACAGGTGACAGCACACCAGTCGCCCAGTCAATCCAAAAAAACAATGCATCATGGATGCTTGCTTGGACGAGATGCTAGAAGCAGGCCTAATCAGGCGGAGCATAAGCAGTTGGACAAGTGCACCAGTCCTGGTGGGAAAGAAATCCGGAGGCTACCGGGTGGCTGTCGACTACAGACGCTTGAATTCCTGCACAAGGGTACCAGTGTACCCAATGCCTCGCACTGATTGGCTCCTGGCTCAGCTAGGTAAACAATGGTTTACAAGCTTTGACCTCTCCCAAGGGTTCTTCCAAATTCCACTGCGGGAACAAGATGTTGAGAAGACTGCATTCATATGTCATAGGGGCACCTTCGAATTCACACGGATGCCGTTTGGTGTGGCTGGAGGCCCAGCCACATTCCAAGCTTTAATGGACAGGGTTCTTGAGGGCATAAACCACAAATTTGCCATGGCGTTCCTTGATGATGTCTTGGTGTACTCTCCTACAATAGAACAACACCTGGTACACGTCCGTGAAGTCCTCGAACGCATCAAGAATGCAGGGCTTACAATTAATCCAACCAAAGTACAACAATGCACTCAATCCCTCACCTTCCTTGGTCACGTTGTATCTCCAGGAGAGTGCCGACCAGACCCAGAGAAGGTGCGTGCAGTGGCAGAGTACCCACGTCCATCCAACATGAAGCAACTGCAGGCATTTCTGGGCTTAGCTGGATATTACAGGAACTTTATTCCACAATTTTCCCTCACTGCTAAGCCCTTAACCAACTTGCTCAAGACGCAACAGAAATGGCAGTGGACGAGCATTGAAGAACAGTCATTTGCGACTCTCCGAGCAAGGCTGGCAACAGATGCAGTTCTGAGCTTGCCAGACCTCAATGCACCATTTGTAGTTGAAACAGATGCCAGCAGTGTTGGTATCGCCGCAGTGCTGCTGCAACATCGGGATAACATTTTGAAGCCAATTTCATTCATCAGCAGAGGCTTGTCGGATGCGGAGCATAATTATACAGTCCAAGAGTGGGAGTGTTTGGCCGTCGTATGGGCTGTAGAGAAATTCCGATCTTATTTGGAATTCACAGAATTCGAAGTGCACTGTGATCATGCGTCATTGGCTTGGATGTTCACCACTGAGCAGGCATCTCCTCGTGTGCGGCGCTGGGTGCTACGCCTTCAAGGGTTTCAGTGCAAAATTAAGCACCGTCGTGGTAAGGCCAACATTCCTGCTGATGCCCTAAGCCGGGCACCTGTTCAGCCAAACTCCAAGACAGCAGCTGAAAGCCTGCCTGAGAGACTTTTGCCACTTAACTTGGACACTGACGAAGGCTCTGTCACGTTTGAAACCTGCCTGCCAACCACCATTGAGGACCTCAGTGTTATAAACTGTGCGAAAAAACTAGCACAGGAACAACAACGTGATGCTCTTTTGTGTGACATAACTAGAACTATCCAGGGAGAGTGCCTGCACAAAGGCACTGCCGAAACCCGTCGTCTAGAGGACCTGGCATCCACGTCTCATCTAGAGCCATCAGGACTTTTGGTGCAATGTCGCGGCGACCGTACAGTAGCCTGGTTGCCTACTCACCTTCGCCCCTTGGTCCTGCAGATGGCCCATGACCACCCGACAAGTGCCCATGCAGGATTCTACAAGACACTGCGGCGCATCAGAGACAAGTTTGTGTGGTTGGGCATGAGCAATGACACATCGAAGTATGTCCGCAGTTGCTCAGTCTGTCAAAGGACGAAAGCACAGCGTTGCAAACCCCAAGGATTTATGGCAAGCCAATGGCCTGCAGCACCAATGGAAGAACTTAGTATTGACTTAATGGGGCCGTTACCTACCAGCCCTCGGGGGCACAAGCACTTGCTGGTCATTGTTGACAAATTTACCAAATTCATTGAGCTCTTCCCTCTTCGTGCAGCAACAACACAGCAGATAGCCAGCCGTGTGGAAGAGTTCATCTGCAGACAAGGGGTACCTACTGCTATTTCTAGCGATAATGGGAAGCCCTTTGTTAGTAAATTATGGAAGAACCTGCTTAGGCGATGGAGCATCTCGGAGCGCCACACGGTGCCTTACAGGCCAGCCGGACAGATGGTCGAGCGGCACAATGGCACCGTGAAGCAGTGCATTCGTGCATACTGCAATGAGCACAAAAACTGGGACCAACACATTCCCGAGATTGCTTTTGCAATGCGAACCGCTGTAAGTGCTGCTACTGGATACACCCCAGCCCTCCTCTGCTATGGCCGTGAACTCCGAACACTCTGGCAACCCACCGAAGACAAGCAAGACGCTGAGCCTGCGGTATCATCTTCTCACGCATTCGCAGCAGAACTTCAGTCCCATTTGGCAGAGGTCATAAATGCTGCACGGCAGCATCAGCAACATGCTTGGCGTGCCCAGAAGCAGCACTACGACCAGCGACGCCGAGCCACGACATTGGAGGAAGGCGACCTTGTCCTGCGAGAAACCCACATAGTCAGTGACGCTGCAAGAGGCATCTCATCGAAGCTGGCACCAAGGCGAAATGGTCCATTCCGCATCTGCAGACGTATTGGTGCAAACACTTTCAAGCTCGTCCACCCACAGACTGGGAGAGCTTGTGGCGAGGCCCATGCCGACCAGCTCGTCAAATACCATCCTCCATGGTCAGCGGGGAGCTTCACGCTTCAAGGGGGGGACGGGCTGTGAGGACATCTATTGGTAGTGATGGGGGTACGTGGCGCCCCCTGGGCGTGGTGGCAACAGTGGACATCCGGCCTGTGTGCGGGCAGTGTGTGCGCGGACGGTGTTGTGGTTGGACGTGAGTGGCGCGGGATTCGGGGAGTGAGGCCTAACGAACACAAACGAACATGACCAATTTTTCACATATCGAACTAATTGGCGATCCCCTTCGAGTTCGATATATCAGTGTTTGACTGTAGCAACATGAAAGTGTGTCTTTTTGCTAGGTTGATGAAGCGCTGGTGGGGTGGTTTTTCATAGTTGTCTTATCAAGAATGAGGCACTGTAGAGGCCGAATTCTATTTACGTACATGATTTGGCGCAACAAAAGTGTTGCCGACGACACTTTACATGTGATAGACAAAGATGCCATTTCCCCAGTCTCTCCTCCTCTTTGAACTTCTGTGGAGGCCCAAATGATGTGGCGGAGAAGGGTGTGCTCCCTTGAAGTCCGCAGTTCCAAATCTGCCTCGTAGACGTCGATATATAAGAACATCTGAAATATTGGATGCTATAAAGCTTCGGCGTCCGATTTTTTTAACTTCCTGCCCAAATTTAAGATAATAAACAGCATTAATTGAGACCCCACCTCTGCCTCATCTTTTATATCCATGTTAAAACTAGCGTTTTCTTGAGTTAATACATTTGCGACCGTAGCGGAGCTTGAAAGGCAGCTTTGCCGCAATGCGGGGGTGTAATGAGGTAAAGCATATTGAAAATTTGAAGGAGTCATTTTCAATCGGATGTTGACTGTATTTGTCTTTGGGAAGTTTGAATAATTCGAATAGTAAAATTCCAATGCAAATCGAATCGCACAGTAAACACTATTCGAAAAATATTCGAAATTTCGAACATTCTCACACCCCTAAAAGCAAACAACCAAAAAGAAAAAAAAAAAGCTTTTGCACCCGCCATGGTGGCTCAGCGGCTGTGGCGTGATACAGTAGAACCCTGCTGTTACGTTCCTCACTGCTGCGTTTTCCCGGCTGTTACGTCGTTTTCCGCTGGCCCCGGCACAGCTCCCATAGGATACAATGTATTGGGAACCCCGCTGTTACGTCGTAACTGTCGGACCGTTCCCGTATTATACGTCGCGAAGTGCACTCGGAGCCGACCGAGTGACTACTGAAGAGAGCAGCCATGGTGCATTTTCACACAGCTTTTGCTGATTTGACCGTAACATTAGGCGCATTAGAGGCGCAAGCAACAGGATCTTTCGATTGATGCCAACAAAAGCATTGCCTTCGAGATTCGTATTGCAAAGATGGCGTCTATGACATAATTGCTCGCGAAAGCAAGGCCTTCGAGATTGGCATTTACTATTGACAAAAGCATAGCCTTTGAGATTGGTATTGCACAAACATGGCGTCTATGACGTAATTGCTTGTAAAAGCAAGGCCTTCGAGATTGGCATTCACTTCTGCCATCGCGTTGGCGTAGACTCATCATCATCGTTATTTGTCGGAGGACGGGAGGAGTTCCGAGTTGGTTGGAGCTTGCATGGTCGTGCATGCGGTTCGCGGTCGGACTCTCGGCGCTGGTCGTGATTGCGTGTGCTTAGTTTTTTCATGCCTACAGCTGTTGGTGTTAAAAGAACCACATACGTTGATTACATTTCTGTGAATGAGGCCGTCCCCAGCTCCGCGTTTCTATCCGTCGACTAGATCGCGGCTGAGCGCGCCAATTTTCGTGCTGCTCGTAAGCATTGAAATAAAATTCTGTACCACTAAATATTTTGTCGTTTTTCCTGTTTTTCGGCTCTTGCGTTTCCCGTCTCTTACATTTATTTCCTACGGTCCCTTCAAAAACGTATCAGCGGGGCTCTACTGTACTAGAGAGTACGAGGGTGCTGGTTTCATTCCCTCCCAGCTGCACTATAATGGGGTCAAATATAGCAGTGCCCATTAAAGAACCCCAGCTGGTCACAACTGATCAGGATTCCCTCACTATCACCGTCATATCGGGGTTTTGGGAGTTTTGGCACTACAAACCCCCCAAACTTAATGTTTTTTTTTATTTTTATATACACTTTAGCCTCTATTATCACCGGTTGACACTCTACACTCTAAGAAAAAATAGAGTACTTGGGGAGTATTTCTGCCACACAACAATAATCGTCATCTGGCCTGCTCGCAATTCCTTTCTTGAAAACCCAGCTCTCGTGACTTTCCTATCAAGAATGCTATGTCACGCTGATAACGCGTGCGTCGTTCGTGACCGGGATGTGCCAGGACCATGGTGATAATGCAAGGAAAGTACGCAAGGTGGATGATGATTATTGTTGTGTGGCAGAAATACTCCTAGAATACTCAATTTTTTCTTAGAGTGTAAGGCAAACGGGAGTATCTGCGGCGTCTATCAGCCGCACAACAATCATCATCGAGGTTGCTTGCCTTTCTTTCTCGAAAACTGTGCGCTGGCTACTTACCTATCACGAGTGCTCTGTCATGCTGATAGCCACATGTCGTTCGTGATCGGGAAGCACCGGGCGCGCGGTGATAACGCAAGAAAAGCCCGCGAGATAGGTGACGTTATTGTTGGGCGGCAAAAAGACGCCCCGAATATGCCTTTTTTTGTTGGAGTTTACACTCTAAAAAAAAATCGAGTATTTGGGGAATGTTTCTGCCACACAACAATATACGTCATCTGGCTTGCTCGCGTTTCCGTTCTTGAAAACCCGGCTTCGTCACTTTACGATCAAGAATGCTATGTCACGCTGATAATGCGCGCGCCATTCGTGACTGGGAAGTGCCAGGACCGCGGTGACAACGCGAGGTGGATGACGATTATTGTTGTGTGGCAGAAATACTCCCGAAATACTCAATTTCTCTTAGGGCGTACAGAACCGCATCTCCTGCTTAAAATGCGGTTTCGGTGACAAGCGCGTTATTTCGCACTTGAAGGGACTGCCTTCTTGCACTCGTTGCTGCCGGCAGTAAACTGACGCTCGCGAAACAGCCAGATTGGCGAGATCGCATGAACGATACGCCAGGGTGTGATGTACCGTAAAAACCCGCATATAGCTCGGACCCGCATATAGTCCGGGGTGTAATTCGGGGATAGCAAACGTGAGAAAAAAAGTTTTCACCCGAATATAGTCCGAGGAAAATGGAAAAAATGCATTTATTGACATTTCATTCATCCTCGTCGTCGGACGCACTCTCTTCCGAAGCTCCCTTGTCGGAAATGTTCTCCCACAGCACATCATCCTCAGTGCCATCAAGCGCGTTGGAGATGGAGCACTTTTTGAAGGCGCGGCAAACGAGCGCCTCTGGAATGCAGGCCCAAGCCTCGACTATCCACGAGCAGAGCATCGCTGGCGAGGCCCGTTTCAGCCGTCCGGCAGGGGTCACTTCTGGTTCTCCGGACCTCATCCACTCCACGTACAGGCGCTTGACATGGTCCTTAAATGGCTTATTAAGGCACACATCAAGCGGCTGCAGCTGTGATGTCATCCCTCCCGGGATGACGACGAGCTCGGTGCGGGAGTCGCGCAGCAGTCGCTTTACGGAGTCGGCCAGGTGACACCGAAACGCGTCGAGCACAAGCATCGAAGGGAGCCCCAGCAGTGCTCCGGGCCGTCGACACCACACGGACTTTATCCAGTCAAGGACTAACGATTCGTCCATCCACCCCTTGTCCTGGCAGCGGACGACGACATTTTTCGGGAACTTCTCCCCCTTCGGCAGCGTCTTTCGTTTGAACACCACGTAGGGTGGCAGCTTGCGACCGTCAGCCGTGCAGGATAACATTACAGTCACCCGCGTTTTTTCGTTTCCAGTCGACCGCACGATAACTTGCCTGGAGCCTTTTTGATGCACCGTCAGCGCCGAGGGCATATCCAGGTAGACCGGCGTCTGATCCGCGTTGCCGATCTGGCCCAGCTGAAAGGGGACTGCCTTTCGCAACGCAATTATGTACCTTTGAAAAGCCACGAGGTGCTCTTCGTAGCTCTCTGGTAGCTTCTGGGAGATCGACGTACGCCGACGTAGGGAGAACCCAGCGCGGCGCATGAAGCGAGACACCCAATGCTTGCTCGCTTTGAAATCCTCCGGCTGAATGCCTTTGTCTCGAGCGATCTCCCTTGCCTTCGCTTGTAGCAGCTCGATGTTGACAGCGAGATGTGCAGCTCGCTGCTCCCGCACAAAGTCTGTGAGTTCTCGTTCCACGTCAGGAAATGCTCCATTTTTTGGTCCGCGGAAACTTTTTCGCTGGCCGCTGCATGCAAAGAGGGCTTCCTTCTGCTTCCGCCAACCGCGAATGCTCCGCTCGTTGACTCCGAACTGCCGCTCCGCGGCACAGTTGCCGATGGTTTCGGCAGCAGCGATAACTTTTCTTTTAAAAGCAGCAGAGTACTGCCTGCGCGGTCCTGACATGGCGTAAAATCACAGGAGCAAAATCGAGGCCGTCGTTATGGGCACCAAGTTGAAGCAAAGGCCACTGACCAACTGACCAGTTAAGACTAACGCCGCTAACACTACCTAGCGCAGAAGCGCGCAGACAGCTGATGATGATGATAGCACCGCGCTATGCCGAAACCGAAACTGAATTTGGGCCGAAAATTCTTGGGACCCGCATATAGTACGGGGCCGAAATTTCGCACCCTAAAATCTAGAAAAAAACCCCGGGCTATACGCGGGTTTTTACGGTACATTTGATGGATTCTAAAGGCGTGCTGTTGGTGCTGTCGGGAACGCAGCATAACAGCTAGCTAGAAAGAAATATATGTGATGACGCCAATGACGCCGCAGTAAAGGTTACCAAAAGTGCCCACTACTGGCGTTATCATCAAATCATTTCGGAACTATGCCAAGTATAGTAGGTGACATCGCAGCATAGCGGACGGACGACTCATGCTCAAAGCGAATACAACCAAAAAAACAAAATGGGCATACATTTCGAGCAACAATTGAAGCTGACTGATTTCAGAACAATTAAATATTTAATTATATGCTAATTAACATTATTTACTGAAAGTTGTGCAAAACAACATACTCTTGTTTAATTTTCTTGATGGGATATCGAGTGCCCTGAAATTATGTTGTGTGAATATGACACATATTTAGACAGTCAATCATAATTTACACCTGAAGGGGATATTGAATTACCTGCCTATACAGTGAACTCCCATTAAGACGAACTCGTTTAAGACAAATTCTCGCTTATGCCGAACAACGTGAGAACGTTTGTTTGGTTTTCCACAGACCCAGTGCAAAAAAAATCCACTTACGACGAACAGCCTTGCACCTGCTCTTCTGTTAAGACGAACACTTTCGCGGAGACCGGGAGACCGAGGCGATTCTACAGAGGGATTATGGCAATCTTGGGGGGGCATTCCCGCGGCCGGAGGGAAAGAAAATACAAAAGCAGCAACGGCGCGAAGCGAATTCGCGCCACGGCGGAGGGAGGGAGGCAGCGACAAAAGAAAGGCCCGCGGCATCACCCGCACTTCGACCCGCAGAGCGAGCGGCAAAGCAAACAAGAAGAAAATGAGAGAGCGAGACAGTTTTGAGATCGGCTATCGGCCGCGAAGAAGCAAGCAGGGGAAAAAGTAAAAAAAAAACAAAATGACGACCGAGACTCCCTATTCGCGAAGAGAGCAGCTCTCATGACCAATGCCGTTTCTCAGCGGGAACATGTGAGCTCGCATCGTACAGCTCTCTCCACGTGGATGTTCTCCCTCTCCGACCTCGCCATCGCTGCCGTCACCATCGCCGAGGAAACGAGTTCTTTCTCGCGCCAAGCCTGCGATCGCACGTTTTCTATTCCATGCGCTTTGTTTGCTTCGCTTGTCTCGTTGAAAATGGCCAGCAAGCCAACTGCACAACGAAAGTCAATCGAGCTTTCAAGGAAAGCAGAAATTTTGTCCGAAGTGAGAGCTGGCAAGCTCACGAAGACCGAAATTGCACGCAAGTTCGGGATTGCGAAGAGCACGCTAACGGGCATCGTAAAGGATAGTGCGCGGGTAACCGCTGCATTGAGCGATGGAGACTTCGCGCCGAAGCGAAAGAAGATGCGGACGGCTGCACACAAGGGCTTGGAGGATGTTCTGCTCGCATGGATACAACGTGCTCGTAGCGTGAATCTGCCTCTGAACGGCATAGTTCTGAAGGCAAAAGTGGAGGAAATTGCCCTACGAATGAACATCGAGTTTGCCTGCAGCGACCGATGGCTCGATCGCTTCAGAAAAAGACACGGACTTGTCTTCCGATCTATTGCCGGTGAGGCCGCCGCCGTTGACGAAGTGACCTGCAACGATTGGAGGCTGACCAAGCTGAAGGAGATCCTTCAGGATTATGACCCCGGCGACGTCTACAACATCGACGAGACAGCCCTCTTTTACCAGCTGCTTCCACAGAAGACGCTCGCTTTTGCTGGCGACAACTGCACAGGGGGAAAGCACAGCAAGGTGAGGGTTACCGTACTCGTTGGCGCAAACACGTCAGGAAGCGACAAGCTGAAACTGTTGGTCATCGGCAAACCAAGATCGCCGCGCTGCTTCAAGCACGCTAAAACGCTGCCGGTGACCTACACGGCCAACTCAAAATCTTGGATGATTCAGTCGATTTTCGAGGAGTGGCTGCGAGACATGGATTGCCGTTTCCAGAAAGAAAAGAGACGCGTCATATTCCTGGTGGACAACTGCCCTGGGCACGGGCACGTCGCCGACCTTCAGGCCATTCGCTTGGAGTTTTTGCCCGCTAACACCACAGCCAAGCTCCAGCCAATGGACCAGGGGGTGATCAGCAGCCTGAAAAGGCACTATCGCCGATCTCTTCTGCAGAGAATGTTACTGTGCATGGAGAGTGACAAACAGTACACAGTGGACCTGCTGACAGCACTTCACCTCCTCACAAATGCCTGGAGCCAGGTGACTGACATGACTATAATAAATTCATTCCGTCATGCTGGTTTTGTGGTGCCCGAGTGCTCGGCGCAGGACAGTTGCGAAGACGACGAGGAAGAGGTGAGCCTCGTTGCCTCGCTAGGCAATAAAGGACTCGTCGTGGACATAGGCAGTTATGTCACTGTCGACGAAGATGTGCCAACATGCAGGGAGGACACATTGGACACATTGATTGATGAGGTTCTAGAGGTTCCTTCGGAGGTGACGTCGGAGGATGATGAAGATGCCAGCATGGGGCCTGCGCCAGTGGCAAATGATGCTGCAGATCTCTACATTAGTTCGTTAAGGAACTATTTTGAGCAGCATGAAGGAACTGAAGTGTTTTTGAGATCGCTAGGAGATATGGCGTCATTTGTGGCTGCTCGCCGATGTGCACAACAGCGACAGACGTACATTATGGACTGGATCAAGCCGAGCAAGAGCACTTGAACGCAGTTGCCTATCAGGTTACTCCCTCAAATAAATTATTTTTGTGTCTTTTTCCTTCACTGTAAGTGTACTTCATTCTTTGTTTTGAACTAAGATATTTGCATGCACCTAGGTATGTAGCCAATTCTTTTTTCGAGGGTGCTTCTGATAAGACGAACATCTGATAAGACGAACAATTCTTCATGGTCCCTTCGAGTTCGTCTTAAAGGGAGTTCACTGTATAAAACTTTTCATAATCCCCCTTCAGATTCAATATACCCGGGTTCTACTGTATGCACAGATAGGTAATATGCTGTAACTATGAAGTACAACGTGATCTAACGAGCATATATTAGCTACGTTTTGCTTAAAAAATAAGCACACGTAGCATTTGCAAATTGTCACCTGTTAGATTATTGGAATTTGTCTGAAAATTCACCTCTTTCACCGCGTATCAGGCTGTTTCCGAATATTCGGGAAAGTCCAAATATGCATTTTTCTAACCGAATGTGCTTCGATTAAGGAAAATATTCCATTCATATTCGAAATTTCGAATATGTGCACACACCTAGTAATCATGCTTTGTGCTGTGGGATGCCATGTCGATGGAAGAACGCATCCCGACATGAAACATAATGGCTGTTTATTAGCCTAGTAGCAGCAGCAGGGCGAGCATACCGACGCTGCGCTCAGTCGGGTAGCAAAGGAATGATCACGTCCGAGCTTCGCAGCTTGGTTTTATAGCCACCGTTGGTGACGTAAGCCTCTGGTGACGCTGCGAAGGTGCTGTCCCTTATCACACGCGTGGTGTAGCATGCAGCCGTGTCACACCGGGCTAGCTAGTGACGAGGCTGAGGCTGCGCCCGGAGTGCAGAGCCCTCAGGGTCTGTAGAAATCTGGGAGGCGTACCAGACGTCCACAGCGTGTTGTGACCGGAGCGGGCTGCGACGTCGGCAGCTGTGGATAGATGCCTGCGGATGGAGTGGCGCTGCCCGGTTCGTTGGAAGCGATGTATGCGGGCTTGAGCCAGTCAATCGATACGCGGAAGTCGTTCCCGTTCAGGCGCAGAGTGAAGTTTTTGTTGTCACGATGGACGACCAGGTAGGGTCCGCTGTAGGGTGGCTGGAAAGGCCTGCGGACGGTGTCGTCGCGGAGGAAAGCATGCATGCACGATGCTAGCTCCTTGAACATGAAAGGTGTAGGCTTGCTGTGGTGCAACAGTATTGAAAGTTGGTCTAGTTGGTACGGCAGCATGTTTGTGTACAGTGCGAGGAACGACTAAGATGGAATGAACAGAAGGGACACGGACGAGCGCTGACTCGCTAAAAAATCCTAACGCTTCGCATCTGGCATCGCATTGCAACACGTGTGGCTGCACACCTGTCTGTGCCGATGCAAGGATATTGTCAGAACATAGTTCCCAGACCACTAGAGAAGTGAAAGAGGCCTTTCATATCAACCGAATGGGTGACGCATGCGTAAGTGAGGCATTGTTGTCTCTCACGAACAAGGAGCTCGCATATCTTCTCAGCACGTGTGCCGTTAGGTGATTCGCTGTTACTCTTTTCATCGGTTTTTTCACGCTTCTGCACACTGTTGATATGTTTTCTGCTTTTACATACATGTGTTATTCAAATAAATCTTTTCAGTTGCGAGTCAGCGCTCGTCTGTGTCCCTTCTGTTCTTTCCGTCTTCGTCGTTCCTCGCGTTGTACACAAACATGTTGCTGTGGTGGGCTGCAGGCAACGAGCGTAAGGCCGCGATGGTGCATCGGAGCTGGGCGACGAAGTAGGTGGGATCTGACGTCGTAGTGCTGGATTGCAGTGCAGAGAGAAATTCACCTGGGAGACAGAGTGGTTCCCCGTAGACGAGCTCTGCTGGTATAGTGCGGATGTCCGGCTTGAAGGTGGCGTGAAGACTGAGGATGACGGCTGGGATGGCCTCGAGCCAGGTTGAGTCTGCGTGGCACATAATGGCTGCTTTGAATTGTCGGTGGAAACGCTCGATCATTCCGTTGGTGCAGGGGTGGTAACTGGTGGTCCTCAAGCGTTCAAAACCAATGAGGAGCCTGAAAAGGTGCGACTCGAACTGTCGTCCTTGGTTGGTGGTTACGCGGCGGGGCACCAAAACAAGCAATCCAGCCGGTGAAGAAGGCCGAGGCGATGTCTTCCGCGGTGATTCACCCGAGGGGCCATGCCTCGGGCCATCGAGTGTACCGATCGATGGCGGTGAGGCAGTAGCGATAGGGTCCAGCCGGGGGAAAGGGTCCTATGATGTCGAGGTGGACGTGCTCAAACCAACCAGAGGGCTGAGGGAATGTTCCGAGTGGTGACATGACGTGCCTGGTGACTTTAGCGCGTTGGCATTGAATGCAGGAGCGCGCCCAGGTGCGACAATCCCGCTGTGGAGGGCCAGACATAGCGGTCAGCCATGAGGTGTGTAGAGGCGCGTATGCCTGGATGGTTGAGGTTGTGGAGCTGGTTGAAAAGATCACGGCGATGGGACAGGGGCACATAGGGCCTGCTTCGTCCAGTCGACATGTCGCAACAGATTGTGGTTGTCGACCCTGGAATGGGGACTTGTTGCAGCTGTAGTGAGGACCTGCCCTTGAGAAGTTCATGCAGTTCGGAGTCCGTAGTCTGAGCCTCGGCGAAGACGTGTTTTCTGCGCAGAGCTGATGGCTGCTACACATGAAAGCGCGTCGGTGACCACGTTGTCTTTCCCGCTGACATGTTGGATGTCAGTGGTGAACTGTGCAATGAACGAGAGTTTGTTCTGCTGTACAGGCGGGAGTTTGTCGCGATGTTGAGAGGAGGCGTAGGTAAGAGGCTTGTGGTCGGTATAGATGGCGCAGTCGGGTAGCGAAGGAATGATCACGTCCGAGCTGGGCAGCTTAGTTTTATAGCCACTGTCGGTGACGTAAGCCTCCGGTGACGCTGTCCCTTATCGCAGGCGTGGTGTAGCATGCAGCCGTGTAACGCCGGATGCTAGCTAGTGACGAGGCGGAGGCTGCACCAGTTTGTGCGCAGTGTGTCGCCACAGTACAAACCAAACTATTAGCAACAAATGCTGTGAAACAGTGCAACTCTTCCTTATTGATAGTCCCTGTTCCCAAGTGTCACAATAGCTGCACTTGTGTCAGGTGAAATGCAGCTAAGTGACTTTTAAGAGCATATGACTGACTGGACTGAACCGTCAAGCCAAGTCGCCTAAAGCGCACAATTTACTTGAATGCATGCAAGTTCTGATGGCGTGTGCACCCCTAAATGTACCTGTGAGAGAGCCTCCTTCATGAGGGGCCAGTTGGGAACGCGCCAGGCACTTTCCAGCACCAGATGCGGGTTGGCACAGCTCTTCGAGCTGCCATATTCCAGCACCAGCTCCCACTGATTCAGCTCCTTGCAGCATCTGCAAGAACAAATCAGACACGATCCCATGGGTTGCTGCAAAAACATCGTGCAATCTGGGTTTTAAAGGTTCAGCACAGGTACTGATGCTACCATAAAGCTGTGCAGTTGCGCTTCGAAATAATCAAACCATGTAGGAAAGAAGACAAATGAAAGGAGAAAATACCATTGTTGCATTCAATATTTGTCACAAGCATACATGCAGATACACTAAATCAGTGATAGAAGCGACATTTTGATTTTTGGAGCAGAATCCAGAGCAGAAAAAATGCTAGTTTGACGCAGCTATTGGTGTTTTTGGAGCAGATCGAAAAATATTCCAAACGACTCCTGGAGATTAAAGCATCAATTAGACCTCTCACAAATATTAATATTTACTATTAAACACATTGAACATACAATAATCGCTTCAAATTACAAGAAACAAGTAACTGAGCAGATGGATGGTCATTGAACACAAAGTAAGAGGAGCAATGTATATTTAAAATACAAGTACTTGTGGCAGCAATGATATAAAAGCCATAAAGCTGAGCATCAGTTTACAAAAGTAGCCACAATCACATGAAGCTATTGCCAAGCAGCAGTTTATAAGCAGTAAGTGCTCAATATGTTATTCATATTTTGCCAAAACAGCCAGCATTGAAGATTTCAAAAACAAAATAAGCTAAATGAGCTATACACTAGAGCTGTGAAAATCGCAAAATTTTGAGCGTGAAGCGAATTCAAATAATAAAGTTTGGGTGCGAATCGAAAAGAATATTTTTTAATATTTCTTGAAAGTTATAGAGGATTCCTAAGCATATTCTAAATTACATTCTAAAAACATTATAGCTACGCAATGGCGCAACCGCGCGCCGCCATATTGGGCGCGTCGGAAAGAGCCCATCCCCGATTCCGAGGAGCCAGCAGGTGATGCGATTCGCTGCTTGTGACGAAGCACATTGCAGCTTCTTTGCTTTCGCGAAAAAAGCTGCAACTAGCGTGAGTTAGGCCTAGCCACGACTTCCAGCAGTGAGCTCGGTCGCAGTGTGCGTGGCTGCGGTGCCCGATGCTTGTACCCGATCTTTGTACTCGATCGCGAGTACAAAGAGTCGTCCAGCAATGGTCTTCGTCACGAGGTCCGAAGTGCTGATAAGCAGAACCTCTAACCGCGGGTCCCACGAGTCGGTCCGAGACGCGCAGCAGCGATGTTTGTGACGAGCGCGGTGCACTATCGTAATCTGATGGTTGACGTTCCGCTTGCAGCTGCCAAACTAAAGCATAATTATGTTATAAGTAGGCTTGTGCGAATAGTAAATTTTAGGTCCGAAGCGAATTCGAAGCGAATAGTGATTTGGTCGAAGCGAATTCGAATATTTTATATTAGGGGTGTGCGAATATTCGAAATTTCTAGTATTTTTCTAATAGTGTTTGCTATTCGATTCGATTCGCACTGAAATTTTACTATTCGAACTATTCGAACTTCCCAAAAACAAATACAGTCAACGTCCGACTGAAAGTGACCCCTTCAGATTTTCAATATGCTTCACCTCATTACAATCTCGTATTGCGGCAAAGCTGCCTTTTAAGTTCCGTTACGGTCGAACTTTGCCAAGAGAGAGTCAACGTCCAATAGACCGATCTCACCAGATGATTTGCGCATGCGCGAGTTTCCGACAGCGGCACGGCCGCCATCTTAGTTGGAGTACTCTGAGCACTGCTGGTACGGCTGCCTGCTGCGTGCTGCAGGTATATTGCCGTTTGGCATGAATCCTCGGCACAGAAGACAATTGAACGTTGTGTTAAACTGTGTACGGAGCTCTGATGTATGTTATTTTACTTCAGGTTATACTGCATATCCTAGCGTTAAGAGAAAAAAAAGAACAGTAGCAGCGCTTATGTGTGGCCAGGTCGTCTCGTCGTGTTTATGCGCTCGCGTCGCTTCGCTGAATAAGTATTAGAAAAAAAAATACCGGGAAATCACGTTCCTTTTGACATGAGAGCAAAAATCTTCTTTAGTGAATGCCAGCACGTGAGCGGTACAAGTTACAGTGTGCGGAAAATAACTTGCCCAAAACGCATATCTCTCCGAGACTACGAAGACGAGAAAAAAAAAAAAAAACCGATGGGACGAGAAACAAAAAAAGAAAGCTTTTTGCACTTCGTTTTTGTTCAAGCAGTACTTTCGATGTACACTGTTTCGTCAACGCAGGACTTCGATCACAGTGATGCGTTAAACGTGAATGAATATGAGACGGTCACAGTGACGAGGGTGGCGATGCGGGCTTGTTGGTTGGTCATACTTGAATGAGTTGAGCGCATACGAGGACACGGACAGAAGGAAGAGACGTACACACACTGGCGCTACTAACAACAATGGTTTATTTCATTCTCCTGCCGATTCATATACCAGTTTTGCGCACGACAGTCACGTGAACACTCTTTCATAAAAAAACAACAATTTGATAACAACCAGGGAATTCACCTCACGAGAAGATAAACAGGGTGCACAGGCAATGACAAGCAAATTTAATGATTCATGCGCAGAAAGTGTAATTCTTTAGCACTCAGGGACATTGAGGGATTGCTAACACAAGCGTCTCCAAGATAATCGATTTGTTCGGCTTCAATGATCAGCCTAGTAATTTCGGACCGGTTCCTACTGACGACAAAGGTTCCCTGAAAGTTCGGTTTGCACGCACAACCATGGCAGTGTTGCGCCAGGAAGCCGTCAGGTGGGAAGTTGCCCACTTTATTACAGTGCTCACCAAGCCGGACATTTAGGCAGCGGCCAGTCTGCCCAATGTAAGCACGGCCACAAGACAGAGGAATGCGGTATACAACGTTAGTCACACACTGCACAAAAGGTTTTCTGTGCTTAATGGAGCATTCAGACTGAGATGTCTTATCTGGATTAGTTTTCTTGCACAACTTACTGAGTTTAAACGGGGCGGAAAAGACAACACGGGTGTTAACTCTGGCGGCTATTTTTTTGAGATTGTGCGATACTTGATGGATATACGGAACGACTGCCACGTTTCTATTTTCAGGCGAGGGGCGATCATTGGTGCTGGCATTACAGTGCATACCTTTACATTCTTTAAGCAAACACTCGGCTACTGCAACTATGAGGTAGGTCGGGTACCCTGCTGTTTGTAAACGTGAAGCTTGCTTCCTAAAGCTCTCGTCAAGCATGTGCACACAGGACTTACTGAGGGCATTTTTGAGACACATTTTTACGATACCCCTTTTAACGAGCTTAGAGTGACTCGAGTTAAACGCCAATAACGACTTATTTGCCCTGGGCTCGTAACACCAGCAAATTAGATCATCTGCAAGTGTGAGCGATACGTCAAGAAATCTGATGACACCATCTGCAGGCTGCTCAACAGTCACAACCAAGGGACAAAGACAGTTACGTATCAATGATACAAGGTCATTACACTGATCATTGAAATGATTAGTCGTACATTTAAAAAACACAATAAAATCGTCAACGAACCTAAAAACTGTTACACTGCTACCCCTTGCGTCAAGCTGCGTGGACATCTGTCGGTCAATTCTAGCTAAAAACAGATCGCTTAAAATAGGTGCTAGGCAGGAGCCGATACATACTCCTGCTTTCTGTAGGAAGGAAACTTCCTTCCTTTGGATGAAAGTGGAAGTTAGATAAAATTGGAGCAGCTCCAAGAAAGCACCCACCGAAACACCGGCTTCGCCGGAAAACTTAACGGAGCCAAATTCGTCAATAGATTCTTCAATGCAAAGCAAAAGCTTGTCATGGGGCAGAGAATAGTAGAGGTCTTTTACGTCGACAGAAAAGGTTTTCAGGCCTTCCTTAGCATGAGTGGCTAAAAACTCTAAAACCTGGTTAGAATTTTTGATAAGAAATGGATCCCGGACTTCGAGAAGCCTAAGCTTATCGAGTAGATACACAGCAATCTCCTTCTGCCACGTCCCTTTTTCGGATATGATAACCCTGAAGGGTATGTTCAATTTGTGGGTCTTCGCACTGAAGAACACATCTAAGGATAATTTGTCACTTTTTTCAACACTTTTGCGTAGTCTATCAAGGCCTAAGCTCTTGCACATTTTCACTGCTCTTGCCTTGACTTTGGCCAAGGAAACATTGTTGTGCACGTTAAACACTTCCGACACCGCTTTGCATGCTTTTTCGTTAAAACAACTGCGCGAGAAGACGGCAAAGCCGCCTTCTTTATCGGCGGGTATTACACAGAGAGAATGTTCTTGAAGGTAGGAGCACGCGCGTTTCACAGGAAGTCTAGAAGCTGATGGTTTGCAGCGGAGCAACACGTCAACTCCCTCCGAGTTGATTCTCGGCTCGTCCTCAGGGGGAACGCGCTTTGAAACCTGCCGAACTACGGTAAGCAGCTCAGAGTTACTCCGCTTAGTTTCAACACCAAACTTAGGTCCGAGGCTAAGAACGTGGCGCACATCCGCAGGGAGGCTAAAACCTTCAGGAATGCAAACACTGCTGCTGACCTTTTGGCGAGCCTCTGCGCAGCGGCGACGAAGATGCTTTAGCTGGATACCCCAGAGGTGTTCCGTAACTTGATCCGCCAGACGGAGGTGCTTCTTGAGAAGACAGGACGCGACACTGGGTTCAAAGGCCCTGTGTAGCTGAACGCTGAGGTAGGTCCCAAGCAGGCGGGCTTGCCGCTGCCATTCCGAGCGCAATATCTTCAATATTCTTTTGGCGTGACCAATGGACGGGGTAAAATAGCCAAAGATGGCCAAAACGTCTTCTGGTAGAAAACCGTTGCGTATACAAAAGCTGAGAGAACGTGCTTTGCAAACGGCCGTGGCAAGGATGGCGACAGTGCGGCTAGGATCTTGAAACACATATAAGAAAGGGCCCGAAGAACGAGAAATGAAGTCGACGAGGGTGGCGATGCGGGCTTGTTGGTTGGTCATACTTGAATGAGTTGAGCGCATACGAGGACACGGACAGAAGGAAGAGACGTACACACACTGGCGCTACTAACAACAATGGTTTATTTCATTCTCCTGCCGATTCATATACCAGTTTTGCGCACGACAGTCACGTGAACACTCTTTCATAAAAAAACAACAATTTGATAACAACCAGGGAATTCACCTCACGAGAAGATAAACAGGGTGCACAGGCAATGACAAGCAAATTAAATTAAAAGCAAATTAACTATTTGCTTGTCATTGCCTGTGCACCCTGTTTATCTTCTCGTGAGGTGAATTCCCTGGTTGTTATCAAATTGTTGTTTTTTTATGAAAGAGTGTTCACGTGACTGTCGTGCGCAAAACTGGTATATGAATCGGCAGGAGAATGAAATAAACCATTGTTGTTAGTAGCGCCAGTGTGTGTACGTCTCTTCCTTCTGTCCGTGTCCTCGTATGCGCTCAACTCATTCAAGTATGACCAACCAACAAGCCCGCATCGCCACCCTCGTCGACTTCATTTCTCGTTCTTCGGGCCCTTTCTTATATGTGTTTCAAGATCCTAGCCGCACTGTCGCCATCCTTGCCACGGCCGTTTGCAAAGCACGTTCTCTCAGCTTTTGTATACGCAACGGTTTTCTACCAGAAGACGTTTTGGCCATCTTTGGCTATTTTACTCCGTCCATTGGTCACGCCAAAAGAATATTGAAGATATTGCGCTCGGAATGGCAGCGGCAAGCCCGCCTGCTTCGGACCTACCTCAGCGTTCAGCTACACAGGGCCTTTGAACCCAGTGTCGCGTCCTGTCTTCTCAAGAAGCACCTCCGTCTGGCGGATCAAGTTACGGAACACCTCTGGGGTATCCAGCTAAAGCATCTTCGTCGCCGCTGCGCAGAGGCTCGCCAAAAGGTCAGCAGCAGTGTTTGCATTCCTGAAGGTTTTAGCCTCCCTGCGGATGTGCGCCACGTTCTTAGCCTCGGACCTAAGTTTGGTGTTGAAACTAAGCGGAGTAACTCTGAGCTGCTTACCGTAGTTCGGCAGGTTTCAAAGCGCGTTCCCCCTGAGGACGAGCCGAGAATCAACTCGGAGGGAGTTGACGTGTTGCTCCGCTGCAAACCATCAGCTTCTAGACTTCCTGTGAAACGCGCGTGCTCCTACCTTCAAGAACATTCTCTCTGTGTAATACCCGCCGATAAAGAAGGCGGCTTCGCCGTCTTCTCGCGCAGTTGTTTTAACGAAAAAGCATGCAAAGCGGTGTCGGAAGTGTTTAACGTGCACAACAATGTTTCCTTGGCCAAAGTCAAGGCAAGAGCAGTGAAAATGTGCAAGAGCTTAGGCCTTGATAGACTACGCAAAAGTGTTGAAAAAAGTGACAAATTATCCTTAGATGTGTTCTTCAGTGCGAAGACCCACAAATTGAACATACCCTTCAGGGTTATCATATCCGAAAAAGGGACGTGGCAGAAGGAGATTGCTGTGTATCTACTCGATAAGCTTAGGCTTCTCGAAGTCCGGGATCCATTTCTTATCAAAAATTCTAACCAGGTTTTAGAGTTTTTAGCCACTCATGCTAAGGAAGGCCTGAAAACCTTTTCTGTCGACGTAAAAGACCTCTACTATTCTCTGCCCCATGACAAGCTTTTGCTTTGCATTGAAGAATCTATTGACGAATTTGGCTCCGTTAAGTTTTCCGGCGAAGCCGGTGTTTCGGTGGGTGCTTTCTTGGAGCTGCTCCAATTTTATCTAACTTCCACTTTCATCCAAAGGAAGGAAGTTTCCTTCCTACAGAAAGCAGGAGTATGTATCGGCTCCTGCCTAGCACCTATTTTAAGCGATCTGTTTTTAGCTAGAATTGACCGACAGATGTCCACGCAGCTTGACGCAAGGGGTAGCAGTGTAACAGTTTTTAGGTTCGTTGACGATTTTATTGTGTTTTTTAAATGTACGACTAATCATTTCAATGATCAGTGTAATGACCTTGTATCATTGATACGTAACTGTCTTTGTCCCTTGGTTGTGACTGTTGAGCAGCCTGCAGATGGTGTCATCAGATTTCTTGACGTATCGCTCACACTTGCAGATGATCTAATTTGCTGGTGTTACGAGCCCAGGGCAAATAAGTCGTTATTGGCGTTTAACTCGAGTCACTCTAAGCTCGTTAAAAGGGGTATCGTAAAAATGTGTCTCAAAAATGCCCTCAGTAAGTCCTGTGTGCACATGCTTGACGAGAGCTTTAGGAAGCAAGCTTCACGTTTACAAACAGCAGGGTACCCGACCTACCTCATAGTTGCAGTAGCCGAGTGTTTGCTTAAAGAATGTAAAGGTATGCACTGTAATGCCAGCACCAATGATCGCCCCTCGCCTGAAAATAGAAACGTGGCAGTCGTTCCGTATCTCCATCAAGTATCGCACAATCTCAAAAAAATAGCCGCCAGAGTTAACACCCGTGTTGTCTTTTCCGCCCCGTTTAAACTCAGTAAGTTGTGCAAGAAAACTAATCCAGATAAGACATCTCAGTCTGAATGCTCCATTAAGCACAGAAAACCTTTTGTGCAGTGTGTGACTAACGTTGTATACCGCATTCCTCTGTCTTGTGGCCGTGCTTACATTGGGCAGACTGGCCGCTGCCTAAATGTCCGGCTTGGTGAGCACTGTAATAAAGTGGGCAACTTCCCACCTGACGGCTTCCTGGCGCAACACTGCCATGGTTGTGCGTGCAAACCGAACTTTCAGGGAACCTTTGTCGTCAGTAGGAACCGGTCCGAAATTACTAGGCTGATCATTGAAGCCGAACAAATCGATTATCTTGGAGACGCTTGTGTTAGCAATCCCTCAATGTCCCTGAGTGCTAAAGAATTACACTTTCTGCGCATGAATCATTAAATTTGCTTGTCATTGCCTGTGCACCCTGTTTATCTTCTCGTGAGGTGAATTCCCTGGTTGTTATCAAATTGTTGTTTTTTTATGAAAGAGTGTTCACGTGACTGTCGTGCGCAAAACTGGTATATGAATCGGCAGGAGAATGAAATAAACCATTGTTGTTAGTAGCGCCAGTGTGTGTACGTCTCTTCCTTCTGTCCGTGTCCTCGTATGCGCTCAACTCATTCAAGGGTCACAGTGAAGCAGGTTAGAAGCGCGTCCACGGGGCGACGACTGCAGCTGCAGCCGCATGCCGTTCGGAAATGTTTAACGTCACGGAAATCTTGTGAACGACAAAATATCTCCTGCTGCACAAGGGATGGATGAGTCAGTAAGAGGTTTTGGTGCCACACACAATGCGGCGGATGAGCAGTAGCCCGCTCAGGCCGGCGCTGGCATCCCAGCCGATGGCTCGGCGCCGATATCGTCATTAGGGCTATACCGCTTCGAAGCTGCAGTGTACGGTACGTTAATAAGAACCACCTACGCTCATATAAGAAGCTAAGCTTTGCTACCGCTGTTGCTGCTTTACGCTGCGTTCGCGATAATATCATATTTTGAAAGGAATAGGGAAATACCGGCGGCGAAGTTGGCTGCGATGCCGGCACGGTCGAGTTTTCGCCGTGCACTCCACGGCGCGAGCTGTACACAGTATGCAGTTGTAAGTTTGGCTATCACAGGTCTCATTCATACTAGACACTTGACAGTCGTCATCGCTTTTGATGGTCGGTTTAGGTATCGCTATACATTTAAGCGATCTCTGTTTTGCCCGGAACACGTTGTATCCAACCTGTCGCCGCTGGCGCGCCGAGGGGACCGAGCACATGTTGTATGAAGTTTTGCTGTCGCTGATCGGACCATCAGTCGCGCAGAAAGCTTATGATGCAATAGTCCGCTGCTAAATTACCATGCATTATACACACGGAATTCACAAACACGTTGAACAATACGTTGAAAGTGCGCGGTAGTTGCCGCTCCGTCCGTCTTGGTTGACTGTCACACACATTCCTGTCGGAGCTTGACATCCCTTGAAAGCACGCAAAAACCGAGTCATTTTGCTTCAGGTTGCTGTTGTAGCATCCTAGCACGCAGCACGTGAACCCAACTATCGCGATTCATCCAAATACGGCCGCTAAAACTCGTTAATGCAGCTCGCCGATGCACCAGCTATATGTAGCTGAACGTACCGAGTACTCTAAGTTCCGGCATGCACTGCGGCAGCGGTGGCGTAGTGCAACTCGCGGTGAGATCGGTCTATTGGAAGTGGTCCCTAGATTTTCAATATACTTCACCTCATCACACCCCAGTATTGCGGCAAAGCTGCCTTTCAAGCTCCGTTATGGTCGAACTTTGCCAAGACACAACGTCCAATTAAAAGTGGTCCCTAAATTTTCAGTATGTTTCACCTCATCACTCCGAGGTATTGCGGCAAAGCTGCCTTTCAAGCTCCGTTATGGTCAAACTTTGCCAAGACACAGTCAACGTCCGATTGGAAGTGGTCCCTATATTTTTCAATATGCTTCACCTCATCACACCCCGGTATCGCGGCAAAGCTGCCTTTCAAGCCATGCTACGGTCGCAAATGTATGAACTCAAGAAAACGCTGGTTCCAACATGGATACGAAAGATGTGGCAGAGGTGGGGGTCAAGTAATGCTGTTTTGGACCTGAAATTTGGGCAGGAAGTCCGAAAAATCGGAAGCTGAAGCTTTTTAGCCTCCAAAATTTCAGATGTTCTTATATATCGACGTCTACGAGGCAGATTTGGAACTCTGGACTTGAAGGGAGCACACCCTTGTCCGCCACATCAGTTGGGCTTCCACAGAAGTTGAAAGAGGAGCAGAGGCTGAGGAAATGGCATCTTTGCCCATCACATGTAAAGTGTTGTAGGCAACACTTTGGTTGCACCAAATCATGTATATAAATAGAATTCGGCCTCTACATTGCCTCATTCTCGATAAGACAGCTATGAAACACCACCCCGCCAGTCCTTCATCAACCTAGCGAAAAGGAACACTTTCATGTTGCTATCTCATAAGAATATGCTTAGGAATCCTCTGTAACTTTTTTTCCTGCAATTTCGCTTCGAAGTATTCGAAAAATATTCTAGAAATATTCGAGAAATATCCGAAAAATATTCTATTCGATTCGCACTCACATTTCAATATTCGAATTCGCTTCGCACCCAAAATTTTGCTATTCGCACAGCTCTAGTTTATATTACATATAATAAAGAAAAATGAGCATATCTGTCAGGACTCAACTAACCTGCGGAATATTTTTAATCCTTTGAGGGTCGAATTTTTTCGCGAAATCCAGTCCAAAAATGTGTAATTTTTTTATTGCTGAAATAAATTCTTCAGACGATTCTATTTAGAAAAAAATTGTCTAAAATTTTTTTCGTGACCGTAAAGAGACAAAAAAAATCAGTTTTGTTGTTACATATGGTTTATTCGTAGTGAAATCAAGCAGAATCCTAAAAAAAAAAAGTTTCAAATTTTTTTATAAATAAAAATTATGCATTGTATTAAACATAGCTCACAGACATACAAAAATTAGCGCACCAGAGTACGTTTCCGGTTAAAAACGTTCGTGCTCTAACACTAAAAACTTTTCAGCGTGTGAGAGTCTTTGAAGCATGGCTCGCCGCGCACGCGTTTCAATGTCTTCCTCGATCGTCATCGGAGTCTGAACTCGTCAAAAAATCCTCGTCTGACGAACATAAATCCAATGAATCCAATTCTGATTCGGCACTTGGGGAATAGTACGCATCGGAAGAATCGCTGCTCGACTCACCGGCAGCAGCGCAACCAGCGCGCTTCCATAGCGTAAGCAAACTGCGTCAGTGAGCGCACGGAAGAAAACTATGGTTGTGCGCCCGTCCGGAAAGCAAAACGAGTGAAACAGCTACAGTAATACTTTGTCTTATTGCCAACAAGACGTAGTTAGTTTTTCCGAGACCCCAAAACAGGAAACGCAATCACGGCGGCGTCGTTTGTGTAATTTAGCGCCGCACGAAAACGGATGTAATCGCGCGCCGGGGAGCAATAAACGAGACAGTAACAAGCGGTCACCCTTTGAGAGATTAGAAACCAACAGCCATCAGCTTTGCGGGCGCAGGAAGCGAAAACCACTCGAAGGACAAAACCGAAACCAGCCGGACCGCGTGCGTGCGTTCTGATGCGAGACTACAACCGCCGCGCCTCTTTGGAAAGCAAAGAAGAAGAGATGGAGAAACATTGGCGCATTAAAAAAATTACACGTATTCCCGAAGCGTGGCAGCACATTCCAAGCAAGAGAAATGGGAGAAGGCGCGCGTTTGAAACCAACCGCGCCGTGGGCGCTCTCGGTTGCAGAAGCGATAGCCAGCGCGCGGCGCGCCATTTTGCAAAGCATAAAAAAAGCAACGGAGAGACATCGGCGCATGAAAAAAATTCCACGTATTCCCGAAGCGTGCCAGCACATGCCAAGCAAGAGGAATGATCGAAAAGGGTGCGCACTTTAAACCAGCTGCACCGCGAACGCGCTCGGATGGGCAAGCGATAGGCGGCGCGCCGTTTTGGGAAGCAAAAAAAAAACAAACAAAAAAGCAATGGAGAGACATCGGCGCATGAAAAAAATTCCACGTATTCCCGAAGGAAAACACCGTGAGCACAACCTGTCGAGAGAGGAGAGCAATGCGATCCGTGCGCTCCAAAAGGATGAAAAGATTGTCATCCTCCCGGCCGACAAAGGCAACGCGATGGTCCTGCTTGATAGGGAGGCGTACGACGACAAAGTTCAGGATTTGCTCCAAAGCCCGGCCTATGAAAAGCTGACGAAAGACCCCACAGCAAGAGTCCAAAGGGAACTGAACAAGCTTCTGGCGGATATCTTCAAAGGACACCAAGAGGCAAGAGCCATCTATCTCCAGCTCATCTGCAGGAACGGCTCTGCACCAGGATTTTACGGGCTTCCAAAGATCCATAAGCCCACCATCCCGCTCCGTCCGATCGTGGATTTTACATCTTCTCCACTCCGTGCGCTGTCCCAATATCTCCACCGGACTCTGGCGCCGCTCGTGGGAAAAACACCAACCCACATACGCAACGCCAGCCACTTCGTGGAGCGCATGAAGGAAGTGACCGTGAGCAGTGATGAGTGCCTCGTCTCGTTCGACGTCCTGTCCTTGTTCACCAGCGTGCCCATAACACTAGCGGTGTCTTGCGCACGGGCAGCTTTGAATGACTACGAACTCCTGAGTGAAAGAACCTGCCTGAGCACCGATGAGCTGTGCCGCCTACTGGAGTACTGCCTCAAGGGAACATACTTTAGTGTCAACGGGGACTTCTACAGACAGGCCAACGGGACCGCGATGGGAGCAGCCGTCTCCGTTACAGCTGCGAACCTCGCAATGGAGCACGTAGAAGAGGCGGCACTGCGTTCCTTTATTGAAAGGCCGAAAGTATTTGTGAGGTATGTGGACGACTGCTTCTGCATCATAAAGAGAACAGCGGTAGACAGCTTCCTCGAACATCTTAACTCCGTCGACCAAGCAATCCAGTTTACGGTGGAAAGAGAACAAGACGGAGCGCTACCGTTCCTCGATGTTTTAGTACGACGACAAGGCGAACGCATGACCTTCTCGGTGTACAGAAAACCAACGCACACCGGCAGGTATTTGCATTTCACCTCGAGTCACCCCACTGCCCACAAAGCTTCCGTGGTGTCGGCACTCTTTTCACGAGCAAGAGCCATTTGCACATCAGAAGGAGAGAGAAAGAGAGAAGAAGAGAGGGTCGTGGCCGAGTTAAGAAAGAACGGATACACGACAGCTTTCATCCGCCGTGTGGCACGCCGCATGCCGAGAGATCAGCTTCCCCACCGCGGAGACGCACCTGCGAACGACACACGTGACCCTCCTCCCACGCTGGCCACCCCACCGGATACAATGGTATCGAAGAAATCAGCCCAACGAGTCGTCATCCCGTATGTTCCGGGAACTAGCGAACAGCTCACCAGGGTTCTCGGAAAAGCTGGGGTCACGGTGGTTCACAAGCCGGCCTCAACGCTCGCTCGCTTACTACCGCGGCCGAAAGATCGACCATCCCGGGAGCAATACCAGGGCGTGGTCTATAAAGTGTCATGTGCTGACTGTCCAGCGAGCTACATAGGCGAGAGTAAGTGCTTCCCGGAAAGAATGCGCCAACACAAAAACGACGTCGGAAAGATGGAAATACAACGCAGTGCCCTTGCAGAGCATTGCGAGAAGCACGACCACAAAATTGACTTCGAGGGCGCTTCCATCATAGAAACGGAAAGGAATCTGGGAAGGAGGCTCTTACTCGAGTCGTGGCACATCCAGAACACACCTGCGAACGTGAACCGGTCCCTCGGAACAATGCCTCCGATCTACGTGCACGGCCTCCGGAATGTGAGGGAAAGAGAAAGGCAGAGCCAAAAACAAGCTGCGACGAAGCCCCCCTGATCAGCACAGTCATCCCCGAAGAAGAGACCAAGCAGGTCTCGAAACGTCGGGTTTCCTCCAAGAATTTGTGGCTGGAGGTATTTCAACTTCTTAATGATCGAAAAAGGCGCGCGTTTTAAAAATAAACGCTATGCCGTACATGTACGACGAAAACCCTTTGGTACCAGGAAGCTTCTGCCGTACATGTACGGCAAAAACCCTGAAGGGGTTAAAGTTGAAAGAAGGCATAGGCGTATGTCATTCTTTTTGGTTCAAAGGGAAGTGGAAGAAACTTTGAGCAGTAGCAGGATTTGGCCTTCGGTAGAATGCAAGTGATAGCATGTAAAATATGTTACGTTTTAAAATTTACTATACTCGGAGCATATAAGCTGGTATAACAAGATTTTAAACTTAAAGAATGATTAATCGATGTGAGGGTAATACAGTAAAACCTCAATTCGAACTCGGTTATTTCGAAATCCCACATAATTAGAAGGATTTCTGTGGCCCCATATTTTTCAAAGTAAATTTGAGTGGATAATTTGAAGCGGCGGTCAGTACCAGCCCGGTTAATTCGAAAACACTGGGTGCCATGTGCCAATTCCCGATCCCGATTTAGCCGCAAATCTGCAGAACCGATGGCCGTTAGGAGCCACAAGGCAATGCAATGTAGAGATACTAATGAGTGACAAGTTGAACACCCGAGCCTCGCTGCTGCCAGCGCAAGAAAAAAAAAACAAAACAAAAAGCGGTCTCGTGGTCAGCTGAAATGTGCGCCTGCGGAAAAGAAGATCTGCTTCACTGCAACACCGCGGTGACACGTGGGCAGCATGACGCATGCTTCTCTCAACGTCAGTGCATCATGATTTACCCATTCTTTCTGGGAAATTAGAGAAATTAATAGAGGGCGGTCTGACGGAATTCGCGATGTATGCGAACTTCCGATTAGCGGTTGTTCCGGCAATTTGAGCACTTGCACTGCTGGCGGAATACTTGCCTGCACCGCCCACTTCGAAAACTTCAGTGATCATCTTTTCCACCTAGAACACATCGCGAATTCCGTCACACGGGTCATTATTAAATTCTTTCTTTTACCACAAAGAATGGGCGAATGGTCGCATCATGACGCGCTGACGCTGCGAAAAGCAGGTGACATGCTGCCCGCATGTCACTACTGCGTTGCAGCGAAGCACGCCTTTTTTTTTTTTTTCCGCAGGCGCGCATTTTAGTTGACCACGTGACTGTTTTCTAAAATTTTTTTTTTTCTTGCGCTGGCAGCAGCGAGGCCCACCGTTTCCCCGGTTTACCGGCAAAATTGGGACCAGGTATTGCTGAAAAACATAACCTTTATAGCTGCAAACTAGCAGGCACAGCAAACGACCACCTCTGATTACTTCCAGTAATTCAAAGTTCCTTGCATCCCGCTTTTGTATGTTTGGTTAATTCAAAAATCCGCCTAATTAGATTTTTCACAGTGCCAGTCACTTTGAATTAACGAGGTTTTACTGTATGTTCATTTAACCTTGAGGTGGGGCTTCGCGGCAGTGCAAATTGCTCCTGGAAAGGTGTGTTCACCGTATAGCACACCTCCACTGCAGTGAAACCACCTTTACAGGGGCTTACATGCGGTTTGTATATGTCTATTCGTTCATTTCGAATATTTCGAAATTTAGAATAATTTAAATTAGTTTCGGAGCGAATTCGAATACTGTAATATTCGATCGAATATTCGAAGTGCTCGAATATTCGCACAAGCCTAGTTATAAGTGTCATAACACTTATGTGTTATAACAATTATGTTATAATTCTGTTCTGTGCTCTGTGTTATAGCAATTATAGTGCTGTGTTTTAACAAATATGTTATAACACAGAACGAGCGAATGAGTCAGTAGGTAGCACGATTGTTGACAACCGTGACATCGTGACGCACAAGCAACAGACGCTCTCCCGGAGCGAGCATCGGACCAATGGCGAGGCGTGCTGGAGCAACATCGCGGACACAGCCAATGGGAGACCTCGAAACGAACTTTAAGCATTTGGTTTTTGTATGACTGTTTCTGAATGGAGGACCTAGCTGAGGCGGGAAATTTGAAGACGGAGAAATGCTCTTTCCGACGAGCTTAAAATGGCGGCGCCTGGTTGAGCCATTGCGGAGCTTAATGCCTTTAGAGTGTAATTTAGAAAATTCTTAGGAATCCTCTGCAACTTTTTTCTCTAATTTTGTTTCAAAGTATTCGAAAAATATATGAGAAATATTTAAAAATTATTCGATTGGGTTCACACTCAAACTTTATTATTCAAATTCGTTTCGCAATCAGAATTTTGCTATTCACACAGCTCTAGTTTTACGGCGTGCTTTGAGTGGCTTGGTCCTCGCTATGCCAACCATATGCGTCATCAGACACTGCCGTACAACTTGTCAAAGTGGAAACATTGTTAGCTTTCACAAGCTGCCGGCGTTACAATTGAAACGGTATGATGCTACGAATCTCGGCCAACTATGAGTCAGCAAACATTGCTGCGTCGCCATGTTTTGTCGACGACAGAGACTTTTCATTGACTGACTTAAAGTGACGTCAGCTGTACATTTGAGGGGAACGTGAGCAGAGAAATCGTAATTGGTGATGCTACAGCTATTAACCGAACTCGGAAGATGAAACAAGTTGAGGTATAGTATTGAATGGATGTCCAGGATTCCGAATACACGCGTAGTTGAAAATTTTCGGAAAACGTTTCCCAACCCCTTTAATATCATGTCCTCCTTTGCTTTGTTCACAAGATATAATGGGCTGAAATGACCCTTGCTGCAGTGCTTACTTCAGAGTGATTGATGGTTGTTATCAGCCTGCATTGTGCGTAATTCTACAGTTTTAATCATTTTGCTGCAGCAAAACTTTGCTCTGGTAGCTTGTCGTCAAGAAAAATGTATTCTCAGATTTTATTTGTGTCTAGCGTGTGCGGGGGTGGGCTGCTGCCGCCCTCTAAAGGGCTAACGTGTACACAGTTTGCAGCCTCTCCTACAAGCATCAGGGGAAAGGCTGCCTGAAGAAATGCCTGGTCTACCTCATTGCGGTTCTCACAGATGTAGACAGGTTTTCCTTGAGGCACGTAAACCAATGCTAGCAAACCTCACAGGTGTCGCGAAGATCCTCAGCCTATCCCAGTAGCTTCTGGAGGTAGGCAACAACAAAAACAGCAACGAAAAAAATTGACGCAACAAAGATGTTTTTGTCAGCAATCTTCTTTTTGTGAAAGCGTAAATAATCAGCACAGCCATGGGCCACGTGCATCAAGTGTAGTGAACAGCTAGAACAAGTCGAAACTTTTATACTGAACAGCGCTACACACATTCTCTCACTTCTGTACTGCTGTCATGAATGAGTTTCCAGAACTGCTCATGGTTTCACATTTTATTGCGATCGCAATTATATGGACACTCTTGGCAGATTTTTGCCGTCACCGTCATGTCCCCGATATGTATATGTATGTATATATAAATAAAAGCCACAAATAAAAATAATTCAGAAGAAAAAAATTCCGAAGCGCTCAACCCGGGCTTCGAACCTGCAGCGCCTCACTCCACAGCTCGCTGCCTTAGACAATTACACCATGCCTTTTTTTTTCTTTACTGACATTTGCACACCATGCCCCATTCATTCTCAAAGATACTAACGGCAGAATACAAACGAACATGGCATTGGGTGAAGCGCATGCGACGCCACACATGGCGAAATTAACATTATGCGAGACGCGAGCCGTGCCTTCACGTGCCACTGCCAAGCGCCGTCTTTATTTTCTTCTCTTGAGGTCGTGCGCTCTACGCAGTGATGTGACTGACTGAAGCTGTTTTGGAGCAGGTTTTTGGAGCAGCAAAAAGTGCGTTTTGGAGCAGGTAAAAGGGCTTTTGGAGCAGCCAAAAACGGGTTTGGGAGCATGGAAAACAGCTTTTGGAGCAGCGAAAAGCTCACTGCCAAGTGGAAAAATGAACCAAGTGAAACAAAACAGTCAAATAAGGAGGAACTCTTTTGAAATAAAAAAGTTCTGTCCAATAATGGGTGTTTGCATAACACCATTGGATCACCTAACGGCCCCGTAAGCGTAAACATTGGCGTTGCGGTCTTATAATGGCTTAGGGTGGCCAAACAAACAACGCAGGTAGGGTTTCCCAGCTACAGTAGAATCTCGGTGATAGAATCTGAAGGGGGAGCGACAATATTCGTATCGGCCAAAATTTCGTATCATCAAAAAACTAGCAAAACCTGTTTTCAAACCACGATATATGCACAAAACATTTATTTCCGTCACAAGAACTTGCGTACGCCTTTCTGGGACACACGTGAACCGACCAATAAGGGACGGCGCAGATGGCTGCCGCGAAAGCGCGCGTCAAAGCTTCGCATGAGGCCAACTGAAAACTAAGTGAAGTCCGCTCCACCATAGTGACAAGCGAAGATCGACACGAACGCCGAAAGGCTTCGTGCCAGGGGCGCAGGCAGAAATTTTTCTTCGTGGGGGGAGGGGGGGGGGGGGGCTGGCTACGCCACTGCTTCTAGCCTTTTTTTACGCCTTTAATCTATCGGTGCGTAGCCGCGTACCTTCGGAGCTCGCAGTCGCTATCAATGATCGCGTTGATAGCAACCGTTGGTTTCGTGCGCGGCGGTTGCGGCAAACGGTAGTTCCGTTTTCAATCCGCCTGCGCTGGCTGCGCACGTGCCTTCAAAACTACGTCGTTTGTTGCTATCTATAATCGCATCTGCCGCAGTTTTGTCCGCGGCGTTTGCGGGAAGCAGCGTCACTTGGACTGGGTGGGCGTTGAACGCGCGTGCATGCACGCACTTGCATGCACGCGCGTGCACAATTTACAGCAGTCTGAAGGGGGTTATGTCGGTCCCCAAAAGCCTGAGCAAGCCAAACCAGCGCTTAACTAGCCTAGCCATCAACCTGCGTCCGGTCAGGTGCCCCAGAAAGCGCCGGGCAGCGTGTCGCGAAAAATGATGCACGAACCCATTCCTCTCGCGGCACGAAAATTTTGCCGCGGGGCAGCTTTGGAGTGTCGCGTTTTGCCGCCGGCGGCGCACTGCGCACATTTTTCCGCTAGTGTGCTTATAGTTTGGCGCAGTTTTGGCGCAGAACAGCGGAGATGTAGCAGGATGTAGCAGGTTTCACGTCTTGGCGCAGCTATCACATCACTGTCTACGGTTTTGTTTGCCGCCCAAAGGAAGGCGCTGAGGGGTCTTGGGACAACGCAAGTGCAAAGATTCGAAAGTGGCTTGCGTTCTGCGCATGCATCCTGGCGGCTTTCAAATTTCTTGGGTCCCCAATTCTAAAACTGTCTAGCGTTTCACCGGAGTTGGCATGTGTGCCTTCGACTTGTACTTTGACATACAGGGCATGGTTGACCGTACTCGCGCAATTGTCTCTTGAGGGGAAGTTTTTTATGTCTTATGCTTTCACCGCAAAGTTTGCGTTACAGCTATAGACCACACGAAGGTCATATTGCTCGCTGCAGTGGCCGCGTTTGCGACAGGAGTGATCTGCTAGCTAGAAGAGCCAAAGTAGGGGTTAGTTGAAGTAACAACTGTGACAGTTCGCGCCCGTCCTATGTATATGTGTGCGCTCTTTTTGTGCCTCCTTCTTTGTGTTTGAGCAGCGTGCTGCAAGTGTCGAGCTGTGACAGTTGTTAGTTTGCACTCGCCTTGTGTGTTTTCTTTTCCTGCATCCTTTGTGCTTGAGCAGCATGCAGCAAGTTTCTAGCTGCTTGCTGTTCTTCCTGTGAAATTCCAATTTCTTGCTGTCGCATTCATTGCTTTGCCCTTGAGGCAAAACTGTGACTTTTTTATGACCAAGGGTGTCTAAACGGTTTGTGCTGCGATAATTAATTTGTGCGCCACACTCGCTGTCAAAGTTAGGGATAATGTCCGTCTGGCGCCACCAGTAACCTCTGTTATTCTCGACGTCGGAAAACACTTTAGTAAAGTGCCGACAAAACATCATAAATTGGGCAGCTTCGGCCACTTATGGCTTAATCATGCCGCACCGCACATTTTCTGGCTGCTGAAACGGTGAGCTAAAGGTTAAGATGATACAGGAAGACGTTATCTGTGAAGCCGAAAAGGTGAATAGCGGGAAGCGAAATTAATGGCTCGGAAATGACTGAGATTACTTTTTACTAGAGCTGTGCGAATAGCAAAATTCTGGGTGCGAAGCGAATTCGAAGATTGAAATGTGAGTGCGAATCGAATCGAATATTTTTAGAATATTTCTCGAATATTTCTAGAATATTTTTCGAATACTTCGAAGCGAAATTGCAGGAAAAAAAGTTAGAGAGGATTCCTAAGCATATTCTTATAAGATAGCAACATGAAAGTGTTCCTTTTCGCTAGGTTGATGAAGGACTGGCGGGGTGGTGTTTCATAGCTGTCTTATCGAGAATGAGGCAATGTAGAGGCCGAATTCTATTTATGTACATGATTTAGTGCAACCAAAGTGTTGCCTACAACACTTTACATGTGATAGGCAAAGATGCCATTTCCTCAGCCTCTCCTCGTCTTTCAACTTCTGTGGAAGCCCAAATGATGTGGCGGACAATGGTGTGCTTCCTTCAAGTCCGGAGTTCTAAATCTGCCTCGTAGACGTCGATATATAAGAACATCTGAAATTTTGGATGCTAAAAAGCTTCGGCGTCCGATTTTTCGGACTTCCAGCCCAAATTTCAGGCCCAAAACGGCATTAATTGAGCCCCCAACTCTGCTACATCTTTCATCTCCATGTTGGAACCAGCGTTTTCTTGAGCTAATACATTTGCGACCGTAGCGGACCTTGAAAGGCAACTTTGCCGCAATACCGGGGTGTGATGAGGTGAAGCATACTGAAAATCTAGGGACCACTTCCAATCGGACGTTGTCTCTTGGCAAAGTTCGACCGTAACGGAGCTTGAAAAGCAGCTTTGCCGCATTACGAGAGTGTAATGAGGTGAAGCATGTTGAAAATCTGAAGGGGTCACTTTCAACCGGACGTTGACTGTTTTTGTTCTTGGGAAGTTCGAATAGTTCGAATAGTAAAATTCCAGTGCGAATCGAATCGAATAGCAAACACTATTCGAAAAATATTCAAAATTTCGAATATTCGCACACCCCTACTTTTTACAAATATTGTCTAGGCACAGTGTGCGTCGAATGGGGAAGATGGTTAGAGCGTCCAATGCACGCAATGGAAGGGAAGGAAGAGGGCAGTGAGAAAGCACCTCCATAACAGCGCACCTGCTGACTGTAGCAATTAGTTACAGATTAAGCTGGCCTGTCGCTACATACAAATGCTTTGTTTGGTGTGCAAGGCGAGTTTTGGCAAAGTCACCTAAACCATGTGCTCGCGGTGTCTCGCGTGCTCCTGATTAGTGAATAATGGCGGGGCAAGTTCAGGTTGTAGGCTGCAAACTGCGTACGCATTAGCCCTTCAGAGAGTGGCAGCAGCCCACCCCCGCACACGCCAGACACAAATAAAATCTGAGAATACATTTTTCTTGACGACAAGCCACCAGAGCAAAGTTTTGCTGCAACAAAATAATTAAAAGTGTAGATTTACGCACAATGCAAGGTGATAACAACCATCAATAGCACTGAAGTTATCACACACAGCAAGGGTCACTTTGGCCCGTTATATCTCGTGAACAAAGCAAATGAGGTCATATGATATGAAAACTGTGTTTTCACTGACATAAGCGCTCTTCGATAAAAAATTGTCGTCGAAATTGAGACCGGACTTCTTTATGTTATTTTTTTTGAAAAAAGAGCTTTTTTCAAAAAACTCGCTTACTGAACTATTTTTTTCTTCTTGTGCGCTACTCGTAGCAAAACGATCTACCGCAGATGTGTTACAAAGGCTGTTTTCTATATTTGAAACTGGTTTGAAGTTTTTGTGTGAAATAGGAAACGCGCCAAGGCACAACAAACTTAGCAAACTTTTTTAGTTTGGGCTGTGTTTGGCATTTTTTTCACATTTTTTTTCCTTTTGAGGACGGCATAAAGAAAGCATGGATGTAATTCACAGTAGTGCATACTAAAACCAGCAGAGAATTTTCAACACAACATTTATAGTTCGCATTAAATTCGGCCGTGAAATCCGAAAATATTGCAGTGAGCAAAATAAGGAAGCCCGCACCGCCACCTTGAAATATTTTTTTGCTGCGCTGGAAGCATTTCTTGGAAATAAGATTTTCGGTTGCGTGCACGTTGAATGTGACCACATAACATATGAAAACCCAGACAAAACAAAAATATCGTCCGGACATGCATGTTCGATCTCTCCTGGAATCATCAGCAGAATAAATTTCATTATAGGGTGGTGTATTGTGCTTGCAGTTATATGGACACTCTCGGCTGATTTTTGCCGTCGGCATCGTCATGTCCCGTATATGTATATGTCTGCATATATATAAATGCCACGAAGAAAAATAATTAGGGGTGTGCGAATACCGAATAGTAAGTCTTGAATCGAATACCGAATTGAATTTAAAAAAAAAAGCCGAATATCGAATAACAAGTTTATTTGAAAGAAGCACGAATGTTTACAAATTCTCATGCAAAAAAAGCAGCTGTTGTACGTGATCTGAGGTCAACTTCTCCCTCCGGGGCGTAACTATGTTACCAGCCTTTGAAAACAACTTTTCACTTGGTACACTTGTTGCGGGAATGCCTATGTATTTCATGGCCATCTTGCACAATTCTGGGAAGTGCTGCTTGCCTGTTTCTTTCCACCATGCTAGAGGGTCTTGGTCATAGCTGCAAGTGGGCTCTCGAAGGTACCGCGAGCACAAAACGAAAGCGCGCCATTACGAACCGCAAAACCACGCACCACGGCCGTCACAGAGAACATTACTGGCGTGCAGCACTGGTTGCGTCGCTTCGCTGCACGGCCGATGATCATGATGATGTAGTAGTGGCCTGCCCCTTTGCAAAGGGGGAACACGCTCAGTGTCGTGGCCTCAAAAAAGAAAAAGAAAAAAATGGAATCAATAAAACCTGCACGCGACAAAGGCAGGTGACGCGCACACAACAGCCTAGGTCCCAAGTTCGGCGCACAGTTGTCCACCACTTAGCTGGCTGGGCGGCACTCGCGCCGCCTCTCGGCGGCAGAGCCACCCAATTTCTCTTCTACTTTTGCAAACGGGATAGAGGTGGCGCTTGTTTAACTTCTCCGTTGAGTCGTCGAAGCTTTTCTGGTGAACATATTCATAGTCAGTGGTGGTTAGTTAACACGTCTGTAGCCACGTTTGCGTGCGCTTTTAACTTTTTCATTTTTAAATTTAATTTCATTGTTTAGTCCTCTAGGCCAGGGCATCGGTTGATACCCGCCCGTTACAAAGGGTGGGGCCACAAATCTAATCCAATCTAACCGCTGGCTCCGCGACGTTTGGCCGTTTGCGTCATTTCTCCGGGCAATCCGAAACCACCAAGTCCAAAAACCACGCCGACGTGTCCTGCTACCGAATTGTACCCGCGCGAGCTGCCGGAAAACGTCGTCCAACAGTCCTGGTGGTCAGGTGCGACATGAATGAACGAACGAACGAAAAGTGCCATATGGAAACATTTCGAAAAGAACTCGGCCCAAGCGGCAACGTGCAAAAGCTGTGACATGAAACTTCGCACACCATCAAGTACGACGACGCCACTTGCGAATCATCTCAAGAACAAGCATTTTTCTTTGCACAGTGGGTTCATGAGAGACAGCGGTAAGCAAGGACGACCAGACGAAGCACAGCCGCTCATCAAAAATGCGTTGAAGTCGGGCAAGGACCTGTTGCAGCGCGAGAGAACGGCGATAACCACGAAGATTGCCCGAATGCTGGCGCTCGACCTCCAGCCTTACAGCTGTGTCGAAAATCGGGGTTTCAAAGAGCTGATCAACCACATGAAGCCTTTGTACAAGATACCCAGCCGCACTACATTTTCAAGGACAATCATCCCGGAGTTGTACGAAGACACATTCATGGCTGTGAAGGATAGAATGCATGCGGACTTCCAGGAAGGCGTAGAGTCGATCTCGTTGACAAGTGACATGTGGACGTCGAGGTCTAACCAGAGTTATATCAGCCTCACCTGCCACTATTTAACCTCCAACTTCGAGATGAGAAGCTTTGCGTTGGAAAACCGGAGCGTGACCGAGAGCCACACTGCTTGCAACATCCTGGAGCACCTGCAAACAATGATGGATAACTGGGAGCTGCCACTGCAGAAAGTGCCAGTCTATGTGGTGATGGACAATGCATGAAACTTTCGCGCGGCCCTTAGGGGTATTTCTTGCGTCCCAATGCAGTGTATGGGCCATACACTGCAACTAGCTATAAAAGATGCCAAGGAAGAAACAGCAGGAGTGCCTGCCATTCTCAAGAAGTGTCGCGCAATTATTGGCCATTACAAACACAGCGCCCAAGCTGCGGCAAGACTGAAGGACTGGCAGCGACGAATGGAGCTCTCAGTTCTGGAACTTATTCAAGACGTGGAAACAAGGTGGAAGAGTGAGCACAACAGGGTCTCGCATTTTGTGCAGCTGAAGGAAGCCATCTGTTTGGAGCTGGCCACCTCTGAGACAACTGTGCCCAACCTGGCACCACAGGAGTGGAAAGCTGTGGCTGGACTAGTCAAAGCTCTTGAACCAATCGCATCGGCGGCCAAAGATCTTAGTGGCCACAAATATGCAACTTTGTCGTCTGTGGTACCGTTTTTGTATGGAACACAGATGGTTCTGAATGACTGTATTGCAGCCGATGATGACACCTCAGAGTTTGCTAGAAATTTGCTGAAAAGCATGAGGACAAGGTTTCCAGGGCAGGACGAGCAAAAGGAGTATGTGCTGGTAGTCGCCTGTGACCTGAGGTTTAAGAACCTCTTCTGTACTGAAACATTCCAGGAAACAAGGCTCCTGGAGCTTGCAAGAACTGAGTTGCAGCTCCCTCCAGAAGAAGAATCAAGTGACTGCGTCGAAGCGTCGACATCTACAGCTCACAAGGAGCGTGTCAGCAGTATCTGGAACAGCATTGAGAAGCTGGCGGCGTCATCAGAAAGAAGACACTGCACCGAAACAGCCAACATCAAGGAGTTTAAGGGGGGACGTGGCTTTCGGTACCAACTTTCTTATTTCTTCATGGATTTTGATGAAAATTGGCACACTTATTTGAAATGTTGTTTTAATGCTACTGTAGAAATTTCATGAATATATCTTTACAACTTTTTGATTTACAATATATTTCACCTTCTGCTTTTGTTCCGAGTCTGACTCGCTTAAAAAATGCGATAGGAAACTCGTTCAAAGTGCTATGCATTCTAAGATGTCTGGTTGTGGGCGTGACATTCTTAGATTTTTTTATTTGCAAAAAATTTTTTTTTAGTTTTCCTTTTTCATGAGGTGACTGCGCAACAGGCATCGAGGCTTTGTGCAACTCGTCAAATAGCTAATTATCAAAACGCCATACTGAAAAAGCAAGAATGTCACGCCCTGAACTGTGCTTCAAGGAATATAGAACAAAAAACGGAACTGAAATAGACCCAGCGGTCAGTGAGAAATCAGCGGAACAAGCGAAGCAGGAAGCAAGAAAAGTCGTTTTGAGAAAACGGCTTTTAAAGTTGTACCAACGATATTACTTCATCAAAAGGCACTGGGGTCGTAATCTTTTGAGTCCTTCGTAATGTGCACTTTCTTGAGTGCCCTGTCTTTAGTTTGAGGTGCCTTGCTTCTCTAAAACACAAGAAGATTGTGATCTTTAAGGTGTTTTATAAGGTTGGACCTCCTGCACATGTGGCCTTTCATCGGTTGTGCCTTTGTTTTCTTTCTTTTTTCTTAAAATCCTTTTCTGATATACAAAGAACATGTAGCATGAATTTAAACGAAGTTATGAAGTGGTGTAATAGACATGACAAAAAACAAGATATTGTAATTCAAGTAGGTCATGTATTATGATGATTTGCCAGCTTTCTTGTATTCATGCTCTCATTAACATAATTAACAGTCTTGATTGCAATTGATCATTGAATCATTTTTATAGGATACTAAAAGCGGCTCTCATCATGGCAACCTATCACTTCCTCCTAAATAACAGGCAGTTATGGCCAAGACATAGGTGGAATAGGAATTCCTTAGCAGTTTATTCAAGACGCGAACTGGGCAGATATGAATTCATCTCCCTGTTTCACTTGTCAAGCTAATTTGTAAACCTCGCCTGCGATGCGCTTCATCATTCACCCGGTCGCGGACACGGTTTTCTGCGAGGCTTTTATTTTTTCAGATGATTCATGAGCGCTTACGGCGATACCACGCACGGCTCCAAGCGCGCCTAAATTGCATCAACAGTGCTTTATTTCACCTCTAAGTGCTCGGCCGCATAGTCCGGGAAGTCAGCACGCGATGTGCTGGGTGGCGGCATTCGGTGACGATGCGCAATATGCCTAGGTGCGGCGACGAAAAATAGGCGCGCAACGTGTTTGGCCTCGCATTGCGGGACGCCGACGCGCGCCCGCTGCGCGACGAGCTTGGCCGTGGGGTCCGCTGCCGATGCGTAAAATGACCATCCGCTGTACCGAGAAGCCGGCGGGGGAAGCGCTTCGTTCCTTGCGAAGAAGCACACTGCCGCGAGTCCGCTAACGCGTTGCTCTTGCCCGCAAAGTTCGAGGTTCGTCTCGCGTGCCGATGCCGTGAGCGGAGTTAGGCCTAGTGACGACTCCGAGCAGTAGACGCGCCGGCCGCGGTGCCCGATGTTTCAAAGTTCGTAAGGCGTGGTCGCGAGTACAAAGAGTCGTCCTGCGATCATCTTCGTCACGACGTCCGAAGTGCGCATAAGCAGAACCTCCAACCACGGATCCGACGAGTCAACGCTAGAAAGTCGGTCCGAGACGCGCGTTTGCGATGTTCGCTACGAGTGCGGCGCGCCATCGTAATCCCGCCGAGCTTCCGCTAGTAGCTCCAAACTAAAACGTAGTTCTTGTTCAAAGTTATCGAGCCGTGAACACAGAGCGATTGCGAACACGCAACGAAGTAGCGCGACTTTCGACAGCCGTGAGCTCGAGACGCACGAGCTGCAGACGACGATCTCCCGGAGCGAGCATCGGACCAATGGCGAGGCGCGCTGGGGCAACATGGCGGACGCGGCCAATCGGAGGGCTCGAAACGACCTTCGAACATTTGCTTTTTGTGCGCTTGTTTTCGAAGGGAGGAGCCAGCTGCGGCGGGGAATTTGAAGACGGAGAAATGCGCTTTCCGATGAGACCAAGATATCGGCGCCCGGTGGCGTCGTTGCGGAGCTATGATTTTTTGAAAATCAGTGTTTTTTTGCGATTTCCCCAATAATTTTCGCCACCTCGGCAGGCGCAACAATTTTTTTATAGCACTTCTACGCGGTTTTCGGTGAAGATATTTTGTAGAGCTGTGCGAATAGCAAAATTTTGGGTGCGAAGCGAATTCGAATAATAAAGATTGAGTGCGAATCGAATCGAATAATTTTCGAATAATTTTCGAATATTTCTCAAACATTTTTCGAATACTTCGAAGTGAAATTACAGAAAAAAGTTGCAGAGAATTCCTAAGTATGTTCTCATCAGATAGCAACATGAAAGTGTTTCGTTTTCCTAGGTTGATGAAGCGCTGGCGGGGTGGTGTTTCATAGTTGTCTTATCAAGAATGAGGCAATGTAGAGGCCGAATTGTATTTATGTACATGATTTGGTGCAACCAAAGTGTTGCTGACAACACTTTACACATGATAGGCAGAGATGCCATTTCCTCAGCCTCTCCTCCTCTTTCAACTTCTGTGGAAGCCCAACTGATGTGGCGGACAAGGGTGTGCTCCCTTCAAGTCCGGAGTTCCAAATCTGCCTCGTAGACATTGATATATAAGAAAATGAAATTTTGGATGCTAAGAAGCTTCGGCGTCTGATTTTTCGGACTTCCTGCTCAAATTTCAGGTCCAAAACAGCATTAATTGAGCCCCCACCTCTGCCACATCTTTCATCTCCATGTTGGAACCAGCATTTTCTTGAGTTAATACATCTGCGGCCGTAGCGGAGCTTGAAAGGCAGCTTTGCCGCAATACCGGGGTGTGATGAGGTGGAGCATATTGAAAATCTAGGAACCACTTCCAATCGGACGTTGACTGTCTCTTGGCTAAGTTCGACCGCAACGGAGCTTGAAAGGCAGCTTTGCCGCAATACGAGAGTGTAATGAGGTGAAGCATATTGAAAATCTGAAGGGGTCACTTTCAATCGGACGTTGACCGTATTTGTTTTTGGGAAGTTCGAATAGTTCGAATAGTAAAATTCCAGTGCGAATCGAATCGAATAGCAAACACTATTCGAAAATTATTCGAAATTTCGAATATTCGCACACCCCTAATATTTTGGAATCGGATATAAAAAGGGCTACAGAAACTGAAAATGTGATTTTCAAAAAATCGATTTTTTTGCCATTTTTCGCGATACGAAAGCCGCGTCCCCCCTTAAGCGGTACCTTCGAGAGCCCACTTTCAGCAAGGACCAAGACCCTCTAGCATGGTGGAAAGAAACAGGCAAGCAGCCTCTTCCCAGAATTGTACAAGATGGCCATGAAATACATGGGCATTCCCGCAACAAGTGTACGAAGTGAAAAGTTGTTTTCAACGGTTGGTAACATTGTTACGGCCCGGAGGGAGAAGTTGACCTCAGATCACGTACAACAGCTGCTTTTTTTGCATGAGAATTTGTAAACATTCATGCTTCTTTTAAATAAACTTGATATTCGATATTCGATTCGATATTCGGCTTTTTTTTCTTAATTCGATTCGGTATTCGATTCGAGACTTACTATTCGGTATTCGCACACCCCTACTTTTTATTGTTTTCTTTATTTCCTTTTACAGCCCCATGAAAGAGCTACCAGTGGGCTTCTACTGTATCAAAGAATACAAGCGTGACAGGAATTTTGTGTAAGTACTTCTGCTGGTGCTCGCTCCAACAGCTACAAGTGAGCACCAGCTTCGACCTACCTCAACCAGTGTTCCTCCCAGAGGCGGCACTCGCTCTGGAGCATGCCAGCTGCTTCGTGCCGTGGTGCCCGTGCCATGGCTGCCTCCAGGGCTGCCTGCGCCTGCTCGAAGCAGCCCTGCTGCTCCAAGGCCAGGGCCAAGGGAGTCTCGGGGTGGCGCGCACGCCGCTGCCACAGGCCACCCAGGAGGTCCTCCTCACGCAGCAAGGAATACAGCTCGGCCAGAGCGTCCTCGGCAGCAGAGCCGGCCTCTTCGGCAGCACCTCGCACCACGCTGCTGCACGAAGCACCGCTACCACCGCGCCCTGTCAAGGCTGCCTGTTCCAGCAGCAGGCAGGCACGATGCCACAGGTTGTGTGAGCGGCCCAGGTACTGCATGGGAAGGCAAAGGTTGCAATATCAGCATCAGCCAGGCAATGAAAAAAAAACACTCTTTAAAAACCATGACCCTCATTAAGCAGCACAGTAAAACCCTGCTGATATGCTTTTGACACGACTGTAAACAATAAACGCAAAAGCCGAAATATAGGAGAAATGGAGAAAAGCTAGAGCTGTGCGATAGCATAATTTTGAGTGCGAAGCGAATTTGAATAATAAAATTTGAGTGCGAATCGCATCGAATAATTTTCGAATATTTCTTGAATATTTTTGGAATACTTCGAAGCAAAATTCCAGAAAAGAAGAAGCAGAGACAAAAAAGTTACTGAAAAAAGTGAAAAACCAGGCGTCACTACCTTGGGCTTGTCGGAAAGAGCATTTCTCAGTCTTCAAATTTCCCGCTTCAGCTAGTTCCTCCATTCAAAAACAAGTGTACACAATGCAAATGTTTGAAGTTTGTTTTAAGGTCTCAAATTAGCTGCGTCCACGATGTTGCGCCAGCATGCCTCGCCATTGGTTCGATGCTCGCTCCGGGAGAGCGTCGTCTGTTGCTTGAGCGTCGCGAGGTCACGGTTGTCGACAATCGCGCTACTTAGTGACGCGTTCGCTCGTTCTGTGTTCACGGGTTGACGATCACTCATAATATAATTACGCTTGAGTTTGGCAGCTGCAAGCGGAACGTCAATCATCAGATTACGATAGTGCACCGCGCTCACCGCGAACATCGCTGACGGACGTCTCGGAACAACTTGTGGGGCCCACGGTTAGAGGTCCTGCTTGTCAGCACTTCGGACCTCGCAATGAAGACCATCGCTGGACGACTCTTTGTACTCACGATTGAGCATGACGTACTTTGAAACATCGGGCACCGCAGCCATGCACTTCGCAACCGAGCTTACTGCTCGAAGTTGTGGCTAGGCCTAACTCGCACTAGTTGCAGCTTTTTCGCAAAAGCGAAGAAGCTGCAATGTGCTTTGTCACAAGCATCGAATCGCATCGCCCGCTGGCTCCTCGGAATCTTGGATGGGCACTTGACGCATCGGCAGCGGTCCCCCCAGCCAAGTTCGTCGCACAGCGACCGCTCAGAGCATCGATGGAAGCTGCTCGCAGTTTCGCACGTCGGCGCCCCAAAACACAAGACTAGGCATGCTGTATGCCGATTTATCGTTGTTATATTTATTTTCCTTATTATAAACCGTTATATTTTTTTATTTATTTATTTATTTACCCTCAGGGTTTGCACATTACAGAGGGGAGGGGCATGTCACATATCGAAAATGGAAAACAACACTTGATACAAAAATAAAGGAGCGAAATATGAACAATTCACAGAATTATACAAAATAGATTACACATGAAATGTGTCAAAAAAAAAAGAATGTAAAAAAAAAGAATGTAGCGGTAGCGATAATACAGGTAGTACATATTCAAGAACCAAAGCGAAGAAGAACAACAAGAAGAAGCCAAACCACAAAAAAAAAAAGGAAGAAGAAAACATGACATATATAACTCGAGGCAGAATCAAAACAGCGGCAAACATGTTTTGCAAAAAAACCTTAAAACGTGATGTATCGGTAATAGCGGTAGCTGATTGTGGTAGTAGATTCCATTGGGATGTGGTTCTTGGAATGAAGGCATGCGAATAGGTTACGGTTCTGCAGCGAGGAACATGAACTTTTTGTAGGTGGTCAATTCTGGGTGATATGAATGAGGCGGGTTTAACAAACTGTTCGCGAAGGTTATTGTTATGATAATAAAGTTCATGAAAGAGACCGAGCCGGGCTGTTTTACGCCGAATGGCGAGTTCAGGAAGGTTGAGCTGGGACTTCATTAGGGTAACACTGGCCGTTCCAAAGGTTCGAATAGTTCGAATAGTAAAATTTCGGTGCGAATCGACTTGAATAGCAAACACTATTCAGTGATGCTACCGAGGACTTCAGATTTGGAGCACCAAAATTTTCATTTTGGAGCACTTTGGAGCAGCGGAAAGTTTCATCTTGGAACACTTTGGAGCAGCTAATTTTGCATCTTGGAGCACTTTGGAGCCGCTAATTTCACATCCTGGAGTACGCAGAAGAAGCAAGTCGCATTTACATTCAAGCACCTGAATAATATTAAGGGGCTCTTATGAAGTGCTAGAAATATTTCGATCCATTGCAAATCTCATGTAGAAAATCATCTCAGGAGCACTCGATATTGCACTCGATAATGCTAAAATAAAGGCGTCATGCACTTGAGTGTTCTCGAATACCCTATACAGAGATTTTTTTTTTTCGAAACTAGCAAACAAACAAAATACTAGATAATGAAAATTGTACTTTATGACATAAGACTATGTATACACCTACGTAATTATCAGCAGAACTGGTAGAGAAACGCCGCGACATACAACAGTGCCTCAATGCTAAAGATTACCATTGTGGCCAACGCATTCCCCTAAGATGACTCATAGGTAAAGGCTAGGTTCTTTTTCTCCTCGATCGATTGCATTCCTGGGCACCACATGGCCTCACTTAGCTGAGCTCAGAAAGCCAACTTCTTCTGACAATCGTTTCCCTCTCTCTGAGGCCTCACTGTGCTGAAGCAAGAACATTCTCACAGTGTTTCCAGACTATCGCTTGCGCATTTGCCGGGTTGCCTGAAAGACGGAGACCTTCTTTAAGTTGAGCATCTGCTAAAGTGTCCGAAAGTGCATTCAACGGGGGACTACACGATATGACAAACTTCTTTTTTCTTTTAGAGCGAAATTGTGTACAGCTACGGCATTCCCTAGTGCCCTCTAGAGAGGAGTGCAAAAAATAATGAGTATTGAATGTTAACAGCCGGGCCGTTAACAACCTGGTATTACATTCCAAACTGGCACCCACCATTTCATATCTGTGCTGTGCGCTAAACAGCTTCGCTGGTCGTCCAGCTTACAAAGTGGAATGGATCCTCATTTTTGAACAGTGAAGCTGATTAAGCTATCGGTAACTTGTGGTCCGTCGTGCATAGCTGGATATGCGCAACAAGAATTGGGCAAGCCCCGCTACCGTGTACGGCAGGTGCGAGCAATGAACGAAAACTCTGCTCGGTGAACTGGAGCACGTGAAACACGTGAAAGAGAGCGAGCGAAAGAAAACATAGAGAGAGAGAGAGAAAAATAGAGAAAGATAAAAGCAATGAAGACATGAAAAAACAGAAAGACAGGAAAAGATATAGAAGGAGAGAGAAAAACAAGACACGAAAAAGAGATAGAAAAAACAGACAGCGAGATTGAAAGAAAGGAGCAGAAAGAAAGAGGAAGCGATAAACAGAAAGAGAGAGAAAGGCAAGATAGAAAGAGCACGAAAAAGAAAAAATAGAGAGAGAAAGAAGGAGATACAAGAAGCAGAAATAAAGAGATCTGCTCTTTCTTCAGGCTTGGCACCACTACTGCGAAGCTGCCATAATTATTTTTTTTTTCATTGCGATAACAATTACATGCACACTCTTGACGGGTTTCTGGCGTCGTCATTATTGCCGTCATTTTCAGTATAAAGTCCAAATAGATAACATGACCACGCGCATGATAACATCTTGCCTTTACACCGATCTCCTCAAATGTGTATACTGGTTGTCTGAAATAAATATATGATATGACATGATATGATGCGATATCTACCCGCGCATCGTATGTTCTAGCCGCGTGTAAAAGCTCGCGAGCGCTGGCGACGAACACGGCTGAAGCGGAGAAAGGAGCCGGCCGTCTCCGCCGCACGGAGGGCGCATTCGCTAACACCACCCTGCGCGAAGCTTGCCGTCGATTGCTCATCAAGCAGAGAGGAAACGCTCAGCCGACCGTCTTTCGTATGGAACGTGAAGGGATGGGAGTGGAGAATTGCGGCGTCACTCGAAGGGCGCAGTTGCTGCCGCGCGCGCTATCTCGACAAGCATCAGAAGACAGGTTGTAAACTTGCTATGCTCACAACGCTTACTTCACGTACAGACAACTGAAAGCTCAAAAACCACTTCAGTCCCTGAAGCAGCTGTATTCTCTTAAATGTGCCTTCTGTTTAGTTACGCGAGATCGGATCCAAAAGAGTTATCAGCTAGCTTTACTTCGTATAACAATACAATATTTTGCTCTCGCATTCACTGTTTCGCCTTTAAGCGAAACTAATTCTTTTTAAAACTGAAAGTGAGGGGTGGACGTATGACAGTGTAGCCGCTTCGCAGCAGAACTTCCCAACGCCAGGGCCGTCAGCGACGGGCCCGCTACTCACAGCTGCGCAAATTAAAACAGAATTGTGGCTGCTCCGACCAGGAGGCAGTCTGTTATTAATGAGACTCACGAACTCAAAAGGGCAGGACCTTATATTACCGCAAGAACGATTACCAACCGTGGAAGAAAATTACACAAAAATTCGGCAGATCCCACGTACCGTTGGAATTGATGTTATGTGAAGCATGGGCCGGAAAGTGTCTGTGGCATAATTTTTCACATTGATTCGAATGACGTTAGAGAAATGTGCAAACAGTATGCGCACACACATGTTGAGTCGCACATGTGTTATATAACCAGTTGTTTACAGTTGCACAACGATGCCAACAGCAAGATGGGCGTTATCAACACCAGACGCGGTAAGCTGATATACAGTGCTTATATTCATCAATACCGGATAGCACTAATTCGAACAGGACAAAGGAACACAGAAGCACAGGACAGGCGCTTTTCTCAACTAAGCTTCATTCAGAAAAATTTCTCTAGATGTATACACAGCTGAGTGGCACGCGCAGGTGCACTACATGTACGTTACAGTCACAGTTGCAGTGGTTACAGTTGTTATGCATGGACTTGTTTGTTATGATGGACAACACACGCACGTTTCATGAACTCTCGTGCATGGGTGGAAGGGGTTCTTGACAGTTCTTGAATGAAGTCATCATCACCCTGACAAGTGAGCACCAGCAGCTGGACAGGACTTGTTATTGAATCCGTTCATGATCGCAGCTACGAGGGGTCTAAGGGTAGTGAAGTGCAAGGTATAGTACAGCTAGTGGAAATCCTGGATGCCTCTGACGAAGAAACGATCTGTGATGCCTCCTGTCCTGGACCTGACAACGAGGTCTTGTGATGCCCTGTTCACATCCAAGCTGTCTTTCATGCAGTGTAAGAAGCAGGCATGAGAATTGAAACTTGAGCTAGTTGGTACGGATTCATCGTCATCCGTCAGTGCGCTACTTAACTCATGATAAGAAGCAGGCGTTGTTAGGTTTAATACACTCACACTTTAATATTGGAATTCGCTTCGCACCCAAAATTTTGCTATTCGCACAGCTCTAGTTTATGCTTGAAAGAACCATGCAATGTTGACTGGTGCATCTACTCACGCCTGATCAGCACAAAGAGCTTTGCGAGCAGCTGCTGTGCCCTATATTTGTGACCAAGCAAGCATAGGCATGCGCAGAGAGGGAGCAGGGCGGCGGCCGCCCCCCTAGTCACCTAAGAAGAGGGGGGCACAGAGTCTGCCCCATACATTGACTTAATAGGGAGGGGGGGCGCCGCGATGAACCTTCGCTCTCCCTGAAGGGGAACCCTGCACACGCCTCTGCTAGCAAGTGATCACATTGAGCCCCTCTCAGCAACAACGTAGCGCGGATGGCGTAGTGTCACACCGCTACGGCTATAGCAGACGGCCGAAGCATGTAACGCAGCACCAAGGAACGTAACAGCGTGGTTCTACTGTATTAGCACAGAGTGCCTGTTTCCAAACTGTCTGCCCCAGCAAATAGACATTTCTGCTTTGTATTCAGTAACTGAACACACTGAACAATCTGGCCATTTTTTGTGCAAATAAATGATGTGCTCTGCAACAGCCAATGACGCAATCTTTTCTAACCAGTTAGAAACAGTGCTTTCGTGTTTGACCACCCACCTTGATGAGTGCTGGTTTGATGGCCACTGGTGGGTTGCACTGTGCCAAGGCCTCGACAAAGACACCAATAGCATTGGGGTGGCAGTCCTTCTGCACCACGTGGCTTCCACTGCACAGGAACGGCACTAGCTCCCCAGCCAACACCTGCACATCGGCGGAGGTATGACCAAACATGTGAACCCTCATGACAGCTGGATGCAGTGACACTACTTAGTGTGGGTGAGGAAATGTGTTCAATCATGTAGAGTGGAACGCTGACTATACGACTTTGAGAGGACCACACAAAACAGTCGTAAATCCGTGAATAGCAGAATCACAAAATAAAAATATGGGTACAGTAGAACCTCGGTGACATGGATCTCAAGGGGGAGGGAAAACATTCGTATCACCCGAAATTTCGTATCATAAAAAAACTAGCAAAATCCGTTACCATTCGATACGCACATAACAATCCGATATACGTAAAAACATTTATTTACTTTGAGATGACTCGCGTATATGCCTTTCTGGGACCCACGCAAATGGACCAATAAGGGACGGCGCAGCTGGCTGCTGCAAACGAGCACGTCAGAGCGTTACGTGAGGTCAACCGAAAACTTAAGTGCCAAAGTTCGCTCCACCATAGCCATATGCGAAGAACGACCGCAATGCCGAAACGCTTCGCACCTTTTAACGACTTTATTCTCTTTAATCGACCACTGCGTTAGCCACATACTTTCGAAGTGCATTGTCGCTATCGATGATTGCGTTGATAGCAACCGCGGTTTTGTGCGCGACGGTTACGGCAAACGGTAGTTCGGTTTTCAATCTGTGTGCGCTGGCCACACACTTGCCTTCAAAACTACATCGATCGTTGCTATGTATGATCGCAATGTTTGCGGAAAGCAGTGTGGCTTATTAAATATTCCACACTTTCTTGTTATCATTGAATAAAACTGTTCCAATGGTTTGTGGCTTTCGTACAACCTCAGTGTTCGAGTTGGGTGGTAAAGTACTTCCTGCTGTGCTTTATGGACAGAATTGTTAGGCTAGTTGGTGGATGTTTAATAATATACAGGGTTTAAAGGGACACTAAAGGCAAATAACAATTTATGTCAGAGTGAAAGCCCAATGTATGACAACTTCTAAAACGGCAATGTTATCACCAGCAGTGCCCTACTTACCGAGAAATTAAGCTAAATGTATCACATGACGAGCGCCACGAGTGGGACATTTTCGAAGTGATCCCGATGACGTAGGGAAGTCGGCCTGCAATAAATCACTAGTAATCAAACTAGCAGCAGTAAAAAAAGAACATTCCGAGCATCAAAAGACGTAATAAAATGCTGTTTGGTCGTTTCCGCTTGATTCATGGAAAACAAAACCTCTGTGGCGTTGCCATGGGGAACGGCGCGCGTGGTTCAAAGGTTCCGTTTTCGCCGAACTGTGCCTCGCCCGTCTCAGTGGTAGTTTCGGGATCGCGTACTGCCGTGCGTGTTTTGCGCGCTCGTGAAGGTCGCTCTGACAGAAAGTTCGACAAAATGCCGCATGCGTGTGATATTGCCGGATGCCCGAATGGTGCACAACGCCAGTGCTGCAGCAAGGAAACCGGTGTGTCTTTTCACTGGGTGCCGCGGAATGAACCTTTACGGTCGAAGTGGCTTAGTGACATGCCATTGCGCAAGTGTGCTAAACAGTCAAAACCTCTGCGTGTGTGCTCGCTGCACTTTCGTACTGAGGATTACCAGACCAACCGCAACTTGGTGACGGCTTTGAATGTGCCCATCCGAGCAAGTCTTTGCAGCAGCGTCGTTGTTGCTACTGTGGGTCCCGCTACTTCCGCTCGGCTGCTACTAGTGTCGGCGGCCGCGCAGTAAAAGCGGGCAACGTTGGGCATGGCAGCAGTGACGTATGAGAGTCGTATTTTCAGGCGGGAGATTTGAAGCGCGCTAACGCGATGCGGACCACTAAAAACGTGATTTTATTTCAAAATAAGCACTTCCTTGGCACAAAAGCAGCGCTACGAGGTTTCTGGACAGCTATTTCAACAATCAACGTCGACTTAATATTTGCCTTTAGTGTCCCTTTAATAATGAACTGATTATTTGGCTCTGAAATCTATTCTGCGCTCTACGAAATTCGTGATAATAGAGGGCTCCATATATATTTTTGACAAGTCCTTTAACACCAACTTTTGCTGCATTGGAGACGCAGAACCGAGACACCGCGACAGCGTGCTTTCCCAGCAAAATCCCACAGGCCGTTGGAGTGGCTGGAATTGCTGAAAAATTCTGATCTTTATGGGATATAAAAATGTAAGCGCCCTGCATGAACTCTTCTAGAAGCTAATTAGCACAAATAGTACTACAGTTAAAACTGGATACAATGAAATTGACAAATTACTCAAAAAATTCGTTAGAAAATTCTCGTTACATCCAGTTTCAGAACGCAAATTCTGCTCGAAGCGCATGGCCGGGGCAACCGCAAAAAATACATGCAGCTCCTGCTCGTGCGAAAATGACAAAATTTGGAGCAAAATTTCTAGGTTGTCGGCAGCAAAAATTCGTTATATCAAGGGTGTCTCCTGCTGCCACTTTGTTACATAGAGGTCGCAAATACATGTGGTTATATGGAGTAATGGCGGGGAACAGAAAATTTTCGTAATATTGAGGAATTCGTTGTATGGAGGTTTGTTATAGGCAGGTTTAACTGTAGTAGAAATTTTTAGAAGACGAACAAAATTACATGTCCAAGTATACATAAACGTTAAGAGTAACGGAGGGCTGAGCTAGTTGGTATGTATTTATGTTAAAAGACTAGACGTGCAAACATGAACACAAGAGAGAAGTCATGGCCATTTGTGGCGTCACAAGCGGCGTTTGTGGTGTGTATACATACACGTACTGTTCGCTCTAATTAACGCTTTCAATCATCAGGCACAACCAATGTGTGCACTCTACAAAAACTTGCAATTACGTAAAGTAGTTTTCTCCGACTCCACAACAGTTGAAGACAATTTTTGCGACTTGATAATCTGAAAATATTGGCCAGTTGGCCTTTTTCAGTAGAGGTGAGCCCGGCCCGGCCCCAATCGACACCATTCCCTCCTATTGGCTGGAAACCTTAATATCCACAATTTCTGGCTGAACTGATTCTAGGTATGATGTAGACTGCTTGATGTGCTGCTTGACCTTACGTATGTGAACTCCAATGTTTGATCAAAACCATTGTTCATATTGTCATGCGGTCGTGACGTCGACGAAGACAGCAGTCGGCGTTTGCAGGATGAAACTGTTTATTTGGCCGAACTTGTGGCCGGGAAATGACAACTCGAACTACAGCAATACATGCTGTACACTGACAGCGGCGAGCAGGGCGTCGTCCGTCGATCAACTGACAAGCGGTGAAGTGCGTCGGCATTTATGCGTGTGCCGTAGAATATTCCAGCGTTATCGCTGGCTGTTGCGCAATCTCTAGAATAAGCTCGAGTGTTCGCGTCTTGTGCGCAATCTTAACAAAATGATCTAAAATAATCGCGAAGCTTCTCAAACAATGAGGCGCAGTTTGCGCTGAGCGTTGCTGACAGTCTTTGCGGGTGAAAACCGAGTACAGCAAAAGTAGGCTTGTGCGAATATTCGAGCACTTCGAATATTTGAACAAATAATACAGTATTCGAATTCGCTTTGATTCGAATTTAAATTATTGAAAATTTCGAAGTATTCGAAATGAACGAATATGTGTATATTAGTCCGCTTATCATCAATCTAATTCAAGCGACTATTGTTAGCAGAAAAACATTACTTCTTGTATGAAAATATCACATTTGAGTTGTTTACTTCTATTTATTTTATTTATAAGTATTACAGTTTCAGTTATGTATACTTCAATGGGACCCGCACTAGCCTTCGGCTATGGGACCATACAGTTTGTGCTTGTTTTGTAAAAGATATGTGTGCAATAAAGAACATTCATTCATTCATTCATTCATTATAACCCCCCTGTAAAGGTGGTTTCACTGCCGTGGAGGGGTGCTATACCGTGAATACACCTTTCCAAGGAAACTCCGCACTGTCCTCTTGTACAACGATACGAGAAACAGCGCGACACACAGGACAGTGAAAGAGACGGACCAAGCGCTGACTTACAACCAAGGTTTTATTTCGTACATGGGGGTATATATAGCACACACAACATGAAAGGAAGGAGAGGAGAACAGTGACGTGGAACTTTTTTCACGAATTCTATGAACGCTTCAGAAAAAATAATAAAAAATAATTCGTTAGCGCTCCTCACCAGGGAAATTGCCCATCTGTCTAGTGGATGATGGTTTTATTATTTTTTATTATTTTTTCAGAAGCGTTCACAGAATTCGTGAAAAAAGTTCCACGTCACTGTTCTCCTCTCCTCCCTTTCATGTTGCGTGTGCTATATATACCCCCATGTACGAAAGAAAAAAAAAACCTTGGTTGTAAGTCAGCGCTTGGTCCATCTCTTTCACTGTCCTGTGTGTCGCGCTGTTTCTCATATCGTTGAACATGTACCAACCGGCCCAAATACGCACCTTAGTCCTCTTGTAACCTCCTGTAAAGGTGGTTTCGCTGCAGTAGAGGGGTGCTATACCATGAATACACCTTTCCAGGGAAAATCCGCATTGCCGCGAAGCCCTGGGTCAGTACACCAAGACCTTGTGCAAGCTGAGAGCTTACACACAAGTGATACGTACAAAGCACATGTTCCACGAGCGCTCTTTGCGAAATGGTGGTGTTGCAATGCAGTTTATGGCAGGGCACATGCATTGACACCATTTACAAGACACTGTGTGTGCACGTCTTTGTAGCTGGGCACGATGGATGAAACGTTGGAGCGCAAAAGCTGGTTAAGCCTAGACGTTACGGTAAGCTATACATAAAAGGCAACAAATGTGATTTACATGCGCATCATCATTACCTCAATCCAATATTTTCTGTTGGGCATATAGATATGGGCCCTTAATGGTCTTTTCAACTACATATGGCACTTGCCTGTCTGTTCCCATGACTATGTCAACTCAACATTACAGTGGTAATGTAAATATGAATTTCGAACATCTGCCGTCCTCTTTTTCAATGAAAGACAGCGAAAATGGCGCATGCTTGGCAAAAATTACAATATTTTTGCTGAAATGTAGCAGGATGTAGCAGGTATCAGTTCTTGGCACAGTTAGGTACAACTGGCAGAGCAATCACATCACTGATGAAAGTTATTGTTATGTCTGTGAAGGGTCCACCACAATATCTACTGACAAGGAACTGTTTTACACGGAACATCACTGAGCCCCTACTCCTAATCCCCCAAGCTGTTTGTGCTGTGAGCTCACTGTTGCCAAGCATACGAATGTGGAAGAACCTCGCTGTTACGTTTTCCAGGCTGTACATTGTTTTCAGCCAGTCTCAGCAGAGCTTATATAGGATCCAATGCAATGGAAACCCAGCTGTTATGCCACAACTGCAGGACCTTTCACATATGATACACCGCAAACAGGCAATCCGAGCTGGCATGAGTAGCCATTTAGGGCTGGCTTGGTAATATTTCACACACCCTAGCATGGCTTGACTATGAGATTAGCTGCATAATGTGGTGTGACGTCAGCCATGCCGTGTTTTCAATTTTACTCAGCAAAAGCATAGGCCCCAAGATCTACACTTGCACACATGGTGTCTTCTAAATCTACAGCGCATCCACAGCCACTATAGTCCTTCATAAAGAAAGCGACAGAATCCCAATAAAGAAGGGCGTACGGCAGGGAGACACGATCTCTCCAATGCTATTCACCGCGTGTTTACAGAAGGTTTTCAGGGCCCTAGATTGGGAAGAATTAGGGATAAGAGTTAATGGAGAGTATCTCAGTAACCTGCGATTCGCTGATGACATTGCATTGATGAGTAACGCGGGAGACGAATTACAGCTCATGATTACTGAAGTGGATACGGAAAGTAGAAGAGTAGGTCTGAAAATTAATATGCATAAAACTAAAGTAATGTGGAACAATCTTGGCAGAGAACAACGCTTTGCGATAGGTGGCGAGACACTGGAAGTTGTAAAGGAGTACGTCTACTTAGGACAGGTAGTAACCACAGAGCCGAACCACGAGCGTGAATTAACTAGAAGAATAAGGATGGGATGGGAATCATTCGGCAAGCATTATCAAATCATGAATGGTAGCCTACCACTATCCCTCAAGAGGAAGGTATATAACAGCTACATCTTACCGGTACTTACCTACGGAGCACAAACCTGGAGACTTACAAAGAGGGTTCAACTTAAATTGAGGACGACGCAGCGAGCGATGGAAAGGAAAATGATAGGTGTTACCTTAAGAGACAGGAAGAGAGCAGAGTGGGTCAGGGAACAAACGGGGGTTAAGGTTATCATAGTTGAAATCAAGAAGATGAAATGGAGATGGGCCGGGCACGTAGCACGTCGGCAGGATAACCGGTGGTCATTAAGGGTAACTGACTGGATTCCAAGAGATGGCAAATGCGTGAGGGGGAGACAGAAAATTAGGTGGGTAGATGAGATTAAGAAGTCTGTAGGTATAACGTGGCAGCAGAAAGCACAGGACCGGGTTGATTGGCGGAACATGGGAGAGGCCTTTGCCCTGCAGTGGGCGTAGACAGGCTGATGATGATGATGATAACATGGTGTCTAAGACATCACTTGGTTTGCCCATGCTGTTGCCAAATTAACACCTCCGAGATTGCTCCGTCACGTTGATGTGGGCTTGCTGTGTCCGTGCTTCCCATGGTCTTCCCACGCTTGTGAATCGTCCCGTTGGTTGTGCAAGCGTGCTGCATGTGCCTCCAACTGCTAATACTAACGGAATCGCATACAATGATTACGTTTCTGTGAACGAGTTGCTCTCACCTCCGTGGTTCTATATGTCAACGAGATCGTGGCCGAGTGTGCCGATGCACGAAGTGACCAAGTTTAGGAGTAGGGGCCGTATTTTCAGATGACCACTTTTGGTGATACAGCATAGACTGCTTATAATGTAAGTCGCCAAAGCCGCTAATACCCACACTAAAAGTGGTACCACACTATGACCAAAACAACATTTTAGAAAGGCTACACGTGTGCAAAACATGGCCAACAGGCAGCCGTGCGATTCCGACAATCGAGGCATGCGACTTGGGTGTAAATTTGCAAATGTTCGAAAGTCCGTGGATTTGCGGTGCCAACATAACAAACGCAGAAAAAAGCTCCATAGCGGAAAGCCGGCGACTGACTTTTCAGACCTCCTCGTTTATGTGAACTTCGCAGCAGTACCACAATGCACAAAAAGTACATGTCAAATGGCAATTAAAATTCCACACGCTTTCGATTTTCCAGGCACGTGCGCAATGTTGAAAACAGTGGTGACCACGAACCACCACTTGAGTGTTGCACATGAATGCCCTCATTTCCAATGAAGATGCAAGTCACCCCCTCTAAATGCAATAACTGCAGAACATTTCGTTGACTCTGCACCAAACTGCAGTTTTGATTGTCCTGGCCACTACCAACGAGGTGGCTAGCACTCGTTAGGCCTAGCGTGTGGGTTGCAACTTGGCATGCCATCGTGGGAAGCATGCCAAAGACAACATGAAAATTGGGCGCAGAAGAGATCACATTCATGAGCTAAACAAAGGGCAGCACGCTTGAAATGAAGTTTCGGTTCCAGTCGGGAGAACACCCGTGGCAACTATCCTGAAAAAGTCTTCCAAGCTTCTACGTCTGCCTGTTCGTAACAGAGGCAAAAGCTCGATCGCGTCTGAAAGCATTGTCACTTCCAGGGGAATCAAGGTAGCACGAACGATATCTGCACTCTATGACAAAGCGACTATTTTCCTAACAGAAAACCAAAAAGCCGTACAGTGGTAACATGCACTTGATGTGGGCACGGGTGCCCGTTTGGGGCGGAGCACGTACGCAACAAGCGGCTGAAGCAAAGGGGGCCAGGCCAAGGCTTATACCTTGCCTGGGCCGGGTAACGCTCATGTCCCCCACTCATTGTCTTTTTTTTTGTCCTCCCCCCATTCCCCATTATTATTTCCGTGTCCCCTCCTCCTCCGTAACGCTGTGGTTGCTCTCTCCCCGGCTGGTGCCCCTCCGCTGAGAAGCGCGCTAGCACCCTAGCTTCTCTGGCAATTTTCCGGCAGCCGCATCATAACCGGTCTTTCATCTCGGGGGGGACTGCACAATAAGCGGTATGTGTATGCATGGAGTTCTATGGGAGGGTAAACGAGAGTCAGAAAGAACCACATTATAGCCAGTCCTGCACTGTAAGCGGTTACGTTATAAATAAAATGGTCTCAGCTGTACTTTCACTTTTATGAGGCACTTTATCATCTTAGAGCCACAACAATCTGGCAGTGTGCCAACCGTGCTGAGACAGCGGGCCAAAAATGTTATTGCTCACAGACACCAGCACACCCCGCAATAATCTTACAAAAGCACTGCCGCGTGTGGTCGCTTAACCAATGTGCCGGAGCCAACATTCTCATCATCCATAAAGTCATCAGATTTATTTAGAAGAACTGAAATTCCAGACTGCGTGCTGTGCTACAAATGTACGCTCAAGTCATCAAGGAAAGAGCCACGTGGCAATGTGGGTGTCTAATTAGCAAAAAAACTTAGTCTCGCGTCTATGTCATACTCAATTTACTACAGTTAAAACAATCAAGTAAGGTACGTTCAATTCACCTGCACCATTTGGAACCGGTTCACGGCAGTGCACGAGAAGTTCAAAAATTATGTGGCACCAGAAGCGAATGACAAGGTGCCAACGTTGTGCATGCCTTATTTTTGTTCACTTCATTTATGTCATCCACCTAACATTGACAGGTGGCATGTGGACAGTTCATGAGGCGCCTTGGCAAACACCACGTTAGTAGACATGGGTACGATGCCTATGCCTGAATGTTGTGTCGTCTGCTGAGCTGCTAGTGCGCACGCACACGACTGCACCAAGACGGCACAGTCAGCATAGGGGGTGCAGGAAAATAATGAATCAGCGCTGCACCTTTTGAAACGAATGAGAAGGTGCAGCACCTCGTGAAATGGTTCAGGTGGCACAGGCGAATTGAACGGACCTGTAATGTGCTCTAGCTTCGTTGTCGGTTGGTTTCAATAGGTTGTGTCTAACAAAAAAGAAACGATCAATCCCCCCTCTCCAGTCTCAGGTCAGCAATTTGTACCAGCCAGCCGAACAATCGTCTATAACACTGCAGTTGCTTGCCATGTGCTGACTGGCCGTGAAAAAGCGTATGTGACACTGCTGCACAATTTTTTTTTTTCATTCAATTGCACTGAAATAAAATTATACGCATTTCACTACGACTCTCATTATTCAGTTCTTCCGGTTTCTCGGCTTTTGTGTTTCCAGGCTCCTATGTGTCTTTTTTATACGGTCCCCTAAAAACGTACCAGCAGGTTCTACAGTGGAGCAGACCACTGTTAATTCACTTAATTCAATCCCAATCTAAGGCCCTGGCCAGCACTCTGTGCATTTCAATGGGAGCGAAATTTTGTATTTCGAGTCCTGAAAATAGCCTTCACCAGTTTGTGTGAAATTGACCGGTCATCTTATGCATGCCTGACTACAATGCAATAATGGTTCCAACAGTAGCATCATCCAACATCGCGGCACTTGGGGAGCAGTTGAATGTGTCAAGCACCCGTAATTTCTTGTCGAAATCACTAATATTTTTATCTGCCCCAGAAAGACTTCAATGCGGTCAAGATAGCTTGCAAGTACAGCATTGATCAGGTTCCAATGCCTGCTTTAATTTTTTAAGAAAATCCATTTCGAACTTCCTTGGCTGATGGCATCCAACATGCCTACTGTTATTCTGTCCTCTTTTTGCTCGGCTGCATGCAGCCCTCTGAGCAGTGTATTTAGCTCTCGGTCCCCACCAAGCTCAGTGAGTGTCTTCAACACTTCCAGCAGGTCAAACAGCGCTAGAGAGAGTGAGGGACTCACGCTCTGCTGCCGGTCACTGAGCACCTTCCAGAGGCGGGGCATAAGCTGCTGCCACAGGTGCTGGGCAAGTGGCGTGTCCAGATGGCACAGCTGCACAGTGGCATTCAGGAAGGCCCCCAAGCGTAGCTCCCGCAGGCCCTCCAGGAAGCGGCCCTGTCGCTGCACCAGCTGCTGCAGGTTCTGGCGTGCACGGCCAGCAACACCCCCGTCCAGCAGGGAACGCTCCTCAGAAGACGATGGGAGCTCAATGTCGATCTCCTCCTGCGTCCGTCCAGGCACCATCCTCAAAAATGCAACTCCATCTTATTTGCAAAACAGCCTCCTATTATAGTCATCAAAATAAGATGAAAGCTATGGTCATGCGTCAAGCTCAGAACCTCGGCCTCTGAACCACAGCAGTTTGCCGTCCTTGCAGTCCACCGAGTTCAATGTTCCAGATTTCTCAAACTGCTCCCTACAACCATGATGAGGTTGCAGCAATACCTTGTCACATGATGTCCTTTCTATTCCTAAGCCAGTCACAAAGGCTACGTGCATACGGACATTGTTTCGGAAAAACTATGCAACAAAATTACCGTAGTTCCCCAATTGTAGGTCAGCCCTTTTTACCAAACTCGTTTGGACTTGCTTGGACGACGTTCGGACTTGTGAGGAGCTGCCCCATAAAATGTGAAAAGGAGGGATGTAGAGGTCGCTGCCAGTGTGCTTTGAAGCGTGCGGCCACAAGGAGGCACTACAGTCCACCGAGCATGTATAATGGGAGTTGGGGAGAGGGAATAAAGTTTTTTGGTTTCCGCTTGCCACCAGTCCGCCTCGTTCTTCGGCACCTGGGCTGAACAGTTCGTAGCAATGAGATTTTACTGTAAGTTACCTTGATGTGAACCTTGACTGTTTTTATAATTAATTGTGTGTAAATATGTACACAGTCAAACCTCGTTACAACGAACACCACATTAACGAACATTTCAAATTAACGACCTTTTAAGAAATCCCGTGCTGACTGCTTATAGTTTCAATGTAAAAATATTTCACTACTACGAACTTCAGAATAACGAGCATTTCAGAATAACGATCGTTATTTAATTCCCGTGTCATCTTAACAACACCTCAGTACTACGAACTTATATCCCAAAATGCGAGGATTCTTAGATTTCAGTGTATCGGTCATGGCAGTCGGAGCTGCAAGCTAGCAGACGACGGAGCGCGAAGAGCTGACGCCCTCCCGCAAAAACATGAGATGGCGCGGGAGGAGAAGGACGAGGGAGGAGAACTCTTTTTTTTTTTTTCCCTCCGTTGCGGAGGCGACGACGCATCAGGTTTTGTAAGCGGAGTGCCGGGGAACATGGGCTCGGAAAACCTGAGACGGTGCGGAGAAAAAAAAAAGTACAAATAGCCACCGCTTTTCTTTTTTCCTGCATCACATTTTACTTGCTTGCTTTATCAGTTGTTCGCGTGCTGTCACTTGTATCAGTCTATTGGAAGTGCGTCCCGGCGTTCGTGTTGCCCTGAGCTCAACAACTCCTCCTACAGCAAAGAAGCGGAAGCAGTTTTCTTTGAGTGAGAAAGTAGACATTCTTCGTGAAATAGAAGACGGGAAGAAACAAGCCGTCGTGGCTAAAGAACGTGGAGTGGCGCGGTCGATGATCGCCACAATTCTCAAAGATAAAGGATTGCAGCGATGACACGGACGACGATGTCACGGTAGCACCCGAAGATCGCGACGAGTCCGTGTCGGCCACGGATGCGTTGGACTACTTGAGGAAACTCCGCATATTCATAGAAAAAAGCGGCACAGCGACCGAAGCGGCGCATAAAAATGCGGACGGTCTAGAATCGTTCGTGACGCAGAGTTTGTGCTGCACCCGTCAAAAAACGATCACGGACTGTTTCAAATAAACGTGCCTTGTCTGACGTTCACGTGTGCATTGTTGTGAGAAACGAGTTCAAGGACGTACCGTTGCAAAGGTAGGGCATTTGTGTTACTGAAATTCTATTGCCATGGTAAACTTTTGGACTTTTACTATAGCGACCTTTCAGAATAACGAACATTTTTATGCGGTCCCCTGAAGTTCGTTATACCGAGCTTTCACTGTATATTCAGGGAGGGGTAGATGTAGTGTCGAAGGTCGACACTAGGTGACTTTAGTAGTGTCCATCTGTAATCAAGAGATGGTGCCACCTCCTACTGTATATATATTGTGGGGGTGCTATCACCCCCTGTAAAGTTGTTTGCACCTCATGGCTCACGCGTCTCACGTATTTTTAAAATCCACCGAGCGAGAGTGGCGCTGTGTTCGCGCAGATTATAAGGTCCCTGTAGCGACAACTACACGCGCGCCCTCTCAATGGGTCCAAGGAGCAGCGATAGCAGACGACGCGCCGCTCGCTCCCGTGCATATTGCGGGCGCCTAAAACCGAACTCGGGTCTCACTTGAACCGTTAAATTATTAACATTTGTAGTCTAAGATGCTCATCAATTATCAAACTACAGGTGCAATCACTTTAACGAACACGGTGCACGTTAAACGTTGAAATAAAACGCTAGCTTTTCTTAAGCAGGTTCCGAGCGGGTTCCCCACAGGAGCTGTCATGCAAGACATTAATTTTTTTTATTTGCATATTTTGACATTCAGTGTAACTTGCAGTACAGGTAGTATTTGGGTGAACTAAAAGTGCTTGTTTTCTAGTTCGAATAAAATAGGCAGATGGTGAGCGTACTGCTACTTTCAGAAACTTCATCGGGCACCTAGCGCTCTAGTAGTGCGTAGCGCGAAATACGCGCTGTTATTGGTTTGACTGTGTTTGTCAGCGTTCGGAAGTGTTCCCACGGTTACAGGGTATTTTTTACTAAGCTTATTTTGTTGCACTGCATTTGACGAATATCAGCAACTTGAGTACCTTTCAAGATCTAGGAAATATAGCATGCCTACTATTGTCTCGTCCATTTTAATGTTTAACTGTTTTTAATGACGTGCATTTGTTCAAATCTATCCCCCTTTTACTACCCCCGCCGCCTCCGTGTCCCGCAGATATAAAGGTATGTTGCAATGTTACCCAATGCAATTTCAAATAAATTTGGGGTATGTGTACACCTACAGGCCCTAAAACAAGACTCAAAGAAGAAAGGCTGAGTTAGGTGGCTTTTTGTAGAGATGCAAGAGAATAAAAGAGCTTTTTTCAAATTCAAAAACTGGGTTTTATTGCGTGAATTCACAACAAAGCTTTTCTTTGGGGAAGTTTTGTTGTGAGCACTGATCCACCCTCATTCGCTTGCAGGGTGGCTTCCGTTTCTTCTGCCTTGGCAAATTAGCAAAGACGGTCAGTGCGGCATTATGGTTTCAGTGTTTTCCTCCCAGTGTGCAGTATTATTTACTCGAACTTGTCAAACGCATTGCGGTCCTATAGATCTAGGGGAAACATCAAGCGGAATGCTTCAACGAAGAAGCCTTGATCGATCTCGCACACAGTAGTGCGGCAAAACGCGGCAAGGTGTGGCAAAAAACCAATCCCAAATGGTCATTTCCCTGTGAGCTTGTAGTGTTGAAGTCACCCCGGTGAGAAAAACAAAGGCAGCTCTATTGGGTTCCGAGCTATTTAATGTTAGAGATACTGGTTGTGACACTGCGTTCACAACTACGCACAAATCTACGGCATAAAGAATGGCAAAGCAAAAATAGCATTGCTGAGATAATGTTCATGCATATGCACAAACAAAAGCACGCCAGCGAGGCGACAGGCTGCTTGAAGTTATACGCCTTGTGCACCGCCTATAGAAGCGCCACTGATAGCCACCTAGCGGGCGCCGCCGACAGTACGTGCGGGAAGCCAAGCAGACGACAGCGCTTTGCACAGCTTTGCTGTGAGGAAATGAATGAAGTTCGCGGCTGCTATTTCCCCTTCGTGCGGGTGCCAGACAACTAATCCTGCACTGGCAGCTGCAGGAAAGGTGCGGGCCTCTACGAAAGTGGACTTGTGCACGATGTTTGTCACGAACGAGCGCTTAACTAAGCGCACGTCGCCAATTTCGAACGACGGCATGAAAGCCTGGCGCCGACGGTTCGTGCGCGACAGAGCGCGCGCATCGAAAAAACAAGTATAAAAAGGCGCCGGGAGCGCGCCCGCGCGCCTCTTACCCTCTCCGCAGAAGACGCCACCGACACAGCCAACGAACGCGAAAGATCGGCATATTCGAGAAAGCAAAGCCGAGCCAGCGGCGCCGTCTGATTCCGCAGACGAATCGGTGAGAGGATCTCGCTCTTTCTCTAGCTTTCGCTGTGCTACGCACAGACGAATCATACGCACCTTCCCGAACCCAGGCATGAGCCGATACAGGCAATGCAAGCGCAGCAACGCGCGGGGGCAGAGTCAGGAGTTAGTCAGCGATGAAGTTATGTTGTTCTAGTGATAGCATCGTTCGCTCGACCGCAGAAGACGTGTTGTTTGATGATATAGTGCTGTGAGTTAAGTATCAAGAGATGACAGTGACAAGTTTTGAAGAGGGTTGCCGAGAAGACATGTGATGACCGACTGCGGAGGATAACGAACGTCCGCGTGGAGTGAATCGTCATGCCGGTGAATATTAAAGGTGCGTCGCGCAGACAAGCGTAACAAGATCCAGCTATGAGGTGCAGCTCGTGGTGAACATCCGCTTTGTTTTGTTTACAAAGGTGACGTCTCAATCACTTCTTGTTCTTTCTGAAGTCAACCATTGCTGCATTTGTGTTTCTGTAAATAATAAATATAGAACTTAGCTTGTAATAGCGTGGTACATGTACCGCGCTAGTACAAGCTAAGTTCATGGATGACCAACTCGCCCGAACTACAACACTTCTGAAATGTAGAACGTTTGAGCGAAGTGCCCTGCACGGCGGTCGAACCGAACCAACGCATGCTCAGGCTGATAACTTTGGTCGTCTACCAGTGTCAACATGATCGAGTGCATCCAGCGAGCACCGATATGACAGAACGAAAGCGTTAGAACAAGAAGCGACGTGTTAACCCGCACAATGACGAAGCGGCTCGCCTTTGCCAACGAACAGCGGCGATCTATTGCTTCCGTCGCTCTTGCTCAGGAGGGCTTGCGGTAAGTGAGTAAAACCGTGTTCCGGGCACGTTTTTGTAGGTGTTTGAGCACTCCACTCCACAGCAATTGTTATTCGACATCTCTTGAAGTTTCAGCCATCACACATACGACGAACGTTGCTTATTTCACTACGGAAACGTGAACAGCGCGGAAACACACGTACAACGACGTAGGAAACCACGGCGGCCGTCTGCTTGCTTTCCCGAGAGCAATGATTGAGTTCGCCGCCTATGGCGCTTCCATCGGCGTGCACTAGGCGTATAACCATTACAAAATCGCTTCGCATAGCCGCGTGTTTTCTGTGGGCACAAATTTCTTGCGACTCATTTTGTTGGGCCATACGTTCCTTCAGCATATATTTTTGTCACCATGAGGAACGAAAAAAAAAAAGAAAAGCTTTTTTCCGTCCTCCGCGCGGTGAGGCAACCGAAGGCATAGGGACCCGGCATACTACCATGTCACACTCCAAACATTAAATTCAAACGCAGAATTCCTATGTCCACTTAACACTTTCGTGACCGCGGAAATACAGTCAACTGCCGATTTTTCGGACTCCCTAGGGACCGCGAAATCGTCCGAAAAATCGGGCAGTCCGAAAAAACAAATTCATGCTTTTTCATTCTGCTCAAGTGGTCAAATCGCCACAGCCACGTCCGAAATAGCTTTAATGCCTCCCAGTACAATTATCAGGCATTTTGGCGCGCGCCCAGGCTCTCGCAAATACATTCGGTACCTGCCGCGAACCCCGCTTAACTACGTACGTGCCAACCACCACTTTTGCATCTTGTGATGAGCGCCGCTGATAACAGCAAAGCGCGGAATAGATTACGGCTATCTCGCATGAAGCGTTTGTAAACGAACACAAAGACTGTGGCGGAAGAGCGGACGACTCGTCCGCCTTTCCCCGATGCGTCTGCGCACGTCACCTTAGTTGGCGATGTACTGCACACAACTAGAAACGATTGGCTTGACACGGCAGCAAATGCTGCGTATCGGCGGCGATTCGGCGATGCGTGTGCACATACGCGCACACACGTCGCCGAATCGCCGCTGATACGCAGCATTGGCTGCCATGTCAAGCCGATCGTTTCTAGTTGTGTGCAGTACATCGCCAACTAAGCTGACGCCGTCACTCTACTGTTGCTGTATCATACGCACGCATTTATCATGAAAGGGTTCCTGATGCACACTTAGTTCTTGACCGCACACGGGCGCGGCAATGGCGAGCTGGTTTCGTCCGCGAAGGCAACGCGTCTATGCGGCGCACTTTGCGGTCTCGCACAAAGAGGCAGCGAGAATGGCGGCACGGCGCATTTGGGTTCGCGCCTATTAAATGCGTGCAGTACGCATGCAACTACGCTAGGGCACGTGCACTACCGAGCAGTTAACTGAAGATGCTTATCGTAAGGGTTGTCAGCGATTAAGTCATACTGGCGCGTTTGCCAGCTGCCGCCATCACGCCTCCGTGCATTTCCGCTGCTTATCCGTAACATCGCCGCACGGCACCGCGATAGCGACCCCTTTGAATTTCTGGTCTGCTTCACCTCATACCGCTTCGGCATTGCGGCAAAGCCGACTTTCGGACTCTGCTACTGTCTCAAACAGATCCACTCGCGAAAGCGCTAGTTCGAACCTACGAGATGATAGACGCGGCAGAGGTGGGGGCTTCAAATAATGCCTTTCGGACCTGCAATTTGGGCAGAAAGTCCGAAAAATCGGACGCGGAATAGCTTCAGCGTCCAAAATTTTGGACGTTCTAATACATTGAAGTCTATGGGGCTGGTGACAGTGCCGCGAAAGCGTCCGAATTTTCGAGCATGTCCGGAAAATCGGGCGTCCGAAAAATCGGCAGTTGGCTGTATCGGTTGTTTTTGGCTAGTCTAGGAAATATTTTTTCCCTGCCAAAGATTTAAATTGATGCTAAAGTGTAGGGTATCAAATGATAGAGGAAGAATTGATCTCTCCAACAGCATTAATTTCAAATAACGGTTTTATTTCTAATAAAATAAAAAAATTATCAAAGAAAAATGCATCAAAAAGAAAGAAAGATTCATAAATACATCAATGCTACTCTGCAAAGGTTAAACATTAAAAAAAATCGAAATATACGTTTTGAATGCAAAGCCCTCGTAGAATAATAGTGGAAATATAAGCTCTTTAAGTACAAAGATTATTTACATAAATACAAGAATATAGGCACTAGTGCCTATCATGCCACCGCGCGATGCAGGTTCTCGACACGGTGAAACAAAGGCTGGCTGCGCATGCTTCGGGAAAAAAAAAAATTTTCTGTTCAGCTTTCCTAGCACAGTTTGCAGTTCTGGTATTTTTCAATTTTCCTGTGTATTTGTTGAAATGAACAGTGTAGCCTGTTCCAAATCTGCAAAAATCCATAATTGTACTCTCATTTGACCTCTTTCTCGCTCATATACTGCCGAATACCATACCGACCTTCACATTTCACCATTTTCTCATTCACTGAAAGGTTCCGACGGGGTTAAAAGATAGCGTAGAAAAATCGTTCATGTGTTGCAATAGAGAAGACACGTGGTGAAGATTCTCGTGGGATGCGACGGTCGTCTTCTTCAGATCAGAGACACTCAAGAAGCCTTGAACCTTTTCCGTGGCATCACTGACAGTAGACGAAGGCCTGGAAATACGTGTCCTCGACCCCAACACCAATGCAAGCGTGGGACTTGAACGATTACCATGTACACATGGAGTGAGACGAACTTGCTCATCTTCTCTTCAGTAACCTCCCTCCATGGATCCGTCCCTCTCACTGTATGTTGGCTTTTCGAAAGTATGCATCCGCGCATACTTATCTGTGTGGTTGCATGTCTCTCTGACGACTTCAGCGGTAAAAAACAACATGAAGACGCCGCCGCGCAGCACACCGGAGCGTTGGGTCAAAGTCCGCTCCGCGCCGTCTTCGCGAAGAGAACTGCGCTCTTTCTGCAGCCGGCGCCAAATGCTCCCGCCCGAATGAAGTTAAAACACCTTGCAGATAAGAGCTGTCATGTTTAGAATGCACCGGATATCGCGGCAGCGATAAAACGACCCGAGGAGAAGACGAAACTTACCGGCGGATAGCTGATGTTCCGGGGAGGTTTGATGCACTTTCGCCGTCCGTACTGAAGCCTGGCGAATCGAAGTCGTCTTCCGTGTCTGTGGTGCTACCATCATCCAGAGATTCTCGCTCATATTAATCGGAATCCGTCGAAATTCGCCGTTTCTGTGGAGCACCCGCGAGCGGCGTCGATGCGAAGTCTGAAACAACGAGCGCTCACCTACCCGACTGCGAACGAGCTTTAAAAATCTTTCCGCGGTGGAAAAAACAAACTCACAAACAAAACTGATAAAAAACATGTTATTTTATGCCTTGTATTGCGTTAGCTGTCCAGAACCGCTCAGAGAGTGCCAAAACTTGATCGTGAAGTCATCGATAACATACTATCGATGGGAATAGGCGCGATCACGAAAGTGTTAACTTCAGGTACATAAACGCTTCTAGTTTACAACAACAGTGCCACAGAGGCGCGTGAAGTACTCTTTACTTGCTAAAATCGCCTAACTCCACGCTTGAAAAAACAGTGATCCGTACCTATCGCCGGCACAGCGCTGCCGCCGCTGGACCCTCTGGGCGGGGCGCGAAGGCGAAAAGGTCACGTGTCGCCAACCAGACTATCGCAGGGCGCGGCGGCTGGATCAAGACCTTTCGTTACTTTTGAAAAATAGAAGGGACTTTAGCAGGTTAGGGTTAGCGCGGTGGCGCCGGCAGCAGGAAAAGCGAGGCCGGCGTGCAGGAAACGGCAGGGACTCTTTTGGGTTTGGCGGCGTGCGTGGATGAATGTCTCCCGCGGTGGGTCCGTGGGGAACGATACCGCGGCTCTTTTCCCATGGGCCCCTCGTGGTGAGTAGTGCATCATGATGACTAGCGCAACCGCAACACGGACAAAATGTAGTGCATCGGCGAAGCCGCATTCGCAGTGCATTGTATGTCTTATGTTATCTTGAGTGTGTGTTATGTTTCCCGGGTATTTTAAGCATTGTACAGTAAAAGCTCGTTAATTCGGATTTCTAGGGACCGGAAAAAATGTCCGAATTAACCGAATGTCCGAATTATCGAATGGTCGAAATAAACACAATAAATGCACGAATTTTTTCAACATACCTTTACTTAACAAAGTAATTGCGGATGCTTGTCTGTTTTCGAGCAGATATTCGCGCGGACACAATTTTTCCGAGCCCTGCAAGGTGCTCAGCAGCTCGCATGCTGTCTGCAGTGTCCACAAAAGTTTCACCCGTCATCCCCGCTTTTTGGTTGGCACGGTAATCCACGGGAAGATTGTTGATGTTCTTAAAGCAGCGTGGCTTTTGAACCTTTTCAATAACGAGAAGCGGCAAGCACTCTGTTCCCGTCACATTGGCGGCTAAAAGTACGGTTACTCGTTCCTTGCTTCTTTTGCCGCCGATACAAGGATCCCCTTTCATCACTCTTCATCACTTCGTGTCGGGAGAGCCCATTATTCAGAGCACGCAAAATTTCTACTTTGGTGGTGAAGTCCTTGGCCTCGTACTTGGGCCGCTTCGGCGGCGTTGCCATCGGCGGAGAGTGCGGTCACACGAGAAGTCAGCACAAAAGCACCAGCAACGATCAAGCTAAAGGAGCCGTACTGAAACGTTCCTCAATAAATCGGCGGTCAACGATGCAGCCCACCAACGGGAACAAAGCAACAAAACCCACACGCGAAACAAAGGCGTTCGACCAGTCTCAATCTAAGCCAAGTCGATAACTGATGTCCATGGCGATGCTGCGTTTGAGCTTCGCTTTTGTTCCGAATTGTTCTTTTTTTCGTTTTCGAGCCTCGCCAGCGGCCCGAAAGTCGCCGAATTATCCGATTTGCGGTCAAATCTCTCCGAAATAACGAGCGCCCAGTCTCATAGAGTGATGCGTATATTTACAGGGACCAGATGACGTGTCCGAATTAATTGATTTTCCGAATTAACGAGAGTCAAATTAACGAGCTTTTACTGTATAAGGTTATTTAGCAAGTGACTAGTTGTGTATCTGATTCGGCAGGCGAACGCGCCGTATGTAAAAAGCAGGTTAATAAATTTACACGTGTTGTTGGTTGCCCGGACGGCGTGAACTGTCTGCGTGTGTTCCGAGAGTGGCAACATATTTAGACCCCACAATATACGCTAGTGCACGCTGGAATCAAGTAGTTCTTGCATGGCATGTGTTGAGTGCATTCGTCGTCCTCATTCGTTCCACGTGGCGAAACTCCAATAGTCAGCTTGGAACTTCAGTTTTAAATCCAGGAACTGGATTTACATGTCCTTTGGGAGTTCATGGGTCAAGGTTAGCCCAGACACTGCCTGTTTGCAAGCCTCAAGGACATCTTCAACACACCCCTCGAAACCAGTCTTTGCCGTCAGAAAAAAAAAAAAGAATCGTTATGCTCATAAGAATCTAGATAGATCTTTGGAAGGGATGCACATACGTACGTTCCGCTGCGTTAAGGATTTTGCGAGTAATCTCCATCGGCGAGAAAAAGGACATATCATTATGCAGATGTTCAGTCATAAGGTTGACTTAAAAGACTGGTGTTGAACCAGCGCATATCGGCGGCCGAAATTCATGATCTTGCTCAATTTCTTTGACACATGCGCAGAATACTGCAAAACAGAAAATGGAGGTCATATAATTAAGGTTGTCAATTGTTTTTGTCCGCAAAACTGCAGCTCTTTTGGTTTTGTGGAGAGCAACGGTTTTTGATGCATGCTCATCAAAGTGAGTGGAAAGCAAGTGTCTTGGTTCAGTGAAAATAATAGCATCGCCGTCCCACTATTCTGGGCCCTGGTTTTGGTGACAATTGGTTTTGATGAAAAGTCGCAGTGGCAGAACAAGTGCAATAGCTTCGGTTATCCCATATTACCACAATGCATTGGTCCTGCATTCCAGTGGAGTTCAGGCGTAACGATTGGTCGCTGTGAAAAGGACTTTGATGATGCCGCATCAAGCTGCAGGCGCTGGAACTTAGGTTCATGAAAAACTGTATTTTTTTCCCACGTTATTGAAACGACTTTTTTTTTTGTACTGTCCTATTATTCAAACATTCTCTCAGCACTCCCTGAGCAAAAAAGAAGCCTTGATGGCTGTACTTTGCTTAAAAGGTCAAATCTCAATTTCATGAAGTTTGAATAAAACGAATGATAGCACTCGTATGACGGCGAAGCACAGCGATCAAGCACAACAGTTTTTAGCATGTAGTCATCGGGAAAAAAAAAAACATCGTGCCAGGGCACCAAAAAGAGAACCTGTTCCATTACTTACTAGTACTCCTGGAACAAATCTCCATTACATCGCTTTTCACTGCCAGGATTGAAGCTGCTAATTGGAACAGCGGCTCATCCATAAACGACTGACACTCCCATATGCACACACACTTTTGTATCCAATATTCGATTTGAGATGAAATTTGACTATTTGCGTTTGTTATATTCTGCAGAAAGCACGACTGAGCACCCTTGTGTTAAACCCAGTAATAACCAAAAGCACCAGATCCACCTCGGTGTCGGTGGGTTCCTCCTTGAGTGCAGTGGCAGGGCACGTGATGGCAATGTCTTCGAGTGACTGTAGCCCGGTTGTGGCTGCGGGCAGCAGTGTGGCTGGCTGAGCACTGCGCAGGGGGGCGTTAATGACTGCCGTGCCCAGGACCAGTTCTATGCACTGCTTGATCCAGAAGTGAGGACCGATCGTCTCCCAGTTCTGGGAGCACACGATGAACAGGAGTCGCTCGTGCAGGCGCCGACGCATGCTGCTGTCGAACACCTGCGAGTCAAGAGGGAACGATCGTGCTGGTTCGGACGCACAACAACACACGAGACTGAGCTCCATGAAACACGGCAGGGTTTGTCAATGTGTTAGAATGAGACCGAGTTGCTCTGAAGGCATCAGTGAGTGACCCCTCCTCAACAGACACAACTGTTCACAGACAAATCCCTGCTCATACATTCCAGAGAAGCTCTTTTCAAGAGATAACTTCCACGTACAAAAACAAATTTAGAAATATGACTACTTTTGGGGATGCGGTCGCCTTCAGGAGATTTTATGTGACACAAAACTAGGAACGCGGATGCACATGGCCAGCAGCATTCTAGGCACTGTGTCAAGCTGTGTAGGCACTGCGCTGTCTTCATATAAAAGCCACATATGGTGTCAGCCATATAAACCGATAAACATGGTGCCAAATACTGCAAGATCTCATGAAACTGCCCGTACCCCCAACAGTGGCAACCTGAGAACACTGCCACGGGTGTCATTTTAGCTGAACTACCATCTAGACAACTTAACCCTGTAATGCCCAAAAGGCGTTCTGCCTTGAGAAAAATTGTGAGAAAACACTCACCATATATACTCTTCTTGTAGAGTTCAATTTAAGAAAAAAAAGAGTGAAATTTTATTTCGGACATAACTTAATTAGTGTTAATTAAAATTAATTATTGTTTAAAATAAATGAGTAACTCAGTGTAACTTAATTATAACATGTTAAATATCCAAAAACGGCTTTTCTATGAAGCTTTGAAGGGTTTTTTTACCTCTTTTGAGGCATTGAATTCAATGTACCAAATATGATACAGTGGGCATTACAGGGTTAATTAAAAAAAAAAGAACAAACTGGTAGCGCTATGACAACCTTCCACTTTATATTATGTCGTAAAGCCAAGCTGTCTAAACTAAGCCTTAGGTCAACAGGTATGAGTTAATGATTCCATCTACCAAAACACTAAACACTGTTTAAGGAGGGACGTGGTTTTGGAAAATCAACTTTCTTGTAACTTAACAGATTTGATGAAAATTGGCACAAATATTCAGCATGCCTCCCTGATGCTTCCAAAAAAGTTTCAGAGTGATATCTTCAGAACTTTTTACTCAATTGAGAAGGCTAGGTAAATATTTGTTCCATAGCTAAATGCACGCCAAGTGTCGTGACATTCTTGCTTTATTTTTTTCCAATACAATATTCTTGCATTGCGATTCTTTTTGATACCTTCAAATCAGGCACCCTCTTGGGGTGAACGAGTAGTCACATCGTAAAATTACAAAGCGTCAAAGTGAGAAAGAAAGAATGTCACGACATGCATTGTAGTCTAAGAAACATGACAAAAGAAACGGAGCCAAAATAGGCCAAACGGTTATGAAGAAAATGGCTGCGCAAACTTGGCAGGCAGGCAAAAAGGCACTTTTGAGAAAACGGCTGCTGAAGTTTTACCTTGCGTCCAATGCTCTAGAATGCACCAGGGTCATAGTTTTTGGTGTCCTTAGTGATGTGAGGTCTCTTGAGAATTTGGTGCTTGCTTTGGTGCACTTTCGTGCCTTTTTTTCCCGTATGGCATCCTTCTCTGCAGCTCTTTGAATGGAGTGCTTTCCAGGCTTCGGGCCAGTGATGCAAAAAACTCTCTATAAGCATGGAGAGTGCCAGTATTATACTTGCAGACTGCCTCATTGACAGCTGTTGTTTCGGCGGCAATCAGCGAAGCGTTTAGCTCTTGTGGTAGAATTGACCAAACTACCGAATGAAGACTCTCGGCCACATTTTGACTTTTTTTTTGTTTGTTTTGGCAACAGCCGAGCAACTGAGGGTGGTCAGGCTTTCCGTAGACTGGCAGCAATGCAGTGCTGCCAATTTATATGTGTGTGGTGGTGGAGCCTTGCCTTCAGCTTCTGCAGCACGGTACTTGCACCAGCTCAGGGACCCAAGTGAGCAGAATTCATGGTGCTGCTCTTCATCTCTCGAGGTGACATGATAGACCGTTGCCATTATGGCATTTTGCATGTCATCAATGTCAACGTTGTCCCGAATAGTCATACCATAACTAGTCAGTCTTTTAAATTAATCAGGTCTTGAGTCAGGCCGGCCCATCCTCCAAGTGGTTGATCTTTTTTGCTTCTTGATACAGGTGTTGGCAGAGCTGTACCCATCCTCTTTTTTACATGATTTACATAGTCTTCTTTAGCCAATGGAATAAATCCGTATGTTTTTTCTTCAGAAAGAGTCAGGGAAATATCACTGTCTCTATCACAAACAATGAATGTGTGCCGGAGGTCATTCTTTCCAGTGACCTTCTGAATCAAATTAAGGTGGGGGACGTGGCATTCAGTACCAACTTTCTTACTCCTTCGTAGGTTTTCATGAAAATTGGCACACTTATTGCAAACATTTCTGGGATGAAATATATGAGCAGTTTATTCAATAACGCGAGTTGGTCAGATATACAACTCCCTGCTTCACACACGCCACGCTCATTTGCAAACCTCGCCTGTGATGCGTTTCATCATCCACTCGGTCGCGGAAACGGTAATTTGTGAGGCTTTCGTTATTTTAGAAGATTCATCAGAGCTAGCGGCGATACCAAGCAAGAATCCAAGCGTGCCTAAATTGCATCACCAGCGCTTTCTTTCATGCCGTTGTACTCGGCCGCGGGGTCCGGGAAGTTGTGCACTATATGCTGGCTGGCGACATTTGGCGACAATGCGCAGTGCTCCTAGCTGCGGCGACAAAAAATCGGCGCGCGTAACATAATTGGTCTCGCATTTTGCGGCGCCGATGTGCGAAATTGTTAGCCACTGCTCGGAGCGGTCAATGCGCGACGAGCTTGACCGGGAGCCCGCTGCCGATGCGTAAAGAGCCCCTCCGCACTTTCGAGTAGCCAGCAGACGATGCGATTTGTTGCTTGCAACGAAGCACAGTGCGGCTGGTCTGCTAGCGCGATGTCCTTGCCCGGAAAGTTCGGATTCGTCTCGTAAACCAGCGCCGTAAGCGGAGTAAGGCCTAGTCACGACTCCGAGCAGTAAGCTCGGTCGCAGTGTGCGTGGCCGCGGTGCCCGATGTTTCAAAGCACGTCATGTTCGATCGCGAGTACAAAGAGTAGTCCCGTGAAGTTCTTCGTCACGGAGGACGAAGTGCTGACAAGCTGAACTACCCGAGACGCGCATCTGCGATGTTCGCAATGAGCGCGGCACGCTATCGTCTATCGTACACTGATGCCTGCGCTTCCACTTGCAGCTGTCAAACTACAGGGTAATCATATTCTAAATAATTGTCAACCCGTGTACACAGAACGAGAGCAAACGTGTCACTAAGTAGCGCGATTTTCGACAGTCGTAACATCAAACATCGCGACACATAAGCAGCAGACGACTGTCCTCTCGAACCGAGCATCGGACCAATGGCGAGGCGTGCTGGAGCAACATGGCGGACGCGGCCAATCGGAGGCCTCGAAACGACCTTCAGAGATTTGCTTTTTGTGCGCTTGTTTTCAAAGGGAGGAGCCAGCTGAGGCGGGGAATTTGAAAACGAAGAAATGCTCTTTAAGGCGAGCTCAAAATGGCGGCGCCCAGTTGTACCGTTGCGGAGCAAGAATTTTTTGAAAAGCACCGTTTTTTTGCGATCTCCACAATAATTTTCGCCACCTCAGCCCGCGCAATAAATTTTTTAAGGCACTTCTAGGTGGTTTTCAGTGAAGGTATTTTGGAATCAGATAGAAAAAGGGCTACAGAAACTGAAAATGTGATTTTCAAAAAAGCGATTTTTTTTGCCATTTTGCACAATACGAAAGCCACGTCCCCCCTTAAAGCACCAAAAAAACAAATTACAGCATAGACCGCTCATAACGTAAGTCGCCGGAATCGCGAATATCTGCACTATAAGCGGTACCGCACTATAACCAAAACAACCTTCTTCAAAGGCTGCACTTCGCAAAACGTGTTGAGCTTGTTGCAGAGAATGTCCGATAATCAACATATGCGATTCGGGTGCTTGCAACCACTTAAATTTCTGAACGTTAAAAAATTAACTGCCAAAGACCCGCATTGCCAACGAAATGAACACAGGGGAAAAAAGCAACAAAACACAGCACCATCGCAGAAATTCACCGACTATGTTTCAGGCCACCTCGAGGTATGCGCATTACACAGAAACTATGTCGAATCGCAGCCGAAATTTGGCTTGCTGAACGGTACTGATTGTTCGATTTCAGGGGCGCGCACCCGATGTCCAAGACATTGCAATTGAATCGGGAACCACCATTCGAGAGTTGCATGCATGTGCCAACCATGCCCTCGTTTTCATTAACGATACGATTCCCTTCCCTTCAAGTACAGCTATTGCAAAGACGAGGGTAGCGATGCAGGCTTGCTGGTCTGTCATGGTTCTTGGATGTGGGCGCGAAAAAACAAGGACGAAGGGAAGAAGGACACACACACTGGCGCTACTGACAACAAAAAACGTTTATTTTCAACCACCAAGCCTACTTAGATACCTAGTTTTGCACACGACATTCACGTGACCACTAGCACATAACATGAAAAATCAACAACATAACGGTTGAAAACCTCCTATGACGAAATTGACCGCTTCTGCATCACCGGCAACCAGACAGACCTTAACACCTGCACAGGTAGTCTAATTCCTTTTTGCTCAAGGATAGTGACGTTTTGCTAACACAGCTTTCGCCAAAATAGTCTATCTGTTCAGCTTCGATTACTAATCTAGTGATTTTGGACTTGTTCTTGCAAACTACACAGTCTGTTCAAAATTGGCTCAGCACGTGCATTTATGGCAGTGTAGCGCCAAAAACCCGCCAGGGGGCGTCTTGCCTACTTTGTTATGGAGGCTGCGTGTAAAGATTCACGCGCATTGAGCTGTCAGCAAGCACAGCTACTATCAGACGAAGCTCCGGAGCAAGCGAACGTTGTCGCCTCGGGGAAAAATGATAGCTGTTGCTTTCGTTGCGGGGGAGGTCATTCTACACGTTGGTGTAGGCACGGCAGCACGATCTGTCACAACTGCCGCCAAAAAGGGCACCTTGCAAGAGTTTGCAGAGTTCAGCCGGGGAGTAGAAATTTCGACCGGAGCCAGTCTAGTCGCAGCCGGTCGAGTCGTGTGAACAACCTGGGCGACCTGCCTGTCTCTGCTGAAGAGCCCGAAGTTTTCGACTTGTGGACGCTTCACACAGCTAGTTCGGAGCCAATGCGCATAGCGGTTGAAGTTAACGGCGTAACGCTCGATATGGAGTTGGACACCGGCGCTAGTGTGTCGACCATTGATGATGGCAAGTTTGCCGAGCTTTTTCCGTCGGTGCCATTGGAGCCATCCAGTGTGCAGCTGAGAAGTTTTTTCGGCGACATGAAACGCGTCCAGGTAAAGCTGGAAGCAATGGTCAAACTTGGCGACAAGGAGCGCCAGCTACCACTATTTGTCATGAAAGGGGCGTGTGCTACGCTGTTTGGACGAAGCTGGATGAAGGCCTTCAAGCTAGGCATCGCTCAGACGGAGGGAGTCAACGTCGTGAAGTCTACGGAAGACCTGGTAAGCCAATATCACGAAGTTTTTTCGCAGCAGCTTGGCACGTTTCACGGCGTTGCAGCTTCTATATCCGTACAAAAGGGCGCGAAGCCACGTTTTGTCAAGGCACGTCCGATACCATTTGCTTTGCGTGATCGGGTTTTTGAAGAACTACAGAGGATGGAACGGGAAGGCATTACCAAACCGGTGAAAACTTCTCAGTGGACCGCGCCCATCGTTCCTGTATTGAAGCGCGACGGCCAAGTTCCGGTCTGCAGCGATTTTAAGACTACAGTGTAGCCCGGTTATAGCGAAGTTGGCGGAAATCTGAAATCACTTCGCTATAACCACTTTTTCGCTATATATGGACTCTAAAAAACACCAAACATTATGCAGACCAAGAAAAATACTTTATTTACACTTTCTGAAAAGAGCGATCAAGGGTCCCTTGCACATGTTTCGCGAGCACGCGTTTCAGAACACGCTGCTCAACGTTGTCCATCAGATCGCAACTGCCCGGTTCGGTGCACAAGTACATACGCAGCGTGTCGACAGCTGCGAGAGCTGCTCCAGCGGTCCCAGGCTGAGGCGTACCAGCGTCGTCACCTTCGCCGTCCGAGGAACTGCTATCTGCGGCCGTTCTCTTTTCGGAGACGCTAGCGGCGAGTTCATCGGTGGTGAGCTCCTCCGTTGCGACGAGATCTTGATCCGCCAGGGCAAAGTCCAGATAATCCAACCCGCTTGGGACAAGGCTTGCATTGTCCGCGCCCTCCCACAGCTGCGCCAAACTTGTCACTGCCGCGGCACCATCCGCTGCAACAGCATCGATGTCTGCTGTCGTAAAGTTCGCCGATTCACATGGGCAGGCCTAGCTGCAAATGCAGCAAGTCCAAGCGCGCTGCGATAATCCGCTTTTCACCAGTGAAACAGCACAAGCGAACGAATGCTTCTGCTGCTCAACCGTGGTCAATTCCAAGCGCGCTGCGATAATCCACTTTTCACCTGTGAACAGAGACACAGCACAACATGTGCGAACGGAACGGCTGCTTCTGCTGAGTGAACTGACTGAACACCACGAAAGAAAGAACGGCTTTGCGTGCGACAGGTTTGCGCGGAGCCGTTAGCGGAGTGCCACAGCCAGGCTTAGGCAGGCCTAGCTGGTGGCGCCATGCTGTGGAAGAAAAGCAATTTAGAAGCGCACCAACTTGCTTCGCTTTTTCACCAAAATGAGGCACCACAAGTGGAACCGGTCTAAAGCGGTCACAAAGTTTCTGAAGCTGCCCCCACGACCTCCTCTCTGAAGAGAGGAGTACACCGTGAAACGAAATAAGATCGCGGCGTTCGGCCCGCCTGGCACTGGAAAAAAGAATTGGAAGCGTTCACGAGACGGCTACCGGGTGACCGTGTGGTGCGGTGAAGCAAGCTTTCGAGCCGAGTGGAGCGACGCAGCTGCTGGGAGCCAAGAATTGGCGGTTTTTCGGCCTAGTTGACTCACGCGAAAACTCGAAAGGTGGTTTGATGGATTTTTTTTTGTTCTCGAAAAAAACCTCGCTATATCCGCTGAGTCGCATTTTTTTACTTCATTAAAAGTGGGACTCGTTGTTGGGCTAGTTGGTGCATTGCATCAAGGAATTAAACCAGCCGAAAACAGACGAACACAGGAAACGGTGAAGAAGACAGGAAAGCGGCTAGACTACCAACTCTTTTAATCACCAAAGCGAGGCTCAAATATATACACTCATGCGGTCACATGGTCATATCACTATCGCTCTTTACATCAACCGAACTAACCATATAGGCATATCATAAAACATGGCATGCTATTACTGTGTGTCATCTTTGCATCCTCATTTCCTTCTCGTGATTACAAAAAAGATTGCAGGAAATCGTGTTCTATTCTGCGCAATGCCACGTAGTTCCCTACACACACAGAGTTGCGCATGGCCTGAAAAAGGTTGCCGTCAGGTATGGTGTGCCTGTGGTGTTCTCGGCGCCAAGGAAGCTGAGTGGGTTATGCGCACGTATTGGACGAGAGAAGAAACCACAGTGTGATACAAAACATGGCCAGATCTTTGTGGATTGTGCTGTTGGCGTCATATACGAGATACCACTGACTTGTGGAAAGGTTTACATAGGCCAGACGGGTCGTTGTGTAAACACTAGAGCGTGGGAACATTTCAAATCGTTAGAAAAGGGAACAGGATCAAATCTGGCCCTTCACTGTAAACAGTGCAAATGTGAGCCGGTACTGAATGATTTGAGAATTTTGGGCCGAAGTCATGAGAAAATGGCACGTGAAATACTTGAGGCCTTTCACATTGCGATGAAGGGCGAAGCATGTTGTAGTGATAGCTCTGTGGCATTGCGCAGAATAGAACACGATTTCCTGCAATCTTTTTTGTAATCACGAGAAGGAAATGAGGATGCAAAGATGACACACGGTAATAGCATGCCATGTTTTGTGATATGCCTATATGGTTAGTTCAGTTGATGTAAAGAGCGATAGTGATATGACCATGTGACCGCATGAGTGTATATATTTGAGCCTCGCTTTGGTGATTAAAAGAGTTGGTAGTCTAGCCGCTTTCCTGTCTTCTTCACCGTTTCCTGTGTTCGTCTGTTTTCGGCTGGTTTAATTCCTTGATTAAAAGTGGGCTTAAATGGAATTGAAAATGCAGAAATTGGGACGGGAAATCAAGATTACTTCGTTATAACCGCTATTTCGCTGTAAGTGGGTTCGTTATAAATGGGCTACACTGTACCATAAACCCCGTTAGTCGTCGAGTCCTACCCTATTCCTAGGATTGAGGAACTTTTTGCGCGGCTTACAGGGGGCAAGAAGTTCACAAAGCTTGACTTGACACAAAGCTTGCAAGATGCCTACCAGCAGGTCCCACTAGATGAGGAGTGCCAAGAGCTAGTCGCCATTAACACCCCGAGGAGGTTATATAGATTCACAAGGCTGCCGTTCGGGGTTTCATCAGCTCCGGGTATATTTCAGCGAGAGATGGAAAATCTTTTGCACGACCTTGACCATGTCGTAGTGGACTTTGACGATATTCTGGTCACAGGAACCAGTGACAAAGAGCATTGGGAAAATTTGGGCCGAGTGTTGGATCGCCTGAAAACCACGGGACTCCGACTGAAGTTATCCAAATGCGAATTCTTGAAACCAGAAGTCCAGTACTTGGGCCACATCATTAGTGCGGCTGGGCTGCGTCCAAACCCGGCTAAGACTGAAGCAGTGCTGGAAGCCCCTGCAGCCTGAGCGGTCAAGGAACTTCAGTTACCTCGGCTTGGTTAATTTTTACAGAAGGTTTTTGCCAAACCTTTCTGCCGTGTTACAGCCGCTCAATACAGTAGAACCCCGCTGTTACGTTCCTCACTGCTGCGTTTTCCCGGCTGTTACGTCGTTTTGCGCCGGTCCCGGCATAGCTCCCATAGGATACAATGTATTGGGAACCCCGCTGTTACGTCGTAACTGTCGGACCGTTCCCGTATGATACGTCACGAAGTGCGCTCGGAGCCGACCGAGTGACTACCGAAGAGAGCGGCCATGGTGCATTTTCACGCAGCTTGGCCTGGTTTGACCGTAATATTAGCCGCATGAGAGGCGCAAGCAACAAGATCCTTCAATTGATGCACACAAAAGCGTGGCCTTCGAGATTCATATTGCAAAGATGGCGTCTATGACGTAGTTGCTCGCGAAAGCAAGGCCTTCGAGATTGGCATTTACTATTGACAAAAGCATAGCCTTTGAGATTTGTATTGCACAAACATGGCGTCTATGACGTAATTGCTTGCGAAAGCAAGGCCTTCGAGATTGGCATTCACGTCTGCCATCGCGTTGGCGTAGACTCATCATTATCGTTATTTGTCGGAGGACGGGAGGAGTTCGAGCTGGTTGGAGCTCGCATGGTCGTGCACGCGGTTCGCGGTCGGACTCGCCGCGCTGGTCGCGATTGCGTGTGCTTAGTTCTTTCATGCCTACAGCTGCTGGTGTTAAAAAAATCACATACGTTGATTACATTTCTGTGGATGAGGCCGTCCCCAGCTCCGCGTTTCTATCCATCGACTAGATCGCGGCTGAGCGCGCCAATTTTCGTGCTGCTCGTAAGCACTGAAATAAAATTCTGTACCACTAAATATTTTGGCGTTTTTCCTGTTTTTCGGCTCTTACGTTTCCCGTCTCTTACGTTTATTTCCTACGGTCCCTTCAAAAACGTATCAGCGGGGTTCTACTGTAGTTTGTTGGCGTCGGGAACACCATGGCGCTGGGAAACTGATGAAGAGCAGGCATTTCGGAGAAGCAAGGAGCTATTGGCCTCTGCTGCTATACTGGCACACTTTGACACAGGGAAGCCAACTGTGCTTGTCACTGATGCATCTCCTTTCAGTATTGGAGCAGTACTGGCGCAACTAGAGTCATCTGGAGAAGAGTGCTCCATTGGTTTTGCCTCCCGCAGCCTGGCAGCCGCGGGGAAAAACTACAGCCAATTAGATAAGGAGGCATTGAGCCTTGTATATGGCGTTACAAAGTTCCGGCAGTACTTATGGGGCCGGCATATCGAGGCCGTCACAGATCACAAACCGCTGCTCGGCCTGCTCGCAGCAGACAAACCAGTTCCCGAATCCTGTTCTCCGAGAGTGCCAAGGTGGGCCTTGCTGTTGTCGGGGTAAAGTTACGACCTGAAGTATAGGCCGGGTTCACAAATTGCACATGCCGATGGGTTAAGCCGGCTACCCCTGCCAACTGCCAATTTTGTTGTTGACTGCCCTGCCGAAGTGTTAATGCTGGAAGGAGTATACCCAGGGGTGCTGTCGTCAAATGCTGTTGCGGCAGCCACCTCCAGAGACCCGGTGCTGTCGCAAGTAAGAGCAGCGTTGTGGTCAGGCTGCCAGATAAACCTAGGGTCAGAGGGAAGACCCTACGAGACGCGCTTTCATGAGATGAGTGTGCAAGGGAACTGTCTATTTGGGGCAACAGAGTCATTGTTCCAAAATCCTTACAAAGGGAAGTCCTCCAGTTGCTGCATGAGAGTCATCCAGGACTGTCCAAAATGAAGGTAGTTGCGCGTAGCCATGTGTGGTGGCCTAGCTTGGATAACGATATAGCGATAACCATTCAAAGGTGCCGTGTTTGCCAGGAGCATCAAAGAGTGTCACGACCAGTGCCTGTCATGCCCTGGCAGTTCCCGGAGAAACCGTGGTCACGGCTGCATGTGGACTATGCCGGTCCCTACAGGAACACCTATTTTTTTATCGCAGTCGATGCGTTCTCAAAGTGGACTGAAGTGTTCCTGGTTGCTTCGGCTGAAGCAACTATCTCCTGCATGGGAATAATGTTCGCAAACCAAGGCCTTCCAGATGTGGTCGTGTCGGATAATGGGCCAGCATTTACCAGTGAGCTCTACTCCACATTCCTCAAGAAAAACGGAGTGAGGCGAATGCTGGTGCCGCCGTATCATCCAGCGTCAAACGGTGCTGCAGAGCGGGCAGTGCAGACTGTCAAAAACAAGCTGCGGAAGGCTGGCCCTGGAGATATTCGCACTCCAATTACCCGCATGCTCCTCACTTACAGGTCAACGCCTCACGAGGTCACGGGTTGCTGTCTGTCGGAGCTGTTGTTGGGGCGGAAGCTGAGGACTGCGTTGGACCTGCTACACCCAGACCTCAGGACTAAGGTGCTACAGAAGCAACTTAAGGAGAAAATCAGATGCAACCAAGGAACAAGACCCAGGGTTTTGGGTCATCCTGGTGACCAGGTGTTCGCAAGGAACTTCCGTCCAGGTCCTGCGTGGCTCCCTGCAGTCGTCACCGAACAACCCACTTCGTCCATGGATGTTCTAATGGAGGACGGACGGTGTTTAACTCGACATCTGGATCACATCCGCCAGTTCCCTGAGGAACTGAGTGCAGAAAACCAAAAGTCAGGCAGCCCAGTAGCTACAGGCCTTGCTCCAAGCTTGGACGTGGGTCAGCGGCAGCTAACTCCATGTCGCCTTCACGACACAGAGTCTAGGCAAGATCCCAGGGAAGACGTGGCGAGGGAAACGGAACTTGCTGTCACAGCACCCAGTACTCCTGTCCTGCGTCGAAGTACCAGAATTCGATGACCAGTATTGCGCTACTCACCTTAAACAATTGTTTGCAGCCATTAATAAAGGGGGGAGGGATGTGATAAGAGTAGTTTGCCGTTCCGGCGCCCAGGGGCGTTGATGTTTCCAATGAAATAAATACAGTGCACATGACCAGCCAGTCAGGGTGTGGAACCCGCCAATGTACGTGTGTGTGATTCGGTCCGGCGACTGGCATGGCCCAGGACCCCCCCCCCCTACCCGGTTATCACAGTAAGTTACCCAGTTTATACGGGGCGGAAAACAGAACGCGAGTGTTAGGTTTGCCTGCAATCTTCTTAAGGTTATGCGATACTTGATGAATGTAAGGAACCACCGCTACACTCGCTTGCTTAAGGGCGGGCGAACCTATGGTGGTGGGCTTATCTTGCGTACCTTTAGCCCGGCGGAGTAGGCATTCTGTTACAGAGACTATCAGATGGGTGGGGTAGCCGGCTGATTGTAGCTGTGACACTTGATGCCTAAAGCTTTCGTATACAAAATGTGAACATGATTTGTTGAGCGCATTGTTGAGACACATTTTGGCAATGCCTCTTTTTATCCCCTTTGAGTGGCTCGAGTTGAAACTCAGTAACACCTTCTTAGCCCTGGGCTCATACGCCCAGCAAGTGTGAGTTATCTGTGAAAACAAACTTCAGATCGAGGAATCTAATAGTCCCATCGACCGGCAACTCGACAGTCATGACGAGAGGACTAAGACAACTGCGTAAAATGCATACAATGTCATTACACTGATCATGAAACATATCCAACGTGCTGTTAAAAAACACCATAAAATCGTCAACAAATCTAAAAATGGTTACACATTCAGAATGTTGGTCAAGTGTCAGAGACACTTGACCAGCATTTCGTCATAGGCGGTTTTCAACCCTGTCATATTGTTGATTGTACTGCTGGTTTTTCATGTTATATGCTAGTGGTCATGTGAATGTCGTGTGCAAAAATAGGTATATAAGTAGGCTTGGTGATTGAAAATAAACGTTTTTTGTTGTAAGTAGCGTCAGTGTGTGTGTCCTTCTTCCCTTCGTCCTTGTCTTTTCGCGCCCCCATTCAAGAACCATTGCAAAGAGTTTCGTTGATTCCGCACCAAACCGCAACTTTTATCGCCCGCAACCGCTACCAAAAAGCAACCAATGCTGATTAGGCCTAGCATGCGGTTAAGCATATTGTCGTGGGAGGTTTGTCCAAGACAACATGAAGATCGGTCGAAAAGATCGCACTCAAGCACTAACCCAAGAACAGCGCGTGTGATACGAAGTTTGTGTTCGCGGCCAGGAGATCAACGGCGACAAAAGCCCGCAAAGATCGCTTAAGTACGCGTACTGGCAGAAAAGGCGAAAGCTCGCGTCATGAAGCCATAAAACTTTTCAATTTGCGGATGAGGTAGCAAATGCAATATCTGTAGCAAGCGTGATAACGATGACGCTTTTACTGACAGAAAACTTAAAGCGCACTTGATGAGGACGCAAACGCATGTTCCACACGGAGCGCGCGGGCCGCCAAGCGGTTGGAACCTTGCCGGCGCCAGTGCAAAGGTTTCTCCATCGCCTAGGCAACCACCATCCTTCCCCACTCGGCGAGCCCGCGCAGCGCTGCCGCGGTCTTTTTTTTTTTCCCCCTTCGCCCCTCGTTCGTTCACTGCGCGTGCCCTCGCCCTCCGTAACAATCCCGTCGCTCCCTCCCCAGCGGCGCACCTCGTTTGAGAACCGCACTCGCTACCATGTTTGTCAGAAATATTTTCCTGCAACCGCATTATAAACGGTACTTCATCCTGGGGGACTGCACAATAAGCGGTACGTGTATACATGGGGTTCTATGGGAAGGTAAACGGGAGTCGAAGAAGACCGCATTGTGACCGGTCCTGCATTATATGTAGTTACGTTATAAGTGGTCTGCACTGTATTAGGGTTGTGCGAATATTGAAATTTTCGAATACCACATGCCTAGCCACGACACTGAGCAGTACATTCAGTCGCAGTGCCCGATGTTTCAAAGCATGTCATGTTAAGTCACGAGTAAAAACAATGGTCCTGCAACGGCCTTTGTCACGACGGCAGAAATGCTGAAGAACCTCTAACCGTGGGTCCAACGAGTCTACAATAAACAAAGGCGGTCCAAGCAGCGCGTCTGCAATGTTCGTGACGGTCATATCACGCTTTATAATAATGGAGCATCCACTTGCAGCAGCCAAACTCAAGCGCAATTATATTCTAAATGATAGTCGACCTGTGAGCACAGGACAAGTGTGAACATGTAACTCAGAGCGTCAACAGCTGTGACCTTGTGACACGCTAGCATCATTGGTCCGATGCTCCTGGAGTGAGCATCGGACCAATGGAGAGGTGTCTTGGAGCAACATGGCGGATGTGGCCAATCAGAGACCTTAAAACAACCTTCAAACATTTCCTTTTTGTGCACTTGTTTCTAAACGAAGGAGCTAGCTGAAGAGGAAAATTTGAACGTGGAGATATGCTCTTTCCGACGAGCCCTATATGGCGGCGTCTGCTTATCCAGTTGCGGAGCTATAATTTTTTGAAAAACAGTTTTTTTTTTGCCTTTTCCACAATCACTTTCACCCCCTTGGCAGGCACAACAAACCTTTTCAAGCACTTCTAAGTGGTTTTCAGTGATGATATTTCGGAATTATATAGAAAAAGGACTACAGAAACTGAAAATGTGATTTTCAAGAAATAGAATATTTAGCTATTTTTTGCTATAACAAACTGCGTGCCCCCTAAATGGCTAATCAGCTTGGTGAAACACTTCATCTGCAGATAGCTAAGAGAATGGACAATTCACAATGCCGTGCTTTCACCCATTCTTCTAATATGTAAAACAAGGAAAAGAAAAAGTGTGTGAAAAACATTAAGTTTTTGCTTCCCGTGTTCAATCTCACCTCAAAGAACTTCGCTCGGATTGTTGGCTGAACACATCGGAGGCCAGCCATAAAAGCCGGCTCCAGTTTGGATGTGAGCTCAGTGCTTTTGAGGGTCTCATCTCTGTACACGTGATTCACTAGCTCCAGGAACTGGCCGTTCAGCTCAAGCTCGTCAGGGAACCGCTTCTCCATGAACTGCATCATCTTCACAAGGAGGATCGACTTCTCCCGCAGTGTTGGTGACTGGTTCACTGCAAACGGTGACTTGCTCTTCACCCAGTCCTCCACCATTTTGGTGATGGCACGAAGAACCTGCACACCAGAGAGGGCGCTCAATATGCTGCAAATTGTCGATGAACATAAAATATCAGGTGTTATTCTTTCTTCGCACCTTACTTGATATAAACACATTGAAAACATCTCCAAAAAACAGTCTGCTATCACAGGTGTTTTGTCTTGAGGTTGGCATCTTCTTCCAACCAAAGCAAAACTTGACATTTGTTATGCCTTATTTCTAGGCCTGTGCGAATAGTAAGCTTTAGGTTCGAAGAGAATAGTGATTTGGTCAAATAGTTTCGACAAAAATCCGAATAGTGTACAGTCGAACCCGGGTATATCGAACTCGCCAAAAAACGTTTATTAGTTCGATATATGGCATAATTCGATATAGGCCCGCTATAGGATTTTGACACAAAGGCACATAACAATAAGAAAAGTACTTTATTAATATGGTGGCTTACTTGCGTGCCCTACTTTGGAACAAAATAGTCCTGGATTTTCTTCTGTGTCAACGACTTCGCTGCCTGCGACAGCACGCATGCCTCCGCGTTGTCCAACGAGTCAGAGCAGCTGAGGCCGCAACCTTCCACATTCACGCAATAGCGCCGGACCAACGCAAGTGCACTAATCACTTCGGAGGATGTAGGCAATGGGCCATCGTCAATTTCCTTATTGCTGTCGCTTTGGCTCGTGGTTGGCACGACGTCTGCAACGTAGTCCTCATCTTGTAGCTCACCCATGATGGCGACATCATCGTCCGCACTGACGAACTCGTCGAATGTCGATCCTTCGGTAGCTCCCGGGAACTCTGCCAGCTCGCTCCAAACTTCGGCGGAAAAACCTGCGGTGTCTTCAGCGCTGTCATCGGAATTTGGGGTGTCATCACCAGGCATGCGGAAGCCGGTATGCCTAAAGCAGTTCTGGATCGTCTCCTTCGTGACATCTGCCCACGATCTACTCAACAGAGAAAGAGCTCCAGCAAGTCGATCTTAAGCTCCCTGCCGACACGAAGGTTCTGCAGCAGCCTCTCCACCAGGCGCTTCCGATAGCCGGCTTTCAGTGCGCGTATAACGCCTTGATCCAGTGGTTGCAGTACAGACGTAGTGTTTGGGGGCAAAAAACGCAGCTCGATGTTGCTGAAGGTCGTACTGCAGTGGTGCGATGAACAATTGTCCACGAGCAGGCACACCTTGCGATTTTTGCCTACCAAATCATCATTCCACGACGATAGCCACCTGCCGAAAAGCTCCCCGGTTATCCACGCTTTTGAGTTTGCTCGGTAGGTAACTGGAAGCGACAGCGCATTTCGAAAACACCACGGTGCCGTGCTTCCATAACCAGAGGTCGAAGCTTTTTCGATCCGTCTAAATTAGCTGCCAACAGCACGGACACACGAGCTTTGTTTGCCTTGCCGCCGCAAGTCTTGTCGCCACGACACGCAAGTGTCTTGTTTGGCAACATTTGCCAAAATAGAGCGGTTTCATCCAGATTGAAGATATCTTGGGCTTGATATCTTGCTGCGATATCTGGCCAGTTTTCCTCGAGCCATTTGTCTACGCTGTCCAGGTCCGCCGCTCTGCTTTCACCTGTAACAGCTTTGCCAACGATGTCGTGCTGTTCTTTGAACCGTTGAAGCCAGCCTGAACCGCCTTGGAGATCGTTCCTGGCAAGCAGGAAAGCAAGGTCCTTGGCTTTCTGCTCAATCATAGGGCCGGACACCGAGATGTTTCGCGACCGAACGTCCACAAACCATTTGTAAACGGCCGCTTCAACATCTTTGTACACAGCAGTGCGCACACACGTCGGGCGCCACAAGCACCTGGCCTTTTGTCCGACTTGGCCCTGATGTCTGCCTTGTTCTTCAGGATAGTACTCAAGGTGCTCCTTGGAATTTTGTACGCGGCGGCGACGTCAGACTTCTTTTCACCGCGCTCGACCCGATTTATGATTTCGAGTTTCGCGGCGAACAGCAAATTCTGCCTCTTTGCACAAGCCATGACGACAGCGCGCCAATAAAGTTCACAGAGCACCAACAGGCAACACCACCAGCACGGACCACGTTGAATGAGGACTCGAGGAAAACAGGCAGCAGCAGGCACACAAGCATAAAGAAAGAAAAAATGGCGCTCACTTCTACCGCCTCCGCGCCTCGAAGAAAGCACGACGGCCTCTGATTGGCTGTAAGCGCTACGAGCGGGCCAGCATCATTTCTTGCAGGGGGATGTTCGCCCGTGCACAACCGGGTCTAAACCACTTTTTCTAGGGTGGCGCCGGCAGTTTTGCCCGCCACCGCGAGGGCAAGCCAACTTGCTGGGGCACTTTTGAGGCACATGGAGTTTGATATATCGGATGTCGTTGCTATTTTCGTTCGGTGTAACAGTAACTTTTGCTATATATTCTCAATGTAAATTTACCGTGTTTAGAAATTGTTCGATATACGGGATAATTTGATATAAACGGGTTCAATATAGTCGGGCTCGACTGTATATCAAATATTATAAAGAAAAATGAGCATGTTTGTCATGACTGAACTAACGTGCACAATATTTTTTAAAATTTGAAATAAGGCATGTGCAAATGTCATTCTTTTTGGATCAAAGGAAGTGTAAGGGACTTTGAATAGTAGCAGGATTTAACTTTCGGTACAATGCAAGTGATAACCTGTAAAATACATTACATTTTAAAATTTACTAAGAGCATATAAGTCAATATAACAAGCTTTTAAGCTTAAAAAATGATGAATCAAGGTGAAGGTAATACAGTAAAACCTCGTTAATTCAAAGTCACCGGGACTGTAAAAAACTTTCAAATTAAGCGGGTTTTCGAATTAACGAAACATACAAAAAGCGGGATGCAAGGAACTTTGAATTACTGAAAGTAACCAGAGGTGGTCGTTTGGCCTTCTAGTTTGCGGCTCCAAGGGTTGTTTTCCAGCAATACCCGGTCCCATTTTTGCCGCAAACCCGGAAAAATGGCGAGCCTCACTGCTGTTAGGGCAAAAAAGAAAAAAAAAAAGAAAAAAAAATCGCGATCAGCTGAAATGCGCGCCTGCAGAAATAAAGGTGTGCTTCACTGCAGCACAGTGGTGACACGCGGGCAGCATGTCACCTGCTCTTCGCAGCGGCAGCGCGTCATGATGCGACCATTCGCCCATTCTTTCTGGTAAAATAAAGAATAGAATACGATAATGGCCAGTGTGACGGATTCCGCAATGTGTTCTGGCTGGAAAACGTGATCATTGAAGTTTTTGAACTGAGTTTTTGAAGTAGGCGTTACAGGCAAGAACTCCGCCAGCAGTGCAAGTGCGCAAATTGACGGAGCAACCACCAATCAGAGGTTCGCATACATCATGAATTCCGTCAGATTGTCCTTTATTATCTTTTCTTTTCCAAAAAAGAATGGGTAAGTCATGACGCGCTGACGTTGCCAGAAACATGCGACATGCTGCCCGCGTGTCACTGCTGTGTTGCAGTGAAGCACGTCTTCTTTTCTGCAGGCACACGTTTTAGCTGACCATGAGACCGTGTTTTTTTTTTCTTTTGCGCTAGCAGCAGCGAGGCCGAGTCGCTTCAACTGTCACTCATTAATATCACTACACTGCATTGCCCTGTGGCTCCGAAGGGCCGTCGCTTCCACAAATTTGCGGCGAAATCGGGATTGGGAATTGGCACATGGCACCCAAAGTTTTCGAATTAACCGGGCTGGCGCTGACTGCCGCATCAAATTAACTGACTTAATCCGATTTGATGAGTACAGAGAACAGTATATAGCGAAGTTGGTAAAAGCGGCAATTTACTTCATTATATCAAAACTTCGTTGAACTGAATTTCGATCTTTCATGCAAGACATAGTTACCGAAGGATTAATTTTAAACTGAAAATGCCACAAGAATGTTCGACTAATACGACAACATGAAAAACCTTTTTTTTTTGTTGTATGAAAAAAACCTATTTTGTTGAGCCTGAGGTGCAGATCACAATTAGATGCTTTGCCAGAGTATCACGTGTAAAGACGAAACAAATGCAGGCTTAACGCACTGTTGAATTGTGCTTATTCTGCTGCTGCGGCTTGTAAAATTCTCGTGCGTTGCCCAGAGGAGCGTGATGCCTTTGCTTTCACGTTGCCCAGCCGAACCACTTGCTCTCCACGAACACGCAACATCGAAAACCGTCGCACGATAGAAAAAGAGCCACAGTTTTACCGTGAGAGCAAAATAGTGAATTCGATAGCAACAAATAGGAATTTTATGTGAATATAGGCTAGCAGCTCACTCCTTCAAGAAACGCAGCCGCTGCAGTAAGAGAAGTGACCTATCTATGGCTCAGAGGCAGATCCAGGTGGGGGAGGGGGGGCCCATCATCCGATCAGGGAGGGAGGGGGGAGTACAAAGGCTAAAGCCACCGCCTCAGCAGTGCATTTTGGTGGGTCATGCATATTTACAACAGCCCAGAGGAGATGATGGCGGCACCTAAGAAGCCTTCATTGGAAATGTACATACGGAAGCAGGAAAGGGTAGTGCGATGAGGGGAGACGTAGAGCACTGGCTTCTCCTTACCCTTTTTGGGCAGTGGTAGGCAAAGCACCCTGAGAAGGGGGCAAACTCAACAGGCAGCCTGACAATGGAGGTGGACGACAGGCACTGAAGGGAGGGAGTGGGGGCTGGATTTTTGGGGGGGGGGGGGTATCAGCACTGCCGCCATCCCCCCACCCCCCTTTGGATCCGCCACTGCTATGGCTTCAACGGAAGATTTGAAATTAGAGCACAACACCTACAAAGGTATGAGCCGTCTGCTGATCCCCTCTAAAGATACCGCAGCACACGCGACCACACCCACTGGTACAAAGTACGCACTTCCTATCAGACTCACGCAGCTGCCCCCCCCCCCCCCCGCGGCGTCCATCACGCGAAGGAGATGGTCGGCTCGTTTCATCTCGCCCCGTTTGTCGGCAGCGCTCGCACACTTTCACTCGCACATAGAGTATACGACACGCGGGGTGATGTAACTGCGATTTTGACTTGATAAGGAAGATCATGGCGAAGGCGAAAAATTTGCCTGGAGTGTGTATATAATTGCTATAGCAAAAAAATAAAATAGCTGCGAGCTAAGATCACATGAAAGCACGGCAACAGCCTGAATTCCGGCACATCCGATTATGGTGGCCATGTTTCCGTTTTCCGACATTGCGCGCCGAATCGAACAATTGGGCAGCGTGCCGGTGTCGCGAATTTCAGTCACCGCTATGCCTTGGCTCTGAGAAGTTTTGTAATTCGTCTTTGTAGCAAAACATCCACATATGCAGTGGTGTGGTTGGTAATTGCGAGCTGCAGCCCTCAAAAATATCGGTCGACTGCCTAAAATTTGCATCAGCAGAGCCCTCGCCGGAAAAAGAGAGAAAAAAAGAAAAAAAGCTTTTGCTTGCTGTAAATGGGCTTGTTAGTTACGTTTGCTCCCGTCTGGAAATTTATTCTACTCTTCACAGTCCTAAATAGCACCTTTGAAGCTCGGGATGAGAGCGAGTGGGCTATCCGATAACCGCCAACAAGCTTCATCGCCTTTTTTTCTCGCCGATCGGGATGATTCGCGAGATACCAGCCCTGTCGACGACATCCGCTTCCTGAACGATCGCGATCGCTTGCAAGATAAGTCAAGCTCATTACATCTACTGCTACCGCTTCTACAATTAATCATGCTTGTTACTTGACACGCGGCGATAACAAAAACACCATATTGGGCGCTAACTCGCAGCACGCGCGACAAAGAATACAGAACTGCACTGTGTAGTCACAGAACACCCTGACAACATTGCGCAATACGATGCGGCGTGATTCATGGTTCCCTTATGGCACACATTAGCTGGATTCTCTCGCACTCTACCGCTCCAAAGGCGAGGAGGGCACCGAGGCGCACCCCTTCCCCGCAGCCACAGCGGCCATTCGATTTGAAAAATGCCTTCACAAAATCTCGAGCCAGCGTTACCGCGACTGTGGATTTTCCCTGATGAGAGCACAATTTCATTGCGTTTTTTCCCAGAGTATTTTCCCAGTATCCAAAATCCCTGAGAATTCCCGGTTTTCCCAGTCGGGTAGACATCCTGTATAGCCAGAGCCCTTCAATACTTTTACTGGTCATGAAGCTTCGCATAACTCTATGGGGGAGCTTTGTGCACTGCAAGCAGCGGCCGCGGCGCGATGCTGCGTCCAGTCTGTTGGCATCGCGCAGACGGCAGCGAAGGCGGCTGCCGGTGTCATTGCAAAATATCTTGGCGAGTCAGTGCGCAGTTTTCACCTTATGTCGTGTATTGTGCCTAGTGTGTTGTGCCTGAGGGTGGTAAAGGATGCAGCATACCTGCTGTGTTCGATCAGGATACAAGGGAAATGACAAAAATGTGTCGGTGCTCTGGCTGCCTAGAGACAGCGCACGGCGGGAAATGTGAAAGTCGAGAAACCGGTGGTTTCACATTTGACTCCCCGCATGTGCGTGTCTGCGAAAATCACTTCGATGGGAGTGACATTATTCGTGTACACCAATGGCTAGTCGGATGTGGTGCTGTGACGTCACAGCGCGATGTTCCGAAACTTTTCTCGGATGCTATGACGAGGATTTTCGACGGCCTCGTGGCGTACTTGTGTAGCGCAAAAACGTCCAGAGCTCGCCCGCCTACACAACAAAAACGTAAAAGATACACACAAGGTATGTGCTGTGCATGTGTATCAAAGCAAACATCTGAACTAAACAAAAAAATATTTGGCTGTGAGTGCTTGTCTCATAGGGTTTGAATTTGGTGAAGCAATAAAGATTTCTAACCTTCGTGCAAAACAAGCCTGGTTCTGACAAGCTAACTGTAGATGTAATCAGCACCTGATGAGGACCGAGAGATTTACGAATGCCGGAAAAAAAGAAAAAAACTTAGTGGAAGTCGCAACTGAAGAGCGTAATCAATTCACATGGTCCATTAAGCATTCGCCTTAGACTAATTGAATGGTGAAAGCCGTCTTCTCCTTTTTCTTCAGTTGATGTATTGATCCTCCCCCACCCCCCTCCGAAAGCTGTCTGCACCTAAGGTGGTTTTGCGCTGCCTCCAGGATAGGAGGCATTGCAAGGCTTCTGCACCTCGCCTGTTTTTGCACTGCCTCTGTGATCGGTCCAACAATCACGGAGGCAATGCAAAGCGACTATGTCATGTGATGACGTCATCGTGCGACGCCACATTACATGACGTCATGATGACATCACAAATTTTGCCGATCTGTGACGCCATGACGACGTCATCACGTGATGATTCTTTGCATTACTCGTGTTGACGCCGCCGATGCGGCACGCCGTTGGTCAATTTTTGCGTTTGATGAGGCATCTAAGGCTTTCGCCTTAAAAAACAGTAAAGAAGCACAGCGAAAACTACACAGTATTGCATGAGCAGTGATGGAAGCGACATTTTGCTTTTTGGAGCACATTCTGGAGCAGAAAAAAACGCCAGTTTGGAGCAGCTATTCGCATTTTCGGAACAGTTGGCAAAATATTCCAAACGACTCCTGGAGAAGCATTATTTAAGTATCTCATAAGTATTAATACTTATTATTAAACATATTGCACCTACAATTATCACTGCAAATTGCACAAAAACAAATAATTAAGCAGGTGGGTGGTCAGTGAACACTAAGTAAGATGAGCTATATACTTAAATTTTTGGGGACATGTGGCAGAAATGATATAAAACCGATAAAGCTGAGCCCCAAGTTATAAAAGAAACCACAATCGCGTACAACAGTTTATTATCAGTAATAGAGCAAAGCAATCTGTTATTTTCATATTTCCCCAAAATAGCCTGCATTTAAAATTTCAAAAATTAAAAATTAGAAGAAACAAGAAACTAAGTGCGGTAGGTTGAAAAAACAGCCTTGCCATCTTGTGGCAAAAATGAGGTCAGAGCTAAGAAAGTGATAAATGTGATCAGTCACACATCACAGTCATCCATCAGTAAGATATCGAACTAATCTATCTTTTGACAAGGCACACAAGAGAAGAGGACGGGACAAGTGCTGACCCGTCCTCATCTCTTGCGTGCCAAAGATGGATAAGTTCCAGCCTATCAATCGAACTAATCTCACACGCATTTTACCAAAACAGTATGCCTGTCAGGTATAAATATACAGCTAAATCGGATGTAGGTGTATTAACAATGCCACTACTTTTGGCATTATCGATATGTTAGTATGGAGCTAGTATCGAAACTTCATACTAGTACAGTTGATCCCGGATATATCGAATTATTGGCTATATCGAACAGTTGAGAAATCCCCTTGAATTTCCCATGCAAAAGTATGGGGTTGGTGTGCACGCATATCGAACTCCCGCACATCCGCTATATCGAACGCTGCCCCGCGCCGAAGCCCAGAAAGTGCATTTTTCCTAACAACTATTAATAATTTTTCGGCCGCGTTCTTATAAGTTCCAATCCCTCGTCACACGCAGGTGACAAAATTGCATTGCTCTAGTTCGTTGCGCAGCGCTTGTCAGTTCACTGATATATTTGACGCCCGGTCCGCAGGTTTTAACGCATGGGCTAGTGTTTTTCAAAGAGGCTGATTGCCGAGGGCACCAAAATGAGAATTCGAAGTGACTTGGCAGCCTTGTTGTAACGTTTGCATTCCCTTCCTTGTCTTTTCGCGCACGATGGCATGCGGGCCTGCAAAGCATGGCCTTCGAGATCCGCAACCTCCTGATGTATTTTTAGTGTTTTCGGTAGGGGTGTGCGAATATTCGAAATTTCGAATATTTTTCGAATAGTGTTTGCTATTCGATTCGATTCGCACTGAAATTTTACTATTCGAACTATTCGAACTTCCCAAAGACAAATGCAGTCAACGTCCAGTTGAAAGTGACCCCTTCAGATTTTCAATATGCTTCACCTCATTACACTCTCGTATTGCGGCAAAGCTGCCTTTCAAGCTCCGTTACGGTCGAACTTAGCCAAGAGACTAAGTCCGGTTGGAAGTGGTCCCTAGATTTTCAATATGCTTCACCTCATCACACCCCCGTATTGCGGCAAAGCTGCCTTTCAAGTTCCGTTACGGTCGAACTTTGCCAAGAGACATTCAACGTCCGTTTGGAAGTGGTCCCTAGATTTTCAATATGTTTCACCTCATTACACCCCCGTATTGCGGCAAAGCTGCCTTTCAAACACCGCTATGGTCGCAAATGTATTAACTCAAGAAAACGCTGGTTCCAATATGGAGATGAAAGATTTGGCAGAGTTGGGGGCTCAATTAATGCTGTTTTGGACCTGAAATTCGGGCAGGAAGTCCAAAAAATCGGACGCCAAAGCTTTTTAGCATCCAAAATTTCAGATGTTCTTATATATCGACGTCTACGAGGCAGATTCGGAATTCCGGACTTGAAGGGAGCACACCCTTGTTCGCCACACCAGTTGGCCTTCCACAGAAGTTGAGAGAGGAGGAGAGGCTGAGGAAATGGCATTTTTGCCCATCACGTGTAAAGTGTTGTCGGCAACACTTTGGTTGCACCAAATCATCTACATAAATAGAATTCGGCCTCTACATTGCCTCATTCTTGATAAGAAAGACAACTATGAAATATGACCCCACCAGCGCTTCATCAACCTAGCGAAAAGAAACACTTTCATGTTGCTATCTCACAAGAACATACTTAGGGATTCTCTGCAACTTTTTCTGTAATTTCACTTCGAATTATTCGAAAAATGTTTGAGAAATATTTGAAAATTATTCGAAATTATTCGATTCGCTTCGCACTCAATCTTTATTATTTGAATTCGCTTCGCACCCAAAATTTTGCTATTCGCACAGCTCTAGTTTTCGGTATTAAAAAGCTGGTCTCAGAGGCTACGCTTTTTTCGCATTTCTCGCCAAAATAGCAGCTGCCTTCTGCAAAGCCACAAGTGCCATCGGTATCGCCAACATGTCGCCGGTGGAGACAGTGCCTCCTTGACTAGATGCCCGCCGCGTCGCTCGCTTTCCCATTGCTGCGGCGGTTCCCTCAGTTCCCCACAAAATCTGCGAGGCAATGCTCGTAGCCTGACCAACTTCCGGCGGCAGCGGAAATATGCTTACCGCAGGAGACGATGTCATCAGTTCCGCCGCGCGCCGCGCCTGGCACCTCCGAAACGGTAACAGGCGTGATGGCAAATCTTGGAGGCAGCAGCACGTGACCTTTGTTAGTAAGTAAGTAAGTAAGGTTAGTAAGGTGTTTCTATTCCCTTTTAACACAGGGCGGGCGTTTTAAGCGCCACAGGAAGAAAAAACCATTGCATCCGTTAGAGGTGTGCGCTATAGGCTGCGCTTGTGGCCTGATCGAGGAGAAAAAAAAGAGGGAGAGGGTACGGAACCGGGTTACCAGACCACGAGGCGGGCATCTAGTCAGGCGCTGTGCCGTGCTCCCGACCGGGCTGCAGAAAGTAGGCGCTTTTTCCTCTTCAAACCACTACCACCACCACGATCTAGTCAAGGAGGCATTAGTGGAGAAATGTTTCCTCGTGCAGTGTTGTCTCTTGCAGAATCTGTACTTCGCGCTTTGTCTTGATAAATCGTCATTCGGGAGTCGAATTAAGCATTGTCCCGCTCGTACCGATAAAAATGATGACCGGTGCTTGCAACGACGTGAAGCACCGTCGTGCACTGTTTCCTTACGGGCCTTGGTGCCAGGTGACGACTTCAGGCGCGTCATGACCGCCGACTACGGCGTACGGTGCGTCAGTGTATTTTGCGACTTAGCGTTTCCGGGCACCGTATCAGACGGGAGCACAGCGAGTGACTTCATCGGTGCAGATAACAACGTAGCTGTTTCTTACTGCATTGATGGCGAGATCATAGCTGACGTTGCCGGTGCTGCGGAAATGGACCCGTGCGGTTTGAAGATGCCAGCCTCCGTTGCCACCGCTGTTGTGGCGGAAGGTGCTGAATTTACTTATTTGGAAAGCTTCAATAATGTTGATGATGACTTGATGAATTCACGGCGCGCAAGAAGCAAGACTGACGGATTTTTTTCATGCGAAATAAAGTGCGCTAACTTGCAAAAGAAGTTCTCGCCTTGTTCTTTAGCATATGTGAGCGAATCGTCATGTTCGCGCTTTTTACGATTTCAGAAAACTGTGTCGAGGCCTGCAGTGCTTTAATTAAAGCCTTAGATACGCATATTTCGTATTTCGAATTATCGATATATCGAACTATTTCGCGGTCCCCTTCGAGTTCCATATATCCAGGATCGACTGTATACTATACATACTATACTCGTGGAGAACATTTCTTGGCAATGAAGGAAAGTCTACGGGGGCGGAGCTACTGCACATGTACTGCTCTGTGAAGTGGTCCGGTTGGGCGCACGTTTTGAAATTAGTTTCAGTTTGTGAACCTTCCATATCTCCTGTGACGGCTGTTCGATTATTCGAGTAGCAATGGTCGAATAATAACATTGGATACTATTTGCTTTGTCTGCATAGACAGCCATTTGTTAGTCAAATTCGTCACAAGCTCCTTCGGCGAGTCATCGGAAAAGCTGGAGGGTGACGAGCGCTCACCTGAAGATAAAGACGCTATTTTGACTGTGAGGTGCATGTAAAAGTTTCCATACGTGCAAAAATGTGAAATGACACTGCGTAAAGTAAAACAAAGGCAAATTTTATATCTCCTTGGTGCATGCTGTGCCTCTTTTCAAACAGTGTCCCGTAGAAAACAGAGCAATGGTGTTGTTTTTTATTCTCACACAGAAAATACAGACGCAATTGTGGGACTATATTCTTCAGTGGTAGCACACGCGTAGCTTGGCTCTGCAGCCTTCTCTTCATTGCCAAGAAAAGTTGTCCGTGAGTATAGAATGATAGTAGACAGCTTGTTTTTTGTTTCGTTTAGGCTCACTGGATGATCATGTGCTTACAGTTCATTGCTTTCAGTTTACCAGCGCCATTTCGGAGCAGGTCCAGAGCAGTTACTAACAAAAATTACAGTTTGGAGCAGCATGGAGCAGCATTTCTCTTTTGGAGCAGTTTGCAGCAATTGGAGCAGCACTTCCATCACTGAATGAGCGACCAAACTTTAAAAGCGGCACGGCGCCGTAGTGATAAACCAACGCAAAAGAAAACACAAAACCAGGAAAAAGCCGTATAAAGTATTCTTTGGTGCTCGTCAATTGCTAAATTCAAAGCACTGATTCATTAAAACTGACTGTAGGTTCGATAAATACGAGGCTATTTTAAGATATCTTTGTATACAAACAACAGGTGTATAGACTGAAAAAATCCGTAAATAGGGGGTGGGTGCTCGAGCCCCCTGTTTACGGATTTTTGCATCGCAAGCTTCCACTTCCTGCCATTTTTAGTTGTATAGACTGAAAGATGTGATATGCGCGTTCAAGAGTTGCAGCCACTGTACTTCCGCGAGGCATTAAGATCTGCAAGAGCCTTTGAAGGACTCTGGATCATCCACAGATTTCCACTAGATGCTTTAAGAAAATGGAAGAAACATGCTTTATAGCGGTAGTGTATGGCACAGCGGAGGCAGCATGCGTTTGCTGCCGATGAATTTCGTGCTCCAAGGCCTCATTCGACGCTGAATTTCTCAGTTGTAGAGCTTCCCCCATGCAGCTGAAGGTAATATTGCTCTGAAGATATAATCAACGTTCACGGGTACATTTAATCATGTTTGGAGTTTCTATGCCTGCCGTAGAACTGCAGCGCTGGCTCCACTCCGACGCCCCCACACGGGCGAGGGTGCCCCAAGCGGCTGCTCCTATCCCTATATCAAACTTTCGCAGAAGCTTCATGACCAGTAAAAATACTGAAGGACTCTGGTATAGCCCCTCGCAAAAGAACAGCGAGCGTGCTGAGGTAAACGCCAAGTGTTCTCTTGTTGCATTAGGCAGGTGACTGTGATGATTGAACAAGTGAATTGCCACCTGCCACCGGTACTGAGCTAAAGAGAAATAAATAAAAACTCCCAGTGTGCTTGCTGGCTTTTTTTAAAGGGACACTAAAAAGAAAATTATATGTTAATCTGTATCACCGATTGCACAGAAGTTGCTCTTATTGACAGAGGGGCCTTAGGAGGCAGGAAGTTTTGAGTATGGCATGAGTGAAAGAGTTACAACGAAGAAGACACTCAGACGAACAGAGGTTAACCATTCACTGCATAATCAAACCATTGATAGGGATTACCTAGGCCCAATCGTCACTTTACTGATAGGAAAAGACAGGCTTGGAAGTTCCACCACTCAGTTCCAGTGAGATCACGGGAATTTATCAATAAAACAGCACTACAGTTCAAGTAACGAAAAACTTTTTCTCAACAAAAACAGCCTGAACTGCGAACATGAAATGCATGACGCGACTGTGAGGTGGCAGTGCTGTAGCTTGAGCGTAATAACTTGAAACATGAAGCTTTGCCATGAATTTTCTTCCTCTCCACTAGCAGTGAACATTTCTTGGGCGAGCAAAAGTAAACCTCCTTGAGAAATGCTTCACTAGACTGAACTTGAAAGGGTGTTTCAGAAAGGGGCGTACAACTGCCATCACCTTGACATCGGGCGATTTCTCTATGAGTCCAACTAGGATGGCTCCGATGAAGGCCTTGCGCATCTCTTGACCCATGACACCAACGCGGTTCTTGACCAGGTCCAGGCTGAGGATGAGCAGCTCCGTGCCCATGGAGCTGGACTCCTGGCCACCCGCGCCACCGCCAATGCCACCTGGTGACAAGTGCTCTCGTGCCATCTTCTGCAATACGTGCATGAAGGGCGTGATGAGCCGGTCAATGTAGCACGGATGGTTGACACAGGCCGCCTTCAGGATCATCAGACAGCCAAAGAGAGTGGACGGCGGGGCTGCAGGCGACTTCTCGTAAGTGGTCAGGCCTTCATACACAACCTGCGGCGGGCAAACCACAACAATTACTCGGCAGTTCTTCTTCCAGTGCACGGAAAGCCTCTGGGGTTACAGAAATTCTAGAAAGCGAACTGAATATCTAATAGTCAAACCTGGACATACTGAATTACTGGCTATGCGAAACTGTGGCAGAATTCCAAACTGAAATCCAATGCTAAAAAATACTGCTCTGCTGCACGTACATTGAATGCAGCAACCCTACAAGCGTGCTTCTCCTAAAGTGCCCACAACCACTGGAACTACACATGTTGATGAAACCGCACTGTTATGGCGGGTGCTACCACTGGGACATTACATCTTAAGGCCAGTGAAAACAATAGTAAACAAACAAATGTTTCGGAGCTCTTCCCCTATCAGGAGTATGGGGGGCGAGCAAAGTTTCGCGTGTCTCTCCCTTTGCATTGCGCAATGTTCCCTCCTAGCTTTTTTTTTTTCCTCCATGCCAGGAATTGGATATTCACCCATGTATGTGCTTACCGGCGCAACACTTCTGTTGCTACAAGCAACAATGACGGTCGCGTGTGAAACAATAAAATGCAACAACCAAAGGCACCACCAAAATGTTACAACGCAAAATGGCAAGTGGCCTCAATAAATGATCATACAGTAGACTCCCGTTAAGACAAACTCGAAGGGACCGCGGTCATCTGTTCGTCTTATCAGGAGTTTGGCTTTACTGAAGTGCCCCCAAAAAGAGAGATGCTAACATGCCAAGTGCATCCAAATATGTTACTTGAAAACACTGACGGGAGTAGACTTACAATGGGGGCAAAAAGACAAGAAAAAGCATTTATTTGGCTCATCTAGATAAAAACTATGCCTTCAAGCAGAGCATTTACACGAATCGTACGAGCACCTGATTTCGTGGGTTCAAATATAAAAAAAATTCATGAAGACACTGCTACCACATTTTAATGATAAAATTGTAGCACGCTCCTATGTTGACGATTACAAAAAAGACAGAGAGGGAGAGAAGCGCAATTTTCCTTCAAATAATGTAAATTTATTGTCCTGGCAGTTCCTTTTCTTCTGTGAGCCTATTTTGCTGGCTCTAAGATGACTTCTGTATACGCCTCGGTCGCGTGCTGTTGCCTTGACAAGTCATGATACGCTGAGTTGCTCAACAAAGTCTGCAAGGTTTTCTTCGAGGTCTGGATATTTTCTCGTGTTTGGCCCGGAGTGTACAAAATTCAGTGTACAAAATATTCAGTATTCGGCACTCTCCAGTATTCAACAAAATAGCCTTCCCTTGTCGTGCACTTCCATAATCAAAATGGCTTATCACAATTTGCACTTCGCTGGGAACAGATACAACGCGCACAGGTCCTACGCGAACTGTCCACAAAATGTGCTTGGCCGCCATTGTGTGATGGCGATGACAATGCACCTGACCCCGCTGACAGGAGTTCGCAGCAAACGTAGTTTCGGTTTCGTACTCGATTGTAATGCACAGACAATTTTTGTTCCCATTGTCGATTCTTCTTTCACGATAAACGGCAGCGCACACCGGGTAAAGACAGAAACACAAAACACGAAAAAAAAGGACGACCCGGTGTGCGCTGCCGTTTATCGTGAATATGACCAACCAACTAGCCCACAAGTACGTGTTAAGCGATTCTTCTTTATTTTTTTTTTTCCTTTACTCCCCTTCACGCCCCAAGCTCTTGTGTTCTTCTGTTCCCCTTTGTAGTCCAGCTGGGAGGGGGAATACAAAAGGACACAATTGGCTTGGGGGTCCCAGTTGTAAATCTCCCTAATCCTTTTTGTTGCTTTCTTTGCTGATAAAGCCTGGACCTCCCCCACCCACAGGCTGGGGGTGAGGGGGATACAGGCTGGCATCGCGATTTGCTTCGCTCCGGGAAGCACTTTTTTTTCTTTTCTTTTCCCACCAAGACTGCAGTGTTCGTTTCGCAGAATCGCCAGCGTTGTCTTAAGGGGGGACACGGCTCTTAAAAATCTTTCTCTATTTCTTGATCGATTTTGATGAAACTTGGCGACTTTATGTATATTTGAGTGCCAATTTCAAATATGCAATTATTTTTTTATTATGATGTGTAGTTCTTAAATTACAAAATTTTTCATGTGCCTTTTGGGGAGCAAGGTTATTTCTAAGCTGACTGCATTACAAAGTAAATGAGCATATCACGATAATCTGCAATCAGAACTGTGTGCAGTGCAACAAAAATGGATGTGCTAAACCCATTTGAACAAAAGTTATGGTACGTTGAACGTTCGCGAGTGAGTCAATTTCACGCTAGAATTTCACTTGTGAATGTTCAACATACCATAACTTTTGTTCTAATGTGTTTAGAACATCCATTTTTGTTGCATTGCACACAGTTCTGATTGCACATTACCGTGATATGCTGATTTACTGTGTAGCGAACTTAGTTTAGAAAAAATCTTGCTCCCCAAAAGGCACATGAAATATTTTGTATTTTAAAAACTACACATCATACTAGAAACATAATTGCAGATTTGAAGTTAGCACGCAAATATACATAAACTCAGGAACTTTCATCAAAATCTATCAAGAAATAAAGAACTTTTTTTCAAGTGCCATGTCCCCCCTTTAAGCGATCACCGTTGGGCGGTTCGTCTTAAAGGAATTTTTTTTCCATTGAGTCTATGGAAAACCAAACAAACACTTCTCTGTTGTTCGGCATAAGCGAGAATTCATCTTAACCGAGTTCGTCTGAACGGGAGTTCACTGTACTTCCACATCAGCAACGGCTGATCGCCATCAAGCATCAGTTATTGGAAAAAGGCACATACAAATACGACTATGACCACGACAGCTTCGATGACCTCTTTGTGTACAGCCGCACTCACCAGCACCGGGTTTTTTGCAAACCAAGATATCCGCACCACCAAAATCTGTAACTCATAGACGCTTCGCTTAAAAATGAGCAAGCTGCTCACCTCAAAAAATGGACGGTACGCAAAACAGGGTTTTCAACTGAGCTGCATAAAGAGAATTTGCTTTGTAAGCATCACCACAATACCGTGTTGTAATGTGGTGAAGAATACTAACAGCAGGAAGAACTAAATACTGGGCTGTGAAGCATACTACCTCCTGCAGAAAGAGGACTGACCACCCGCGTGCTTCAAGGATAAGTAGTATGCATAAGAGCTGTAATATGGTCATTATGTATGTTTCATGAGAAGGTGTAGATGAAAAATAAGCATGCAAACTTCAACATTTTTTACATAACCTAAGAGCAACATGCTCAATTCCTACTTTTCATAATCTATAGACACTGCCAGAGATGTGAGGACATTTTAGACATGCTTCAGATAGGCACATTTTGCATTTCAATTTATAGATTTCATTAACTATTTCAAGCTATGTTGCAATACCCCATGAGCTTGATACAGTAAAACCTCATTAATTCAAACTCGGTTATTTTGAAATCCCACTTAAGGGGGAACGTGCCAATAGGAATGGTAAATTTGGTCAAAATGTTCAATTTTTCAATTTATTTTTTCTGCAATCCTGAGAATATGTTTTACATCATGGTGAAATATTAGACCAAAATAAGCAGTAGAAGTTGAAAAAGAAAAAGCATTTTACTAGTGTGCTGTCATCAAAAACTATGAGAAAATTGGGCTTTAGAAAATGCAAATCTGCAGTTTTCTCTTGACACAGTGCTACCATATTGGCGTCATCATAAAGAGGACAGAAAGAGTTCAAGATAGCCGCAAAACTGCATTTCTCCAATGAAAAATAATACCAGTTTCCTTCCAAGTTCCATTTTCTTAGCTTTTAGGTCCATTTTTTTTTTAGCTTCATTTTCTCCGCTTTCATTTTTTGAACAGTTGCTGTCAGTCATCCCCCTGTGACATTTCACAATAAAGATATAACCATTCCGTTTTCTGCACTTGGACCCTGAGACATTGGTGAGTGCCATAAAGATGTCCATATTTGTCTGCACGTCATAAAAATTTTTATAATTGGCTTTTTGTAAAAGTTGTTAGTACGACAATATGTACAAGGAATTTCAAAAATTTTTGTGTGTGCTCATTTCAACTGAATATTAAAAAATAAAACAATAGCTTTATGGCACAAAATGGGCCCTTGTGAATATCCTTATGCAAAAATCTTGACGAACTTATGTCTAATCCATTAATTCATTTTGGGATGACAATGAGAGTCTATCAAGTGTTGTAACTCAAAAACTACAAAGCTAGCTCAAAACTAGGGGTGTGCGAATATCAAAATTTTCTGATACAAATCGGATATGAATACACAGCTTCGAATACGAATCGAATACCGAATAATAAAGAGAGGTAATTTTTTTCCTCCAGTCATCTTTTATTTCACTACATATTCAGGTTGAAAACAGTACCCTTGTATGTTATCAGCACAAAATCTTTTATTGCGCAAAAGAATGTCGGTACTTGCCAGGAAGCACATGAATGTGCTATATTTAGTTGAGCTTGTGACTTATTGGCTTGAGCTCAATTCTCATGTTGTGCAAACCTTTTCTTTCCTTTCCTTTATGTAAAAAAAAAAAAAAGCTTTTGCACCCGCCTTGATGGCTTAGTGGCTGTGGAGTCACACTAGTGAGTAGGAGGGCGCTGTTTGATTCCTGCCATGGCGGCTGCATTATGAAGGGGTGAAATGTAACAATGCATATTAAAGAACCCAAGGTGGTCACAACTGATAAGGGTTCCCCCACTATCACCACACTGTGGTCTTGGGAGTATTAGCACTACAACATCCCCCCCCCCCCCAATCTTAACGTTTTTGTAATTTTTACGTATATTTTCGCCCCTGTTATCACCGGTCGACACTCTAAGGCAAACGGGAGTATCTGCGGCGTCTTTCTGCTACACAGGGCTGCTTGCCTTTCCTTTCTCGAAAGCTGTGTGCTGACTACTTTCCTATCCCGATGTCATGCTGATAGCCGCTCGTCGTTTGTGACTAGGAAGTGCCGGGCATGCGGCGATAACGCAAGGAAAGCCCGCGATAGATGACATCATTGTTGGTTGGCAAAAGGAGGCCCCAAATACGCCTTCTTTGTCGGAGTTGACGGAACCGTGACTCTTGTTCAAAATGCAGTGTCGACGGCGAACGTGTTATTTCGCCGTTTCGAGGACCGTCTTTGTGCACGCTGTTATGCCAGGGCTACCAACCCAAACTTCCTTGCTTCGGCAAGGAATTCAAGCTGGTAGAACGTCTGACGCAAGTGGCATCAACATCGATAGACTGTCTGATGCAACCAGCGTCAACACCAGCGAGGTGCCTGAAGCAACCGGTGCCAACCAAGGCGGGAGTCTCATGCAACCCACGGCAACTCCTGCGGTGCGCCTGATGCAACCGATGGCAATTCCTCATGCAACGTGCGGCAAGCACTCTCATCCACGGATACGATTCCAGGCAGTGACCAACGGCAGTTCCTGATTGGAGGCTTCGAACTACTGGCTGATGCAAGGAATCGGCCAGGGCTATAAAAGAACCAAGTTGCATGGGGAGATGAGGACAGCGAATGAAGAAATCCCGGGTCGTCGACGCACCTCAGTGCGAGCCCAATAAGCTGTCGGCCCCAGTGCCGAATGTGTAACGCCTCTGTTTATATGTACATATATAAATTTGGCTTAACTCACCGTCGCCTTGTCCGCTTCCAAAAGGACTTGTTTTTGGGCTAGTTGGCGCGTATATTAGGTACAGAAGACTGAGGCGCAAAATACATTTCTTGAAAAAGGGAGAAGCAGAAGAGAAGACAGAGAAGCGCCAACTACCAACTGTTTAATGACAGACTAAGAAAGGTACAGTAAAAAAGGAAACATTTCCGCGCATGCGTGAACAGCGAACATCAGACGTGCAGCGACATGGTCAAGCCAACATAGTATCTAGGAGGCGCATTTCTGTCGAATATAAAGATATCAAAGTGTCACTGACACGATGAGAACCTTTCTTCTTGATATAGAATGCTTCCAGCAGCTCTCTAGGCGTTTGTTGTCTGCTTCTGCCAAGAATCAGTACTTGCGCAAAGCATGGTTCACATCCGCACATGATCACTCTTACCTAGGCTGTTAGCATGCTCCCTCAATCTGTCATTAATGCAACGTCCCGTCTGTCCGACGTAGGACTTGCCGCAGCTTAGGGGTATCTCATATACCACCCCTTGTGCACAGCGCCTAAAAGGTTTTTTGTGCTGCTTCTGACAGCCCCTCAGCTTCTCGCGTGTGATATGCGGGCACAATTGAGCCAACTTGTTGGGAGCTGAGAAAACGACCGAGATGCCGTAACGGGTAGCCACCTTCTTCAGGTTATAGCTCACACGGTGTATATATGGAACTACCTCCGGCTTAACCCGATCCCTTTTTTCCAAGTGCCTGATTGCACCGGCAGTGCTGGCTTTCACCTTCTGCAGCAGGGATTCAACTACGGAACCAATGACAGACCGAGAGAAACCGGCTCTGGAAAGTCTTTGAAGCTGGTTCCCAAAACTATCCTGCATAACGTGCTCACATGATCTGCGCAAGGCCAACTCCAAGCAAACCAGAGCGATCCCACGCTTCACAGTTTTTGAGTGTGCCGAGTCATACCGCAGCAATTCTTTCTTGCATCGTGGGAGGTACGCACAGCAAACATGATCGCTCAAAATCGTTAGTTTGAGGTCTAAAAACTGCAATGAGTTGTCTTTGGGAAGCTCTTTATTAAACATGAGACCAGCAGAGTTTGCTCTAAAATTTTCAGTTTCTGTAGCCCTTTTTCTATCTAATTCCAAAATATCTTAGCTGAAAACCACGTAGAAGTGTCATTAAAAATTGTTGCGCCCGCTGAGGTGGCGAAAATTATTGCAGAAATCGCAAAAAAGAAAGCGTTTTTCAAAAAATTATAGCTCCGTAACGGCGTGACCGAGCACCACCATCTAGGGCTCGTCTGAAAGAGCATTTCTCTGTCTTCAAATTCTCCACCTCAGCTAGCTCCTCCATTTAAAAACAAGCGCACAAAAAGCAAATGTTTAAAGGTCGTTTCGAGGCCCCCGATTGGGCGCGGCCGCCATGATGCTCCAGCGCGCCTCGCCGTTGGTCCGATGGTCGCTCCCGGTGTGCGTCGTCTGCGGCTTCCGCGTTGCGGAGTCACGGCTGTCGAAAATCACGCCAATTACAGAAGCCATTTTTCGCAATTTGATCCCCGTCCCCCCTAAGCAGGTGAAATATGAATTTTGGCGCAGTTGGTGCAAGATGCACTTGAATAGGCACAGTAAGGGGCAGAGGTATTAATTGTAGCAAAATGGCACAAATGGTGCAGTTGGACTACCACTGACAGCGGTACTACTAGCGGGGAATGTACCCAGAAGTTCGTGCGCTCTTGCCCGAATTGCCAGTGCCAGAAATCATCACCCCGCCTCTCGCCAGCTGGTCTGCAACATTTACCTCACCTTTTGGGCGCATCAGCATTGATTTGCACGGGCCCCTTCTAATGACAGCTGCTGGAAACCACTGGGTCATTGTGGCAGTTGACCACCTCACGCGATACACTTAAGACTGCCTCCTTCCTGCTTCGTCGATTTATCCTATGTCCCGGGCCACCCCAGGAGCTGCTCAGTGACTGCAGGCGTGTCTTCCTCTCCGAAGTAGTTGAAGTTATTCTTAAAGAGTGCCATGTGGTTCATCGCACGACTTCAGTGTATGACCCTCAAACCAATGGGTTTGCAGAGCACTTCAACTGCACGCTCGGCGACATGCTTTCAATGTACGTCGCCTCCGACCACACAAAGTGGGACCCCATTCTACCCTTCGTAACCTATGCATACAACACCGCCACTCAGAGCACCACTGGCTTTTCACCCTGTTTTCTACTGCATGGTCGCCACCCGTCGCACACTATCGACACAATTCTTCCGTACCAGCCGAATGCTTCCGAGTATGTGCCCATATCTGACACAGTGAGGCATGCCGAAGAGTGCCGCGACCTCGCACGGGCATTTACCTCCAATGACCAAGAGCGCTAGAACAGTATTCTCGGCCTTCCCTCCTGGAGCGCTTCTCTGGCTCTCCGTTCTTATCACTGAGCCTGGTCTCCCCTCCAAGTTACTGCCCAAGTATGCAGGTCCCTATCGAGTCGTCGAATGCGCATTACCCATCAACTACTTGATTGAACCCGCTGAACTGTCTTCAGACATCTGCTGTCATGGACGCGACATTGTCAACATCAAGCGTCTGAAACCGTACTATGATCCACTCATTGTGACGAGCTGCTAGGTCGCTGGACGGCTCCCTTCCTGTCCCCAGGGGTAATTGTAGCGAAGAGGAATGAATGCTATAGTGGGTCATCCTCTCCAGTTACATCTAGTGGCTATGTCTCTACCGCGCACTGCTTGTGGACGCCACTCGCTCTCGGAGTCTGTGAATTAAGTCGCTGATCGAGCTACCGGTCGACTCTTATGCCAGCGTTCAGTCATGATCTGCCCCGGGACCGTGGACGAGGGGGGGCATCGAGGCACCCGCACTCTAGCAAGGACGACCCATACGCATGGCAGGGTAAACAGCTACTGACTGCCAAGCCACGCTCGTCAGTGTTTATTATCCGCACGCGACCAAGGTTGCCTGCCGAACCTGGCGAGGTAACGACACTAAGCTAGGCAGAGAGCCACATGCTCGTTACATCCCTCACCCCCAGTTATTGCACACATAAATAAAAAAAAAAAACAAGTCCCAGCCGGTTCGACGTTGGCTTAGGCGAAAAGCGGTCTGGTGCCCTTCGTCGTCGAGTGCTCCACCTGGGTACAGGTGTTGAGGGACTAGGCGCGGCAGCACCAGGTGCTGCCTGAGCCGCGCTTGATTCATCCTGAGGCTCTGCCGTGGTTGACAGAAATGGCACTGAACCTGGCGGTGGCCCAACTAGTGGCGCACAACTGGAGGTGCCTGTCCCTTGCGAAGTGGTTGTCGTCTCACTGGCTGCAACTGGTGTTGCCGTGGATGCAAGCCGGGTCCCGCAGTTAGCCCTCACATGGTCAGCATGCCGGTGCCATGTGGGTCCATCCTGCATACGTACGAGCAGAGAGGAGGAGCTCGCAGGCGAGACTTGTCCAGCAGACCAAGGTGGGCCAGAATGGAAATTCCTGGCGAATACTGGCACTCCAGGCTCTGGCAACGGCCCAGGACGGCACCCTTTGTCAGCAGCCAGCTTCTGCTTCAGCTGCTTGAGGAGTGCCGTGGACCGGAGGTCTGGATGCAAAATGTCCAACGGTGTCTTCACCATACGTCCCAGCAGGAGCTCACAGGGGGCACGGCCGGTGATATCATGGGGTGTAGTCCGGTGTTGGAAAAGTATGCGGGCGACCTGCGTACGGAAATCCCCAGCCTGGCTCTTAAGTTTGTCCTTAATAGTCTGCACCACCCGCTCAGCTGCACCGTTTGAAGCAGGGTGGTAAGGGGGAACCATCATTCGGCGGATTCCGTTCTTTGTCAGCCAGGCCAGATACTCTGCGCTGGCGAAAGCGGGCCCGTTATCGTAGACTATGATGTCCGGCAGCCCCTGGGCGGTGAAAACCTGCCGCAGTGCTGCAATGGTCGCACCTGCTGACGGAGTGGTGACAGGTAGAACTTCCACCCACTTTGAAAATGTGTCGACCACCACCAGGAAGTAGTGGCCTTTGAAGGTGCCCCCAAAATCCACATGAAGGCGGGACCAGAGCCTCTGTGGGAATGGCCATGAGATAGTCTCCACATGACGTGAGGCCCGCTGATGTTCCTGGCAGACTTGACAGCTCTGCACCATGCGAGCGATGTCCTGGTCCAGGCCAGGCCACCAACGTGGGACCAAGCCACCATTTTGGTCTTTTCCACGCCAGGATGCCGCGCATGCAGCAACTGCAGGACCCTGGACCGGAGACTTTGTGAGATCACCACCCTGGAACCCCAAAGTAGGCGGCCCTGCTTCAGGCTCAGCTCAGCGGCCTTGTGGCTGTAGGACTGCTGCACCAACTCCTCCCCTCGGGATACAGCCTTCACCACCTAGGACAGGACCGGGTACCGAATGGTCGCCTGCGACACAGCAGACCTGGAGAGTACCTCCGGGTACGCATGCTCCAGCATGAGCATTTCAGCTGGCTCTGGAACAGCAGCAGGCACCTCTGGCAGCGGCAACCGTCTCGGGGCATCAGCAGGCCCCAGGTCTTTTCCCGGGCGGTAGACCAATTGGTAGCTGTAGGCCGCCAGCTTCAAGGCCCATCGTACCACTCGAGGCGATGCCTGCACGGGTACCGCCTTGTCTGGCCCCAGTAGCCCCAGCAGTGGTTTGTGGTCCGTGACTGCATCGAACTTTCGGCACCACAGATACTGGTGAAAACGCTTGACGCCAAATATGAGGGCGAGGCCTTCCTTGTCCAGTTGGCTGTAACGCTGCTCTAGCAGCGTGAAGACGATGAGAAGCAAACGACACCGGGCGTTTCTGGCCATCCTTGTCTCGGTGCGCTAGGACGGCTCCTACACCGTATGATGATGCACCTACAGTAAGGACGACAGGCTTGGCTGGATCGAAGTGTACCAGCATCGGTGCCTTGGTGATTAGCTCCTTACTGTGCTAAAAGGCCACATCCTGCTCCTTCTTCCACGTTCAATGCTGATCATCTTGAAGCAGATGTGCAGTGGCTGTAGATGCGCAGACAGGTTGGGCGGGAACCTCCTGTAGAAATTGATGAGACCAAGGTAGCTTTGCAGCTCTTGTTTCGGGGCCTCGGCGCCTTCAGAACAGCCTCAACTTTGCGGGGGCCAGAGTCAGGCCGGCCTGGGAGATGAGGTGTTCCAGGTATTCTACACTGGGAACCATGAACACGCACTTTTCCCGCTTGAGCTTGAGACCAGCATCCTGAAGTTGGGCCAAAAAATTGTGCGGATTCTGCATGTGGTCTCAGTCGTCAATACCGGTGACAAGGATGTCGTCCAAGTACAATGCCACGTGCCTCATGCCCCTGAAGAGGTTGTCCATTTCTCTCTGGAAGATGGACAGTGCCGAGGCCACACCGAATGGTAATCGCATGTACTGGAAAAGCCCCATAGTTGTCGATATCGTGATATACTTCCGTGAGGCCTCCTGGAGCACCAGCTGCTGGTAAGCGTCTATGAGGTCGAGCTTCGTGGACTTCTGTCCACCGTCTGAGACAATGCAGACCAGATATCTTCAATCCGAGGCAGGGGTACTTTTCGACGGTAGTGACGGGGTTGATCGTAACCTTGAAATCCCCGCAGATTCTGACACTACCGTCTCGCTTGGGGACTGGAACGACGGGAGCGACCCAATCCACAGTCTTGACTGGTACCAGGATGCCTTCTCGCTGCAACCGTTGCATCTCCTGGGTGACCCCCCATATTCAGTGCGAATGGCAGTGGGCGAGGCTTGAAAAACCGAGGCTGAACTCTCTCGGGTACATGGATGCCAGCAGTCGTACCAGCGAATGTGGCAACCCCTGGCTGGAACAATGGCTGGAAATCTGTTAGAAGGCTCGGGATGTCTTGTACGACATGTAGGGCTGCTTCCTGGCCTTCTGGCAGCTGAACACCCAGTGCACAAATCCAATTTCTGCCAAGCAGCGTCGGTGACGACCCCTTGGTCAAATGAAGAGGAAGGGTTGCTTCCCTGTTGCCAAAACCAACGCTGACCTGGGCCTGACCTTGCATCTGGGAAAGCTCTCCAGAGTAGCTCCGCAGCATGACGCCTGAAGCCTCGACGGGCACTCCGGGAAAGGCCCTTTTGAAAAGTTTGCCAGCCATGATCGGCACACTGGCCCCCGAGTCCAGTTCCATGGAAACAGGGCGCCCACAAACTTCGACGGTCAGCATGTACGGCGGCACAGACGATGGGACAAGGCCTGCGTGCCACATGTCGAAAATCGGCGGGTCCTCGGACACGACGTTGAACCTGGCCGCGGGGGAACCCGAGCCTGCTGCTGCACGTTTCCGCCGCCACTTGCGATGCCTACCCTGACCGCGGGCTGGTATGGAACCTGGGCTTCTGTACAGCGGCATGGCGGCAGATGCGGGGGCATTGTTTCGCCGCTCTCGATGGCGTGGTTTGATTCGTTGACTGTACTCATCGCCAGTGCACGATCTGCCCCTGAACCGTGGACGAGGGGGCGCTGAGGCACCAGTGCTTTAAGGGGGGACACTGCTCTTAAAATTTTTTTTCTCATTTCTTGATCGATTTCTTGATCAATTTTGATGATACTTGGTGAGTTTATGTATATTTGTGTGCTGATTTCAAATATCCAATTATTTTACTTGTATAACCAGTAGTTTTTAAAATACAATATATTTCATGTGCCTTCTGGGGAGGAAGATTTTTCTTTTAACAGAGAGAGTTACAAAGTAAATCAGCATATCACAATAACCTGTAATCAGACCTGAGTTCAATGAAACAAAAACTGATGCTCTAAGCCCATTAGAACAAAAGTTATGGTATGTTGAACATTCGCGAAGGAAATCGCAGCTGGAAATTGACGCACTCGTGAATGTTCAACATATTGTAACTTTTATTAGTTACAAAGTGGTATTAGCGAAAAGTGGTCATTATAACAGTAGTTCGTTGTATTTGGACTCGCCTTTAAAAGCGTGCGCTTAGCGGCCAAGCCGTTTTTTTTTTTTTCTGTGCACTTTTATTAAAGTGCACCCAACCCCTCCGGTGACAAGCTAAGCCTTTTCGCGTCGTGAAGCGACGCCTGCTACGTGCTCACGAGTGAATTACCCGCCTTTGCAATGAAGTGACACCGCTTCACCGAAGCGCGGTACTGTCACGTGGAGCCGATCATCTCTTGCTAGTTGTGTGCAGCGCATTGCCTACATGCCGGGCCGCTTGCTGTACACCGTATGCGCGCGTTTGTACGTTCTTCGCACCTGCTTCACTCCGGACCGTGCACGGGTGCGGCGAGTAGCCTGTTCGTTCTACGCGGGGAAAACAAGCATTTTGCAAGCAACGCGCACTCTACGTCTCCGCGATGCTCTCGCGGCCCTGCACGACGATTTGCGGCGCACTTGAGTTGTCACATAGTCAAACACACAGTATACGCTCGCTGTCAGTGCGTCGACGTTTCTCGGTGCCCACGCCGTTCAACAACAGCGAGCTACGTTTCTACAAAGCGACGCGCACTTTAACCCTTTCAGTCACGGTGTGTACATATGTACACATCAACTTCGAAGTCGCATCACGCACCGCGTGTTTCTTCAAATGACCTGAAACTTGGTGTGCACATTCGTGCAGGCTTCCTGAGTGCACAACTAGCGCTTATTTAACTTCATTATGCTGTATATTTCTGCGGATGGTCACTTTGCTAGAGACACTACCATGTTCGACGATCGTTCGACGTGCGACGTTCCAAGACCAACGTCAAGAGTATTTTTTTTCTTCACTCGAAAAGCATACAACCAAAAAAACAAACTGCGCATGCATTTTGGGCCTAATAGCTGATTTCTTTTATGCAAGGATTGAAGCTGACCGATTGCAGAATAATTAGATATTTAATTACACGCTAATTAGCATTAATTTCTGTAACTCACACAAAACAACACATTCCTTCATTTTATTTCTTGAAATGTAACACTGAGTGCCTTGAAATCATGCCATGGAAGTTTGATGCATTTGCAGACAGTGCTTCATAATTCGTGACTGAAAGGGTTAAAGCAGTCTCGCACGATGCGGCGGCGGCGAACTTGCGAACGGCAGCATGGCACACTCGTACCGCCGTCAATACGCAAAGCGTACGGCGTACGCCACAGGCGCAGCCGAGCAGATATCTACAGATGACTGTGATATAAGGTTGTCGGCTATAAGTCATAACTGCATGTTCATCGACGGCCGCCACCTCGCCTTCGCTCTTTTCTGATGCTTATCCGTGAAGGCATCCGCGAAGGCATCGCCGCAATCGCACGGAAATCATTATCACCGATCGACCGGTCTCTGCCGTTACCGAAAAGACGGATGACCTTTTGCGGCACAATGTGGCGTCGACAAGTTTAGGGACGCAGTGAACCTTTATGCGATGGAAAGTTATCGCGGTTATCACTTCTTGCATTTATGCCTTCTTGCGTTCCAAGGCACTGTTTGGTTCATCGTAGGCGGTCGTAGCTGCAGAGAACGGCATCAGGAAAGGTTACCGTGCGAAAGCCCTACCGCAAGGCTTCATGCTGCCTTTTTTTGTTTTTCCATTCTGCCACTGAAGAAAAGGCTAGAGTGAGCGACCTCGCTCGAAGTGTTCGAAATCTGCGTGCGGTGCTCACCGATCAGGGATATCTTAGTCGAGAGTAAACTGGAGCGGGGCACGCGCAAGCGCGCGCCCCTCGCACGCTTTAGAAGGCCTGTTTTAACTTTTTTTTCGCTTTGTATGCGCCATATTTTTACCGCGACCGTGCCTGAAGTGTTCGTTGTAAAAGTAGGAGGCTTTGAAAAATGTTCGCTATATGTGGACGCAGCTTCAATGGTTAGCATTGGAAAATCGTAAGTGCACCCAAATATGGCCGTTACAACCGATAGATCATTATACGTGGGATCGTTATAAGTGGGTTCGACTGTATCATCAAAATCGAACAAGAAATGAGAAAAAAATTTTAAGAGCAGTGTCCCCCCTTAAAGGCCAACTCCGGCGATTTTTTGGCCATGTCAAAGTAATGGTGCTTTTATGTTCCTGAGACGCTCCTGTTACGGGCCCGATAGCAGAAATACTCGGCAAATTGGAGAATAATTTTAAATAAGCAAAAAAGCGCAACACCGAAACCGAAACCCAACCGAGTGTACTGTCTACGTATGACGTAGACGTTGTTACGAATGAACCGGAAGTCGTGCAAGGCACGCCGGTCACATCGGCGCGGAGTATGAAAACTGTGACAGCCGGGACGACCAGCGAAGCGCCGGCCAAACCAACGCTGTCTGTCGCCTTGTGAACAACAGACGCTCGCTGTAGCGGTCGAAGCCCCGAAGTTAGCGGCGCCCTCGGCTGCGTCACTTCCGCCGCCTTCCCAATACTGACGTCACAGACGCAATGTTGCCAATAATTGTGGGAAGCCAGGAGGGCGTTTGCAGACAATCTTTAAAATTCATTTGCAAACAATCTGCGCATGTCTCAAGCCTGTAATTTGGCATAAATGACGGAAACGTGCAAAGGAACGTACCCAGCGAATTTCACTGAGATCCATCGACCTCGAAAAATCACCGGAGTTGGCCTTTAAAGGGGTACTGACATGAATATTTTCAGTTATCATTTTTTTGCGTCAAATGAAAGGTCAAGCGCTCAAGAGCCTAAAAAAGGTAGTGTTAAGCGCGAGTGCGCCCTGAAAAAGTAATTACAGTATGTTCTTAAAAGCTAGTTTCGGTTCCTACGGTACCTGACGTCACAACACGGTATGAGCTTCTCGTCACGTGCTCACACAATATATAGTGACGTTTCCACGCACAAGCGGCCGTTTTGGAAGTTTTGATGACGTACAAGCGGCCATCTTGGAAGATTCGGTACCTAATGTCATCACAACAAGCCAGGTTGCTGCGTGAAGTCACCAGAATTTGTACTGTAGCCTGACGTCAAGCTAGTGTCGATGTCAGTAGGTGCGCCATAGAAAAATTGACTAATATCAAATTAAAATATCTCATCAGCATTTGCTGAGCTTCACACTTGCTCAGAGCCGTCTCTGCATACAGGAGATATGTATGGCAGAGTAAACTCGCCTTCAAAAAAAGGTGTCAGTACCCCTCTAATAAGGACGACCCAAACGCATGGCAGGGTAAACAGCTACTGACTGCCGAGTCGCGCTCGTCAGTGTTTATTATCCACACACAACCAAGGTTGCCCGCCGAACCTGGTGAGGTAACGAAACTAAGCTAGGCAGGGTGCCACACGCTCGTTACACGTTCAATGAACGCCTTTACAAGCAAAAGACTCCAGCTTGGTTGGTGCCCAACACATGCGCAGCGTTCTCTCAGTATGCTACCTCTGTTGCTACAAGGTTCACCTAGGTCAAAATGATAGGAAACACAACATGAAGGGAACAGCAAAGCACAAAAGCATGTGCGACCACAGGACCAATTAGTCATCAAAAGGCATGCAGGCTATGTTTATGCAAGCAGATTCACTCAATTTGAGAGCTTTCTGCCAACATGCTGAGTTTAGGAACACAGACAAACTTTGAATACACACTTGCTGTAGCTTCTGCTAGTCACCTGGCTATTAGAATAATACTTCAACAGCGTTCAATCAAAGCTGTACTGGTCACTGAGCACCCAGCATGAGTGGTTCTTTATTACACTGGCTGGACGATCTGGCCTGCTATAACCAATTGCACCATACAGTGTATAGGGGTTATTAATACATAACACATAGATCAGCGCAAGCGAAACTGTCCCATCTTAGGGTTGCAACACACGCTAGCACAGTGGCCATCACTCGCAAGCACTTACGCAGCAGCCCTATCAGTCAGAGCTGGTCCCCTAACCCAAGGTTCGCACTGAGTCATGACTGTGGCGGCAGTGCTGCAGCCTAGTGAAATGCTGTTTCATTAATTTATTTTAACAGTGTTTCGCAGCTTTAATTCGATATTTGGAGATGGTTTCTTGTCGCATTAGATTTCAAGTTTTCAATATTCACAGACCCCTACTAAGTATAGTAAAGAGAAAAGTTAAAGGGTAGTAGATATCAAACACGATGGCTTGTTAATAATGCAATGTGAAAAGCTACAAACAGAGAGCATGCACAATACTATGTGCATCACTTGTACTCATTCAGATTTGCCCTTCTGGCTCTTTTCCAACAGACACAGCTGCAAAGCAAGATGAAGGGCATTTATTCACCTTGCTAATGGATGTGTAGAGGGACTCCAGCTCCTCATGCCGTGAGGCCATGCTGGATGTTGTAGGTTCCGAGGGAAACAGGCCCATGAGTCGTGATAGGAGAGCGTGCACAGCTCGGATGACCTTGGAATTGGGGCACGTCATGCAGGCAGCGATTCCACGTTGCAGAGGCTTCAGGCTGGACAGGATGGCCTCGGGCCGCAGAATGCTCAGCAGGAAAGCCAACAGCTCCAATGCCGTGCAGATGTTGCCATAGTTGGGTTGAGCACTCTCCTGCTTCATGTAAGACAGGGGTCAGTGGATTATTAGGCGGTAACATAAACCGATGCAGCAGTTTTGAACCTTAAATATGCAGCAGTACAGTCAAATCTTGATACAACAAACACCAAAGAACCACTAAAAATAGTTTGTTATTTTGAAAAACAGATATCGTAAAAAAAAAGGAAAATTCATGTTAAAAATCATAAATGCAGCAAAAGGAGTCACCTACTTTTGCTGGGTATATATCTGTGAATGTGTTATTCTCTGATAAGTACGAAAAACATAAAGCATTCCAGAACGAGTGCACATTTATTTGTAGAAGACCATGATCCTTGCCTCGTTGGGTGCAGCTCAACTGCTGGAAGACATACTTTTTAAAGTGTGCATCCTTCTCATGCACTTCAAAATGTTGCCGTTAGATATCAATTATTTGTGTTTGTTCATGCGCACTCTTTCAGAATGGTCTTTGCTCTCGTTGTCCTTGTCACTGCTTCCAGGCACAATTTTTTGAGAGTATGATTTCATAAACAAGTGATCGTACCCAATTGTTCTGTGCAAATGTAACTGTGCACCTGGCTGCACTGTATATAAAGGAACCTTCCTTCAACTAAATCCAGTCACAAGTGATGCTCTTTCCTGTACCGCTTGTTTTCTTCGCCTTGCGTTGCAGCATTACCTTTTGCACAGTGAACCAACTAGCCCAACAGCATGTGTTAAGATATCTTTTTGTTTTCGGCCCATGGAAACCTTTCCTCGATGACCTGCAGCTAAAGATTTCATCTTTTCGTTTGCAGTACCCACAGTCGCAGGCCTCAGGCATGCAAAAAGGACGTGATGCAGCTATCTTTATTGTCGCGTGGTTAGTGCCGCAGGGGCACGGACACGCAGAGAGTGACGCGTACACGCTGCTCGCTCGGACGAAAGTGTAACCCAGACTTTATTGGGGCACGAACATATATATGATGCACGGCAGTAACAGGGGGTGCCACACTCCAGTGGCGGCCTAATCAAAAGGCTGAATTGTGGCGACCTCTACATCTCCCCCCTTGAGAAAGTCTGATGGGAGGATGGAGGACGCCAAACACATCACAATGTCACAAGTTCAAACGGCACGGCGGAACAACGCACCGGCCATAACGTGTTCGTGTAACACCATCACTACGGTCCCTGGCTGCTGGGGAATGTTGCAAAGGCTGCCCTTGGGGGATCGCAGGTCCCATGCTGTTGGCAGGCTGAGGTTCCTGAAGAACTTGCTGCGGTCGCGATGGTTGCTGTGCAGCTGTTGGCAGCGATTCCGCACCGGAGGCGGAAGTCACGAAAGGCACTAGGTGACAGCGGTTGAGCTGTAGAACACCACCTCGGTCTGTTTCAACCACGTAGCTTCTTGGCCTTTGCCCCGGGCTGAGGACCGTAGCTTGCACTTGGTCAGGGCGCACCCACACACGCTGACCCGTTTGGAGAGGTGGCAGGTCTCGAGCTCCGTGATGCCTATTGTAGTCGTCGGTCTGCTTACGCTTGTAGGCTACATCCTTGGCGACGACATCTTTCCTTGGCGGCCAGTTGGGACGTAGCTGAAAGTTTTGCTTCGGGACTCTGGTTCTCAGCTGACGTCCCATCAACAGCTGGACTGGACTGAAGCCATCAACTCCCGGAGTGTCCCGATAACTGAGCAGAGCGAGGTGAGGGTCTTTGGACTTGCGGAACAGGTCCTTGACTGTCCGTACCATCCTCTCTGCCTCTCCGTTTGACTGGGCGTAGTGTGTGCTACTGGTCGCATGGTTGAAGCCATGAGACGTTGCAAATGCCGCAAACTCTTGCAACGAGAACGGTGGGCCGTTGTCCGACCTGACGTCTTGTGGGATTCCGTGGCGTGCAAAGATGCTTTTGAGAGCATCGATGACTGCCCGAGCTGTAGTGCTTCTCAGGGTCACCACCTCGGGAAACCTCGAGTGGTAGTCCACCACCAGGAGGAACGTCTGGCCATTGAGATGGAACAAGTCCATTCCGAGAAATTTCCAGGGACGTCCAGGTAGAGCTGTGGAGACTAGAGGTTCTGCAAGGTTCGCCCGGGTGGATGCGCACTGTTCGCAGTTGGTGACGAGAGAGGCGATGTCTGCTGAGATGCCCGGCCACCAAACAGACTCCCGAGCTAGGGCTTTGGTCCTGTTGATGCCCTGATGGCCTTCGTGAGACAGCGTCAACACCGCTGGCCGAAGAGACGATGGGATGACAATCCGGGGGCCTTTCAGCAGGATACCATCCCAGACAGAGAGCTCGTCTGCCACGGAGGCATACTTCGACACATGCAGAGGTAGCTTGGTCTTTCGTGGCCAACCTTGCTGGCAGAAGGAGATGAGGGCCTTGCACTCTCCATCGGATTCTTGTACCTGTCGTACATCTTTGGGGCGGAGTGGCAAGACTTCTGACATGCAGCTGACTACTTGTGCTGCGAAGAGTTCCACCGTGTCCACAGGAGTGGATGCCTTGTGGGTGATACGTGATAAGGTATCTGCTGTTGCTAGCAGTTTTCCCGGCACGTGCAGCATGCGAAACTGGTACTGCATTGTCTTGAGCCGTAGTCTCTGAATATGAGGCGGCAACATATCCAGTTCCATCTTGCCCAGAAGTGAAACGAGAGGCAGGTGGTCGGTCTCGACGTCGAAGGTGATGCCACGGACAAACTCGTCGAACCTTTGGATAGCCCACGTCGTTGCCAAAGCTTCTTTTTCGGTCTGGCTGTAACGCTGTTCGGTACTTGTCATTGACCTCGAAGCGAATGCGACTGGGCGACGCTCTCGAGAGGGTTGAGTCTGCAGCAATACTGCGCCGAGTCCGAAAGAGCTTGCATCTGCGGACACTGTCGTGGCATACGACGGGTGGTACTTGGCCATGCACCTGTCTGACGTCAAGAGTTCTTTGACCTTCTTGAATGCTGCCTCTTGCTCATGCTGCCACACCCAGCTCGCAGACTTGTTCAGCAAGGCTCTGATGGGTGCTGTGACGTCCGAGATGTGTGGCAGGAATCTGGCAAATGATTCACCATTCCAAGCAGTCGTCTAACACCGGCGACGTCTGTGGGAGCTTCCATAGCTTTGACCGCTTCAACCTTGCCTGGATCCGGCCTGATACCCTTAGCTGAGACGACAACACCAAGGAAGGAGACCTCGGATACCCCAAAGCGACACTTGTCCTCGTTCAACGTGATGCCTGCTTTTGCAAGACGAGATAGCACCTGGCTCAGTCTGGCGTCATGCTCCTGGCGGGTGCGTCCAAAAACCAGAATGTCATTATCATGTTGGCGACCCCTTCTTGGCCCTCCAGGATTCTTGCCATCTGTTTCTGGAAGTACTCGGGAGCGGAGGTGATGCCAAAGGGGAGCCGGCAAAAGCAGTATCGGCCATATGGGGTGATGAATGTCGTCAGCTCTTGGGAATCGGCAGAAAGCTTCACCTGGTGGAAGCTTGCGGTTGCATCCAGCCTTGAAAAAACTGTTGCATCACCAAGGAGGCTAAGGACTTGCTCAACCGTTGGCAAAATATGCCGTTCACGGAGGACGACTTTGTTAAGTTGAGTCAAGTCGACACATAGCCGGTAGGAACCATCGTCTTTCCTGACGACAACGAGGCCAGAGCACCATGGAGTTGGCTTGTCGATCCTGCGGATCACTCCCGCGCTTTCCAATTTGCCCAGCTCGCGGCGGACGACCTCGAGCAGCGGGATGGGGATCCTGCGGGGGACGCTTAGCGAGAAGGGCACGGCATCGGGTTTCAGTCGAATAACGTATTCGTCCTTGAGAGTGCCCAATCCTTTGAAGAGCTCGGCGTGCAGCGTTGCTTTGGGAGTCTTGAGTTCGTCAAGAAATTTCACAACTTTCAGGGCTTGGAGCGCTGGCAGTCCTAGAAGAGGCACAGTGAGTGACTGGATTATGTATAGGCGCTGGCAGCTTGTTTTTCCTTGCCACCAAAGTCGTGCCAGATACGAGCCTAGAACGCGAAGTGGCTGTCCTCCAAGGCCGGTGAGCAGACTGTCGACTTGGTCGAGCTTGGCAGGCAGCGCAGGGAAGTCACTGGGTACAGCAGATACTTCGGCGCCGGAGTCGACTTTGAACTGCGCTGTGTAGTTGTCAACGGTCACGTCGGCGAACTTTGCAGCGGCGGGCGTGCCAACGGCATGCAGGTGAACGGAGCCGAGCTTGTTCTGCTGGTGCTTCCGCGAGCGGCAAACTTCGGCGAAGTGGCCTTTCTTTTTGCAGAAGTTGCAGGCGGAGCGTCGAGCCAGGCAGTCCGAACGTCGGTGAGGCGCACGGCTGCAGAATTCACACGTGGGCGGCTCGCGAGAGCGCTCGGCTGGCGGCTGCGACGTAGTAGGCTTAGCACCGGAGCGGCGACGAGAGGCGAACTTGCTGGCTTTCGCGGCGTCGAGGTTGAGCTCGCGTGCGTGCTCGGTGCGGTTCTGGGTCAACTCCTTCTCTTTGTCGGCGTCTTCGGACTGACGGGCCTGTGTCCATGCCTCCTTGAGCGTCAGCTTCGCGTTTCGGCACAGCTGATCCGAGAGGCGAGAGTCACGGAGGCCGACGACGAACCGGTCGCGTACGAGCCTTTCCTCGACAGCAGCTGACTGGTAGTTGCAGCGCTTCACCATTCTGCACAGTTCCGCGTAGTACGTGTCGACGCTTTCGCCGGGTAGCTGAACACGCCTGTGGAACCGCGACGACTCGTAGAGCTCGTTGGACGGGTGCACGAAGTGCTCAGTGAAGCGGGCGGCAACAACTTGATACGAGGCGAGCGACTGGGCGTCGAGCGAGAACGTCTCGAGGAGCGGACGTGCCTCCAGGCCCATGCAGTACAGTAGCGAGCGTACCTGCACGTCTTCCGACGTTTTTGTCAGTCCCGAAACCGCGGTGAAGTCTTCGTAGCGGCTGAGCCATGTCGACCATGTTGCCGGGTTCGTGAAGTCGAACGGTGCCGGTGGCTGAAGGTTGACGCCGTACAGTTTCGGCGGCTCGCCGGTCTCGAGGTCCATCGTGCTGCCGTTCCGTCGTGGTAAGGCCTAGGGCTGGGGGGCGTTATTCCTACGCTCTGAACTTCCTGTCACGCGATGTCATCCCACTTCTGACACCATGTCGCGTGGTTAGTGCCGCAGGGGCACGGACACGCAGAGACTGACGCGTACACGCTGCTCGCTCGGACGAAAGTGTAACCCAGACTTTATTGGGCCACGAACATATATATGATGCACGGCAGTAACAGGGGGCGCCACACTCCAGTGGCGGCCTAATCAAAAGGCTGAATTGTGGCGACCTCTACATTTATCAAGCAAATTAACTTTCCCTTGACGTAAGCGTTTGTTGCAGAAGCTGCACATCCCCAATTGCACTTCATGATGGAACTTTTCAGTTTCACATGTGTGTATGTACACGCACACATACGAACGCATGAACAAACATACATAAAGTATGGTTGAACCACCTCCCCCCCTTCCCCGAAAACATTTTTGCCTACGCTACTGCAGTGAACACTTTGAAAAGTAAATTACAAACAAAAAAGCTGCGCGCGCACATCGCATTTTAATTTTTATTGCGATAGCAATTATATGGACAGTCTCGCATGAATTTTGCCGTCGCCGTCGCCGCCGTCATGCACCATATATGTATAAATATGTATATATATGTCAGAGTCGCAAAGAAAAACAATTAAGAAAAATGCTTCCGAAGCGCGCAACCGAACCAGCGACCTCTCGTTCCGCAGTGCGTGGTGCTAAGCACTACGCCAGAAAGCGAAGATCCTACAGGTAGCTAACGGCGAGCGTTATATACACACCCTTTACCGCTGGACGGACTCTGAGACGGCAGGCACTTATAAGCGTTTATCCATTACCAGCGAGATGGCGCTAGGAGCGCAACGGGCGCATTTAAAAGTCGTCGGCGAGCTTGCTCGCTTCTTCTTATATTTGCGAAGGGAGAACCTTGCCCTTCCACTGTCTGCTCGCATGGTTTTCTCGTGGTGAGGGGAAGAGGCATGTTTCATGCTTTCACCGTAATGTCCGCGCTCATGTTACGGAGCGTACGAAAGTAACTCGAGCTCAAGGGACGCCGCTAAACGAACAAACAGAAGATGAGCGCGAACTATCAAGTGTCACAGCTCGACACTTGAAACACGCTAGTTTCCTTCGCTGCTTCGGCCGCCTTTGCAACAGGAGCGCTGTTCAAACTGAGAGTATCCATTGGCGAGCCTCACTTCGTATAGCATTAGTTTCTTGCTATCGCATTGATTGCTTTGCCCTTGCGGCGAAACTGTGACTTTTTAAAAATTTTTCTGGCCTTCACTCTCCTTTCCACTGACGGCTCTCCGTGGTCTCGCATTCGCCAACAGTTCGCGTCATGGCAGAGCGGCGGTGAATGCTCGCCAGCATGTCCCACTTCACTGCTGCTAGCGGTTGTTTCTGGGATTGGTTGAACTAGAGGACTAGGTTGAACCCCACAGTTCCGAACAGTCAATGTTACGCAGTAACATGAATAACGGTCTCGAACAGCACCCGGGAGTGAAACTTGAGGCTAAATAGAGTTTATATAAACGCCAATTTTGAAAACAGGCATTTATAGGCATTTGTAAGCATTTAGACATGAAGGCCAAAAATATGCATCTTTGGGCACTATCAAACACTATAAGAGCCCTTCTTAACCTCTAATTCATGCTCATATATAAAAATGACAACCAATGATAGGAGCAACCAAGTACAGAATAGGCATTTGCCTAAAATCCGGTCTCTAGTTATAACAATGAGATGCTGCTGCACCATCAATATTTGTAAGTTTTCTATGGGGAAATAACCTGCTTACAACAATGGCCCGAGGCCAAATTATCAGTTATAACAATGAATTACGATCTGTGTTGTATTCTCGATATCTTCAGCTATGTGTGCCTCTCCCTTCACCCTTTCACATCTCTGAACAGAAATGGGCTACTCCGCGCCACGCCAAGGTGATGTTGACCCACACTGGGGCTCTTCCGCTTTTCCACTTCTGGCTACCCGCGGGCTACCAGAGCCAGCCAGAGCGCATTAGTTTTTCTGGAGTTGCGCCGCACCCGCGCGAGGCGCTTCCGGTCTACATCCGTTTTTTGCGGGCTGGGCAATTATGGCTACCTGCAGGGAGCTTTGCAGGTCACCAGGAGCTGCCAGGACAATTTAGTTGTGGAAGCTCTCGGGAACGTCTCAGGCTGCTTTTGGGCTAGCAGACGCCGAAAAGAGACGATGTGCGCTTGCGCCATCTTTGTGAGGACTCGACGGATTGTAGTGCGGGCGCTTCACCTTCGCTTGTCATTATGCGCGGCGTTACTTTCTAAAGCCCGTTCCGCCGTGCGAGATGGTGCGATTACGAGTGGCGGCGAGCATTTGGAGCTAACGTTTATTGCTTTTCTTATGTGTCCGGTGAAGTTTCCCTCTGTGAACAATGCAGCGAGCTATCAGTTTCTAACTGTGTTGTGCCGATTACGAGTGGCGGCGAGCATTTGGAGCTAATGTTTATTGATTTTCTTATGTGTCCGGTGAAGTTTCCCTCTGTGAACAATGCAGCGAGCTATCAGTTTCTAACTGTGTTGTGCATATGTCCCAAAAGTTATGCACACGTTCGTATGCACACATGCACACCCCTTTCGAGTTTATGTTTTCGTAGTGGTATTTGATTATGGTGTTGTGTGTGCTTTCTGTGCACTTAGCGAAGAAGACTGTGATCAAACTAGCTATTTCGCTCCGTCGTATGTTTGCGTGCGCGAACCCCATCAGAACTTAACTATTTCAACCATGTCTTCGATGTTGATAGAATGCACTGATTGAATGATAGTGATCGCGACAGTGTTTTTTGTGTGATGCTCGTTGGTCGCGAACAGCATGCGAGAGTACTTCGATCTACAGGCCAGTATATGTGGTATGGTATTATGTTATGCTACGACGTCGACGTGTCGATATGAAAAAAACAGAGATGAATTCAGAAATGTATATACATCCTTTCGTTGCTTATTTCATCGTCCGCTTTGTCTTTTTCCTGGCTGTTTTGTTCACGGACGGGGCGAGCTACGTGTGATCTTGCAAACATGCGTGATCGTATCCCAAATGCGTATGCTCGAGAATATCACTTCAGCTCTTCAGAAAACCTAGCCACATATTTCCAAGTAGGCAAGGCAGAAAAAATCAACATGCACGCAGCGCAAAGTTTCGTTTGCTGCCACGGCGGTAGCGTTTGTTTACATTTATGCTGGCTGTCCTGGCATTCGATTTTGCAATCTTCGGGGAGCTTCGGGTTGTCTCGTAATTCCCACACACATGACCATGACGTTGTTTGCTGTCCCAACCGGAACTAGCTGGCTGACCCTCTGGCTAGTCCAGGCAGCCAGCGAACTGCCAGAAGCCTAAAAATTGAAGATCCCCATTGTGACTGTAGCTCCTTCAAATTTACGGTATGCTTCACTGCAAGACATTTTGGCATTGCGGCAAAGCTGACATTTGAAATCTGCTGTGTGGCCCCAAACGAATAGACTCGCGACAGTGCTGGTTAAAACCTGCAAGATATTCGACATGACAGAGCTGGTGGCTTCTGGTGGCACAATGTCGTTGTGGTCAGGCAACTTCGGCAACAAGTCGAAAAAATCAGACTTCGAACAATTTCAGCATCCAAAATTTGAGACGTTCTTATACATTAACTCTACGGGGAGCGTGGCGGTGTTATGAAAGCGTCCGAATTTCCAAGCATGTCAGAAAAATCTGCAGCTGTGTCATCCTTATTAGTATTGTGTAATGCCACATTATAGTTTTCTTATAATAGCTTGCTGTTCCATTATTCTGCTTTTTTTTTGTGCAACTCGTTTATAACAATGATCGGTTATAACAATGGGATTTTCGTGGCACTTGAGTGTTGCTGCAAATGGGCTTGACTATATACTGTTCAACCTGCCTATAACGAACCTCCGTACAATGAATTCATCAATATTACGAAGATTTCCCATTCCCCGCCATTACTCCATAGAAGCACATGTATTTGCGACCTCTATGTAACAACGTGGCAGCGGAAGACATCCTTCATATAACGAATTTTCGCCGCCGACAACCTAGGCATTTTGCCCTGGGTTTTGTGATTTTGGCACGAGCAGGAGCCGCATGCATCTTCTGCAGTTGCCCCGCCAATGAGAGCACGAAGCAGTGGCGGCGCGCATGGTGCGCTCGAAGCCCCGGCAACTGCAAGGCGAGAGCGAGTGCTTGTTTTTGCGTGCAGGTGTACGCGAGGCGGGCAGGCGAGGCCTGCACCTCGAGCCAGCTTTCTTGCTGCAGCGAGTGCATGCATGCCCCCCCTCCTCATCCTCATCCAGCCACTCGCGGCTGCCACCACGCTAAGCACGCCGGCTTTCTTTAAAAAAAAAAATCGGCTTTTCAGTTGGCAGCGCCACTCTTCAGTTGTTGCAGTAGTCTCTGAACTGCACTTTGCTAAAGTGACACCAGGTGGCGCCTATAAAAAAACAAAAAGATCCTTGCTTCGTGTCCTTACGCTTAGAGTTCACGCCGCATATGGAGTTCACTCTTCGTTTTCAGCACCGTGTGCGCGTGCGTTGTTTCACTGCACGCACATGGAGCAGCCCCTGACAACGTGCAGCTCTTGAAATTTTTTTAAATGCGGACAACGGTGTTGTCACTACCGAGGAGATGTAAGATTAGGCATTGGTGGAAACTACGCGACCACGGTGACAACAGATCTTCGGAGGTCGATTCGTCACTGTCATCACGTGCTTTGCCGAGGGTTCGTGAGACCGTGGCCTCCAAGATTGGCCCAGAACACGCCATTGCATTGCCGGAGCCAATCTCGGAGGCCACAGCTAGACAACGATGGAGCAGCGTTGTATTGATGTCCTACGAATGTTCAGTATTGCCACCCCTCACAAACAATCAATAGAGCAGACTAACACAGTTTTTTGCCGCTAAATAATTGTTTTAGGTGAGTTCTACCTTCGATTCCCCTTTTGTTTAACTTGTGCATTTCTTTTCAAAATTTTCATGCTGAAACTGGATATAATGAAAATCTGTTTGTAATGAATTTTTTTGGGAATTTGTCACTTTCGTTATATCCAGGTTTAACTGTAATCTATGTTCCTTAAAGAAGTGCAAGTTTGCACCGCAGGCTTTTTCAGTAAGTCTGTACGCCTTTTTAGGGCAAGACTGAACGCCATTGCCTGTATTCTTAGTTCTCCTACAGTCGAACTCCGCTACAACGAACTCCGCTTCAACGAAATTTCCGGTACAACGAAAAATTCTCGGTTCCCCGTCAACAGTCCATAGGAGTCAATGCATAAATATGCTCGCCACAACGAACATTTTTTCTGCTGCCGTTCCGCTTCAACGAAATTTACCATGCCATTCTGGGCTCAAAAATTTAATTTACTGTGCAAAAAACACAATCTCGGACATTTTGATGCATTTTAGAACATAAAAATACGAATTCAAAGTCTAAATCGCGTGTTGGCACCTCCAGAAACCGCCGCTGTTGATTGAGTATGGGGGCCGCCATTCCTTGATGGCGACGGCGATCGGACTGCCCTGCTTTCGCAACTGGTTTGAGTTGCTTCTTAGTCGCAGACAATCCGAAGCCAAAGCTCAGTGCATTCGGAACGATTCCTTTCCCGATGCTTTTCCAATGCTTTTCATGCTTTTCGCGCTTCGCTAGTGGTCAAAGCGACGGTACGTATGCGTTATCAATGCGAGCAGCCCTGGGGTGCAGTCGCGGAACGATGCCTTTTCCAATGCCTATGTTTTTCGTGCTTTTCGCGCTTGGCCAGTGCGACCGGTGGTCGGAGCAACAATTCGTCCACGTTATCAACGGGATCAGCCAGCCACGAGTGGTGGATAAGAATAGCATAGAATAAGGCGTAAGTCATCGCTCCGCGATAGCACGCCTGCATCTCGCCGTTGCCGGCGAATAGCTTGTGTTAGCGTATTAGTGCAACTGTGCAGTTTGTGTTGCGCGCCCGTGCCTCTGTTTGGTTCGTTCGCGGAAGCCGCGAACGTTGTTTCTGCGTGCTTTTCAACGTGGCGTCGCTATGCATATACGAGAATCGCGTCATGACGCTGCTGGGGACGCAAAGGAAGCAGCAGACACTTTTTGAATTTTGGAAATAAAGGTTTCTCTGTTCTACTAGCTCAGGTCAGCCATATTTTTTTCGATTTCACTACAACGAAATGTTCGCTTCAACGAACATTTTTCCGAGCACCGTCAATTTCGTTGTAGCGGGGTTTGACTGTATTATATGACGCCCGGATTATACGACGGTTTTGCGTGGTTCCCTGAAAGTTGTATAATTGGAGTTCCACTATATATTTGACCGCACGTAACAACCTGTAAAAGTGGTTTCAGTGGATATTGAAGGTCCTATGCTGTGAAACCCCCTATTCAGGGGAAATCCGCACTGCCGCGAAGCCAAACATTAAGGTTAAATGTACATACAGTAAAAGCTCATTAATTCGACTCTTGTTAATTCGGAAAATCGGTTAATTCAGACACGTCATCTCGTCCCTGTAAATATACGCATCACTCTATGAGACTGGGCGCTCGTTATTTCGGAGAGATTTGACCGCAAATCGGATAATTCGGCGACTTTCGGGCCGCTGGCAAGGCTTGAAAACGAAAAAAGAACAATTCGGAACAAAAGTGAAGCTCAAACGCAGCATCGCCATGGACATCAATTATCGACTTGGCTTGGATTGAGACTGGTTGAACGCCTTTTTTTCGCGTGTGGGTATGGTGGCTGTGGGTTTTGTTGCTTTGTTCCCGTTGGTGTGCTGCATCGTTGACCGCCGATTTATTGAGGAACGTTTCAGTACGGCTCCTTTAGCTTGATCGTTGCTGGTGCTTTTGTGCTGACTTCTCGTGTGACCGCACTCTCCGCCGATGGCAACGCCGGCGAAGCGGCCCAAGTACGAGGCCAAGGACTTCACCACCAAAGTAGAAATTTTGCGTGCTCTGAATAATGGGCTCTCCCGACACGAAGTGATGAAGAGTGATGAAAGGGGATCCTTGTATCGGCGGCAAAAGAAGCAAGGAACGAGTAACCGTACTTTTAGCCGCCAATGTGACGGGAACAGAGTGCTTGCCGCTTCTCGTTATTGAAAAGGTTCAAAAGCCACGCTGCTTTAAGAACATCAACAATCTTCCCGTGGATTACCGTGCCAACCAAAAAGCGGGGATGACGGGTGAAACTTTTGTGGACACTGCAGACAGCATGCGAGCTGCTGAGCACCTTGCAGGGCTCGGAAAAATTGTGTCCGCGCGAATATCTGCTCGAAAACAGACAAGCATCCGCAATTACTTTGTTAAGTAAAGGTATGTTGAAAAAACTCGTGCATTTATTGTGTTTATTTCGACCATTCGATAATTCGGACATTCGGTTAATTCGGACATTTTTTCCGGTCCCTAGAAATCCGAATTAACGAGCTTTTACTGTATTACCGTCACAGCGATGAAATATTTTTGAATTTTAAAAACTTGGTATATGGGCTTATATGTGCTAAGTATAGTCTACTTAAAAAGGTAACATATTTTACTGCTTATAACTTACACCAACGCCTCCATTTTTTTTTTCAATGCCAGTGCAAACACTCACTGCTTAATGGAAACCGTTGGTCTGCCTTAGTTCAGGGAATTGTCGTGGTGTGATGCCACATAAAGGGCAGTGTTGTACACGTTTCCGAAAAATAAAGCAGATAAATACGTTACTCGTTACGCTAAGAAAAAAGGAATGCCTTACCACTAGGGGTGTGCGAATATTCGAACTTTCGAATATTTTTCTAATAGTGTTTGCTATTCGATTCGATTCGCAATGAAGTTTTACTATTTGAAGTATTCAAACTTCTGAAAAATAAATTTAACAGTTAAATAAATTTAACCAGGAGGCATACTTTCATTAATGAGATGACCTTTAAAAAACACAGGCAAATACTCGAATTGGGGCCCCAACACTCACGAGCTCGGCAGGGCAGGGGCTTTTGCAGGGCATTTACTGCAAGAGCAATCACAAACCCGGATGTGATGGTGGACGTACATTACGAAAAAGCTCTTCTGGATCAAGATACATGGATAAGCAATATTTGAGGAAATGCGTTCCCACCATTCACGTGCTCTTCCATGAACGTGAAGCACGGAAAATTCGATATCTATGGCTAGCTTTCGCAGATTTTTTTCCGCGATGTCCAGAAACAGAGGTGACAGACATTTTAGCAGCACGCGTGTAGTTATTATTGAACATTGCTTTAATTACGTGCCGTGCGACGCCTGAAACAAGCTATTAGCAGTGTTTCTGGAACAGGCGACGTCCGCCGATGAATCGCCAAAACACTTCCTCGCTACCGAATGGCCTAGGCGTCCCGAGCCTCTGCAGAAGATGCGCTTTGCCGTCGAGCCGACTTGCACTACGGAAGCTGCGTCGGCACCGAGCATGGCGTAAGGGGTTACTCAGGACGCTCGCGCGAGTGCTTTTTATTCAGCGGAATGATTCTTGGTGTGTGGTTGTGACTTGCCGGCTCCGAGATCAAGCTGCACGTTTTGACGAGCCGGTGGTGCGATTGCCAGTGATAGACGCCCCCAAACCCAAGACTCTGGCGCAGTTTGGCGTAATTTAAGTTGATTTTATCAGGATGGCGCAGCAAATCCAATTTGGCGCACTTTGGCGCAGTTGGCGCAGGAGTGCAATCACTGCAATGGACAAAGAAAGCATCAGCTTCATCCAACTTGACTTGCTCTGGAAAGTCTCCACAACATCAGCTGACCAGCACAAAATTACGTGAATTTCATGTGTTCATTGGCAATTCATTACACAGTCGAACCACGATATCAGTGGCACAGCCAGAAATTTTTTTCGTTTTCAGGGTGTGGGGAGGGGGGATTCGGACACACTTTATATATGTTCATGTGTGCATTTGTATGTGTCCATGTATATTACACATGCTAAATTGAAAAATTTCGAGCCTCCCAAATCACCCCCTAGCTACACCAGTGCTTGATATAACGAATCCGCATATAACAAATTATCTGATATAAGGAAGTTACTAAAGAATGGACTTAACATGAATACAGTGCTGCGAATACAATTATATAACCAATTCTTGGATATAACAAAGCCATCTTGGTGTCAGATGCAACATTGTTATACTGAGGTTGGACTGTGTGTTACCGTATTTATTCGAATATATGTCGATCATTTTTTCCCGAAAATGTTGCCCCTAATCAGCTATTGACCTATATTCATGACCAAAGAATCTCGACCTACATTCGCAATCAAAGTGACCAAAAGCACGGTGCTTATGGCGTCCAACTGCTGCGCCCGCTGTTCTTCAAGCAGTTTTTGCTCTATGCGCACATTAGATATACCATAAAATCTGGAATAAGGACCGTAACCGCCCCCCTTTTCCTACTAAGTAACTAAGAAAAAAAAACGTAACCAACGGGTCGGTGCTCGAGCCGACGTTTCGACAAGTAGACTTGTCTTCTTCAAGGCTGGAACTGAAATCAGTTTGAGCCTTAAAGAAGACAAGTCCACTTGTCGAAACGTCAGCTCGAGCACCCACCCTCTATTTCAGTTCCAGCCTTGAAGAAGACAAGTCCACTTGTCGAAATGTCGGCTCGAGCACCCACCCTCTGTTTACGGATTTTTTTCATCGCAAACTTCCACCTGCCAATTCCTGTCGTTTTTAAGAAAAAAAAAAGTTATTCATGCAATAGCAGCACACCACCTTTTCAAAGCCTCCGTGAAATGCAGCCGCTCCGCCAAACCGAAAGCTGCTGGACCGCGGCGGCAATTGAAAGCCGCCATGCCGCTTTGGAAAGGAAAAAAAAGACGGAGAGACATCGGCGCACGGAGGTGCATAGGCGCATTAAAAAAATTCCACGTATTCCCGAAGCGTGGCAGCACATTCCAAGCAAGAGAAATGATCGAAGAAGGCGCGCGTTTCAAGCCAACCACTCCACGGGCGCGCTCGGCTGCGCAAGCAATAGCCGGCGCGCCGTTTTGCGACGCATAAAAAAAGCAACAACGAAGAAACATCGGCACATGAAAAAAATTCCACATATTCCCAAAGCGTGGCAGCACATGCAAAGCAAGAGAAGTGATCGAAAAAGGCGCGCACTTTAAACCAGCTGCACCGCGAACGCACCCGGATGGACAAGCGATAGCCGGCGTGCCGTATTGGGGCGCAAAAAAGAAATATAACGAAGAAACATCGGCGCATGAAAAAAATTCCACGTATTCCCAAAGCGTGGCAGCACATGCAAAGCAAGAGAAATGATCGAAAAAGGCGCGCACTTTAAACCAGCTGCACCGTGAACGCGCCCGGATGGACAAGCGATAGCCGGCGTGCCGTATTGGGGCGCAAAAAAGAAATATAACGAAGAAACATCGGCACATGAAAAAAAATTCCACGTATTTCCTAAGTGTGGCAGCACAGGCCAATCAAGAGAAATGATCGAAAAAAGCGCGTTTTAAAAATAAACACTATGCCATACATGTACGATGAAAACCCTTTGGTACCAGGAAGCCTGTGCTGTACATGTACGGCAAAAAACCTCAAGGGGTTAATAAACCCGTGTTTGTTGACATCCTGCCTCGAGTGCCTTTTCTGTGCTGTGCCGAAGAGTCGACGAACCCGGCCGTAGCGTCTTTTGTTTGCTACAGCAGTGGAGAATGTTGCGTCCCTTCCCAGTCGCCTCGTAGGGAAAGCGTCTCGCAAACCTATCTCCACAGCGTGGAAGGACTTGCCAGCGGAAATTATCGTGAGTGGCTTTAAAAAGTGCTCCATTTCCAACACACTCGATGGCAGCGAGGACGACATCATTTGGGATGCCGAGGATGCCTGTGAAGAATCCGACGAGAACCTTCCTTGTACATCTGATGTACAAGGAAAGGGGGGGGGGGGGAGTCCGGGCCCCTAAGGCCCCCATCCCTGGCTATGGGCCTGCCACACACAGTGTCCTCGATACAGAGAACCTTTGCAAAAGCGCATCAGATTGAGCAGAGAGAGGCCACACACATACCACAGTCATGAGGAGCTTGTCAAACCAGGCCAGCTTGAGCTCCGAGTTGGGCCACACGTCCGGCTTGAGAGCCGTCTTGAGAAGCGCTACGCACCGCCGAGACAGTACTTCCCCTTGTGACCCAATGTTTGTCGACGACTCGTTCACCTGCACGTTCAGCCACACTCACCATGCGCTCGCGTCTCTCACAAATACATAATTATTACACCTTGGACATTGGGCATAATTATGTGGGTATTTTGAAAAACAGCAGCAAACCTGCCACGTACATATTCTTATGTTGAGGCCACACTAGAGCACTGCACAGGCTGTGATTCTCGAGAAAAAACCCGAGACCCAATAAAAAGTTTCGTCTACCCGGCCCGGCCCGGCCCGGCCCGACAGGGGCCTGAACCAGTAGTCTAGGTGGTGTTGCCCAAAAATGGAATCAACAGCATAGTGCTTTAAGTGGCAAATATCTCGCTTTCACTGGCGCGTTTCGCTAACAATTATATCTTAACCTACGGTAATTGCTTGTAAAAAGGTGCTCACAGTATAAACAGCTGCGCAGATGTACTAGGTCCAATGAATGTTCGTTTGGCAGTGGTATACTGTACCTATTTTTGCTGAAAATGGAATGGGTATCATCAACAGCGTTTTGTAGCGGATACTGTAGCAAGGATAGTGATTTGCAGCTGATCAGCTTCGATAGGGAGCACAATAAAAGCAGAGGAGACAGAGAACACAGTGCTATCTTCGCTTTGTTTTTATTGCGCTCTCTATTGAAATTTAAACATGCTCTAACAAGAAAAACCAATAATGTAATAATATTACTTGGGGTTTTGCGTGCCAAAAGCACGATATGATCATGAGAGACGCTGTAGTGGAGGGCTCTGGAAATTTCGACTATCTGGTGTTCTTTAACGTGCACCTAAATCTAAGTATACGGGCCTCAAACATTTTCACCTCCATCGAAAATGCAGCCGCCGCAGCCAGGATTCGATCCCGCGACCTTCGGGTCGGCAGCCGAACACCGTAACCGCTATACCACCGCGGCGGACAACGAGAAAAACCGATGGTGCACCCTTCTGGATATTTTGCCACAGCAAGAGAAATAGAGGAAGAAAGCCAAATATATTACCTTGTTGTAAATACACTAACCTAGAAAGGAAAAACAACAAACCGCATGCATCACGTGTACTTTTAGAAATAAGCAGCCGAAGGGAAGAAAAAAGAAATTTGTCATAGCATTAACATTGCTGTGGCATATTTTATAGTTTTTTTCACATGTCAATGTACAAAAAATCAAATTATCAAGAGATTCTGCCTTTAAGCACGCCACGTGCTGTTGCATAACATGTACTAAAACGCTAAAGTTTCTTGCACTGCTTGCACTGGCCGAAGGAGCACACATGTCTTGCGAAATGTGAAGGCGTCAGCAGTCGTTGTTCTTAACTTCCACTACTGGATCAAATTTAGGATGTCTTTGAAGACCTCTGCCAAATGAACATAGCTGTCCAGTTCATCTCTTCATTTCTCTCGTTCTCGAATGTGGTCCCACTCTTCAATTTCATTTATAAAATTCCTCTTTGAGGCAGTTTTCCTAGCAGTTTTCAGCACTGTATGTTATACCTGGTTTGCGCTGTGCTCTTTTTTTCCATAATGTAATGGTGTGTGCCTTCCTAATGATGTGCATTGGCAGAAGGTTGACATTGGAGTACGCGGGTAGGACTGGCGGACGAAGCGATAGGAAACTATTTTTGGGGTTCATCCCAGTTTGGTAATAAAGGCGTGAATAAGCTTCTTGTCGCTTACCTATTGGATGCATATGGTTCGAGATAAAGGGACATCACGCGCCACGGAATTCGTAATGGTCTTTTTTCAAGCAAGATATTTCGTCAAGTGAATATGCTTTGCCCCGCACCTTCTTTAATGGACCTATGCTATTCCTGCACATTCCAACGCTGTTGCGGCAGTATCACCATGTAGCTCTCGCACTATATAGTGCAAGGGTATCAAACAAGCTGCCCGCGGCCTGCATATGACTGTCTTCGACTCATTTTCTTTTATTTTGTTTAAAAGAACATTGTTATGCTACACAGGCATGACAGATTTAAAGCATTTTTTTCGTGAGGCACCCCATGCGGCCATGTGCTGATCCATAACCGTGACACAAAACTATAATTCAGAGTCGGCGTCCAGATTTTAGTCATTTTGGAGTTAGGTATCGATATGTTGTTGGAATCCTGCCGCCAAATACCCTTCAGTGATGACCCATATATGAGATATAGGAAAGGTCTCCTTTGAAATGGCAACGTTAGCTGACATTTGGTTACATGTATAAACTTACTATATTACATTTATTACTGCTACTACAAAATAACATTTGTGATATAAAATAATAAATGCAAACAAACCACAGGATAGCGAGATGTTAATGCTGTAAGAGCCTTGCCTATTTACTTTTAGCTCGCTCATTTCAGATATATGAAGTAGCTCCATATGCAAGAAGCAAAAGAGGTTCAGTACTTGCCCTTCATAAAGCTTCTCCAAATAGCTTGCCCGACATAAAAAAAAGCATTTTTTTCCAAGATAAAATGTGAAACATACATGTATCGACAACGTATGTGGAACAAACTAAAAGGGACACGAAAGAAAAAAATAATTTTTCTACGATCAATAAGGTACTCTTTTACAATTCCAAAATCGTCAGTCTCACCACAACAGGACTTTTGGTAAGCAAGAAAACATGCAAAAAGCAAATGCGGCTGGCGACGCCACCTTGAAATTCGCGCACCAGATGCCATGACGTCATAGATTCTGACAGTCTATTGGGGCGTAGAGAGTTCCTAATCGGCAAAAATGAAGTACACTGATGTCTGATGGGGCCACATACTTAACCTACCAAGTTTCAGGAAATTTTGTAGAGCCAATGTCCCCAAAATACCACAAATACAGTTTGAAATTCGTGACACACGCGCGGAGATTTCAGCACGGAAATTAAAAATGGAAATTCGCCCTTGATTTCCTCCTCTAGTCATAAACTTATGATGGTGAAAAGAATGATATTCGAGTTCTCAGAGTACACTTTATCAGTCTAAACTGATTCAGTGTTTTAATTTAGTGTCCCTTTAAAAACTGAGCAAAGCCGAAGCCCAGCCTGACCAGAACCTGCCACCTCAAACCCGGGCCCAACCCTAAGCCTGGAGCATCAGGCGCAAGCCCGGCCCGTGCCCGCCGTGAAAACTACTTTACCCGGCCTGGCCTTGGTTTTCGGGTGGGCCTGAGCCCATAAGTGCTCTAGGGCACACCAAAATAATGGCAGTCAACCATATTTGAGATAAAGTAGAGCTAAACCTCGATATATGTAAAAACCTTCAGTATAATGAGAACAGACAATAATGCCAAAGAAAGTTTACGGGATGTGAGTTGTAGTAATTATGATATAAATGTGAAGAAAGTAAAGTGGACGAAAAGATAACTTGCCAGCGGCAGGGACCAAACCTTCGGTGTTCGAACAACACGTCCAATGCTCTATCAATTGAGCTACGGTGGCAGTCATCCCCCGGCCACTTTGTTGCGTATATCTGTGCATTTAAACCTGGAAATATTAGTCAGTGCCGATCGCAGTCGTGGCGGCGAACGTCGAACTCTCTTTTTCTGCCAGTTGGGGTCCCGCAGCACGTGATCATTTTACGAGCTGGCCGCTGACCAATAATCCCTCGCATACTACCTGAAGGCATCAAGTCTGCCAGAAGACCCTCACAATTAATGAACCAAAGAAGGGGAATTTAAGTGCTCGTTTTTTCTTGGTTAGACCAAATGTTAACCCATATACGCCAAAACTTCGAAAAAATGAGAAAACATAATTTTTTTTCACGAAAAGTGTACTTCTACGCTCAAAAGAAAGCACAAGTTCTTTATTTACTGCCAGGTAAACGCAACACTGTTTTTCAAGCCGTCCTATACATATAGGACACTGGGCATTAGGGGTGCTATATGCGGGTGTGGTAAGCCTTGAATCATTTAACGTGCACCCCGACATTGCACGTCTTCCTCTACATGACACCTTTCATACAAAGCACGCGTTTCCCGGAGAAAACAGTCGGCATTTCACGTGCACGCCTTCCTCTCCATGACATCTTTCACACAAAGCACGTGTTTGCTGGGAGAAAGCAGTCGGCACGCGGCAGCATGAAAAGCAAGCAACGTCTAGGCTTGCACACGTTGAGAATAAGGCCTGCTTGATGTGCTGTAGGTGGCGCTAGTCATCAGCTAAAGAAGTAGTGATGTTAGAGTGCATCAAAGAAGCGTGCTGTATGTAGGACACTGGGCATATATATGGGTTAATGAGATCTAACAGACAGTAATGCCAAGGAAAGTATATGGGATGTTTAACGTTTATATCATAATTACTACAAATTATTTGGTGAGAATACATGAATACTGGAGCGTTTAACATGCTTCCTGGAGCAATAACAAACGTCTACAACAAAGAAGGTGCAAGCCACAAATCTGATGACCCACCCCTTTAAACTCTACTTTGGATACATGGTCACCACTGCATGATGTATTTACCATACCTGTTTCCTAGCAACGCCTAAACCTGGTAAGGAGGCAATTAATGTCAAGCACTGATGTTGGCCAGCAACAGACCTAGGATCAATTTTTCCACATGCTGTGTGGCATCAAAATGGACACTGCCTGTGCCACAAGCTGACCTAGCAAACACGAATGCAGTCTTTCTGCTACAAACTTCTCACACATCACACATACAGCAGTACAGATAGATGCGAACTTCGCAACACTTTCTACGCTTACACCTGCTATCATCAAGAATGCTGCACTAACAACCTGCATAAAAACTTGCATAGACTTGCCACTTGTTCCTTATTAGAACAACTGACATTTGTGTTGACAAGCAGACTGTTCTCTTGATCAATGGTCATTCAAGAAAAAGCGGTGGTGTAGACGTTACAGGACAATTGGACTCTCCAGAATGATGAAAAACACTGAGTTGATGACGCTATATGTAGTTTAATGGTGCAAGGGCCATTTGATGACCAAAGAGCACCGGGACATGATAACGAATGTGGACAATGTTTAGGTTAAGTGGCTGTATAGGGGTCTAAAATTCTGTGCACTAAAGGCGGGTAAAACATATAAGTATTAGAATCATGAGAGTGACTTGTAATGTGTGCTGTGAGGATCAATGACAAGTGGTCGTGATAATAAAACTGGTGATATGGCATCAGCACGAATGCCTCGTCAATGCCCTCGAGTCTAAGGGCAATGAGGCAGGCACTTTCTTTAATGTAACCACCACAGCAGCGACCGATCAGGGAGGCAGTGATCACGGAGGCAGTGCAAAGCGACGATGTTGTGGTATCACGTCATCACGTGACGTCACAAGTTTTGGCGAAGCAAAGATGGCTGAAGCAGAGGTGAAACGAGCCAGCCGTCTCCGTCGCACGGAGGGTGCACGCGATAACATCAGCCCGCATGCGAGGCCTGTTGTCGATCGCCTATTAGAGAGGAAACGTCCCGAGTGTCTTTTGTAAGGAACATGAAGGGATGCCAGGAAAGGGGAGGAGGGGGTTGCGACGCTCGAAGAGCGCAGTCGCTGGCGCGTGCGCTATCTCGAGCGCTATCTAACGCTTGCTTCACGTTATGAGAACTGACAGCATGAAAAGCACTTCGGTCCCTAGAGCGGTCATTTTCCCTAAAAGCAATGTTTTGTTCACGAGATCAGATCCAAAAGTGTTCGCTGCTAGCCTTACTTCGCATAACAATTCAATTTCTTGGTATCGCATTCACTGCTTCGCCAACTGCTTTTTCTTTTTGAAACGTCAGCTACTGACCATGAAAACCGAGGGGCGGACGAGTAACATGGTGTAGCCGCTTCACAGTGGGCGTTCCGACGCCAGGGCCGTCAGCGACGAGCCCGCTACTGACAGCTGTGAATTGCGGCTGTGCCGACCAGGAGGCATGCTTTTATTATTAAGATGACATTAAAAAGAGCAATAAAAAAATTCGAACAGGGACCCTAGCACTCACGAGCCCGAAAGAGCAGGACCTTTTGGGGGGTATTTATTGCAAGAGCGATTACAAACCCGGATGGGCCGGTGGAAGGAATTACGAAAAAGCTCTTCTGGATGCTCTTCCATGGACGCGAAGCACGGAAATTCGATATTGTTTTATATATCCACTGCAAGCGTTCCCAGATTTCATTCTGCAATGTCCAGAAAGACAAGGGAGATATTTAGCACCACGCGTGTAGTTATTATTGAACATTGCTTTAATTATGTGCCATGGTGCCACGCGACGCTTGAAACGAGCTACTGGCAGCGTTTCTACAAGAAACGATATCCGCCGATGAATCGCCGCCACTCTTTCGCGCTACCGATTGGCCTAGACGTCGCGAGCCTCAGCGGAGAACGCGTTTTGCCGTCGAGACAACTTGCACAACAGAAGCTGCGTCGGCACCGTTCATGGTATCGTGGCTTACTCGGGGCGCACGCGCAAGTGCCATTTATTCAGTGGAATAATTCTTGCTCTGTCGTTGTGACTCTGGCGACACCAAGGCGAGGCTGCACATGTTTTTACGCGCCGGCGGTGCGATAGCCGTTGATAGATGCCCCCAAACCTGAGACTCTGGCGCAGTTTGGCGCAATTTTCGTCGATATTATCAGGCTGGCGCAGTAAATCCAATTTAGCGCACTTTGGCGCAGTTGGCGCAGAAGTGGAATCACTGCATAATGGATGGATTGAAGAGCCTCCTTTTAAGTTTTTAAAACCTGTTGGCTGGAGTGTATTCAACTTCTATGTGTGTATGGTATGACTCTTTATATTTTGTTGTATCTCGGTGGCCAGAAGTTTGAAGTATGTAAAGTTTGAGATCGTCGAAGTAGTGACCTGTGATAATAAAATGCTGTGCCACTGCTCTTGGTAATTTATTTGCCGTGCCTACGCGATGCCCGTTTATTCTAACATTAACAAGCTATCCTGTTTTGCTAATGTATTGTGCGACAATATGAGCATCATGTAGATGATGTTTGAACTAGTGCAGGTAAAACCATATCTTCTTGAAAAAAAAAAGAAAAAGAAAGAAATAAAGGGAAAAACGATCATGAACTTATTTCTTAAATGAAAGGTGATGGCTTCAGAGGTGCTTCCACTCCTGTCATCATCATATACAGCCTTTAGTTTATCACTTTTGTTAGTTCAAGCTTTGTTTAATTTGAACTCAGCAGGCAACCCTGTGAGATTCAAATTAACAAGCTTTTACTGTAAAGTGATTTTGCTGTACCCATAGGTCGCTGAAATCATAACCTTTAGGATGTGGTGCCACTCACCTGGCATGCCATGCGCAGGAGGAAGTTGACCAGGGCGTCAGCGTGGTGCTTCTCAATGGGACGATCTGGCCGCGGGGCCGTTTGCCGTGCTCGGCCACTTTGGTCTAGGAGGCGTCGGCTCTCCTGCAGACAGGTTGTGAGGGGAACACATAAACCTTTTTAATGGAGAGAGGGCGCATCTCCTTTCTCGGCTGTTGTACGGAAATACAGAGGCTGACATCACTGCCTCAGCAGTGCATTCTTTAGGGGTGATGCATATTTACAGCAGTCCACAGGGGGATTATGGCCTTGCCCAAGAAGCCCTTGTTGAAAAGGTGCCTAACTCAGGGTTTCGGTCATGTTGCATATGTGCTGGGTCTTACCACTACTGGCAGCTATTAATACATGTGAAAGATTCTTCTTCTTAAACTAGAAACTTGTTGGTCTGCTACAATCCAAGACTGACCTCCTTGACCTTGCATTGCATCACTCAACGAGAAGCTAGTCAGCACTTGCCTCTGATCAAGAAAGCAAAGACCCCTGAGACTACTTGTACATTGTCACTTTTTTTTTGGTTCAAAGGGAAGTGGAAGCAACTTTTAATAGCAGCAGGATTTGACTTTCGGTAGAATGCAAGAGATAACCTGTGAAATATGTTACATTTTAAAATTTACAATAGTTAGAGCATATAAGCTGGTACAATGAGCTTTTAAACTTAAAGAACAATAAATTGATGTGAGGGTACTTTGTTTGCACTGCGGATTTCCCCTGGATAGGTGTATTCACTGAATAGCACCCCTACAAAGCAGTGAAATCACCTTTACAGGATGTCACATGTGGTTTATATATGTCTGTTCGTTCATTTCGAATACGAAAATTTAGAAAAATTTAAATTAGTTTCAAAGCAAACTTGAATACTGTAATATTCGTTCAAATATTCGAACTGCTCAAATATTTGCATGAACCTAGTGTTCGCATGTAAACGATGCATTACTGTACAAATATCTCTGCCGACACGCAGCATAAGCTGCCACAAGAAGCCGATCGTTGTTAGTTATGTGCAGCATGTCACAGCGTTGCCAATTAACACTTTCGTGACCGCAGAAAAATCGGTTGTTTTTGGCTAGTCCAGGAAATATTTTTTTCCTGCCACAAAATATACTTGATGCTAAAGTGTAGGGTATCAAACGATAGAGGAAGAATTGGTCTTTTCAAAAGTATTAATTTCAAACAACGGATTTATTTCGAATATAATAAAAAAAAATACCAAACAAAGAAAATGCATCAAAAAGAAAGAACGATTCATAAAAACATCAATCCTACTCTGCAAAGGTTCAACATTAAAAAAAATCGAAATGTACATTTTGAACGCACAGCCCTCAAAGAATAATAGTGGAAATATAAGCTCTGTAAGTACAAAGATTATTTACATAAATACAAGAATATAGGCATTAGTGCCTATCATGCCACCGCGCGATGCAGGTTCTCGACGCGGTGAAACAAAGGCTGGCTGCGCATGTTTCGGGAAAAAAATTTTTTTTTTCTCTTCAACTTTCCTAGCATAGTCTGCAGTTCTGGTATTTTTCAATTTTCCTGTGTATTTGTTGAAATGAACAGTGTAGCCTGTTCCAAGTCTGCAAAAATCCGTAATTGTACACTCATTTGACCTCTTTCTCGCTCATATACTGCCGAATACCATACCGACCTTCGTATTTCACCATTTTTTCATCCACTGAAAAGTTCCGACGGGGTTAAAAGATAGTGTAGAAAAATCGTTCATGTGTTGCAATAGAGAAGACACATGGTGAAGATTTTCGTGGGATGCGACGGTCGTCTTCTTCAGATCAGAGACACTCAAGAAGCCCTGAACCTTTTCCGTGGCATCACTGACAGTAGACGAAGGCCTGGAAATACGTGTCCTCGACCCCAACACCAATGCAAGCGTGGGACTTGAACGATTACCATGTACACATGGAGTGAGACGAACTTGCTCATCTTCTCTTCAGTAACCTCCCTCCATGGATCCATCCCTCTGACTGTATGTTGGCTTTTCGAAAGTATGTATCCACGCATACTTATCTGTGTGGTTGCATATCTCTCTGACGACTTCTGCGGTAAAAAACGTGAAGATGCCGCTGCGCAGCACATCGGAGCGTTGGGTCAAAGTCCGCTCCGCGCCGTCTTCGCAAAGAGAACTGCGCTCTTTCTGCAGCCGGCGCCAAATGCTCCCGCCCGAATGAAGTTAACACCTTGCAGATAACAGCTGTTATTTTAAGAACGCACCAGATACATTTACATCGACGCGCGGCAGCGATAAAACGACCCGAGGAGAAGACGAAACTTACCGGCGGATAGCTGCTGATGTTCCGGGGAGGTTTGATGCACTTTTGCCGTCCGTACTGAAGCCTGGCGAATCAAAGTCATCTTCAGTGTCTGTGGTGCTACCATCATCCAGAGATTCCCACTCATATTAATCGGAATCTATCGAAATTCGCCGTTTCTGTAGAGCACCCGCGAGCGGCGTCGACACGAAGTCTGAAATAACGAGCGCTCACCTACCCGACTGCGAACGAGCTTTAAAAATCTCCCCGCGGTGGAAAAAACAAACTCGCAAACAAAACTGATAAAAAATATGTTATTTTATGCCTTGTATTGCGTTAGCTGTCCAGAACCGCTCAGAAAGTGCCAAAACTTGATCTTGAAGTCATCGATAACATACTATCGATGGGAATAGGTGCGGTCACGAAAGTGTTAAGCTGATGGCGTCACTACCGGGGCACTCACTGTGCCGTAAGCATGCCATTTGTCATGAAAGTGTTCATTATGCCCACTCCGTTCCTGAATGCACAGGGTCACGGCAATGGTGAGCTCTTTTCGTTCGTGAAGGCAACATGTCCATGGGGCATGCTTAGTGGTCTCACACAAAGAGACATGAACGGCAGCACGGTGCATTTGGGTTGCCGCCTATTAAAAGCGTGTAGCATATGCTTACACCTGTGCTAGGCCACATGCACTACTATTTAGCTGAAGATGTTCATCATAAAGGGATGTCAGTGATTAAGTTGTACTGGCGCGTTTGCCGCCTGCACACCTCAGTAAATTTCCAGGGCTTATCTACGAAGATTTTTGGTCTGCTTTGCTCCGTACGACCTAGGCATTGCGGCAAAGCTGACTTTTGGACACTGGATCAAACCTACGAGATGACAGACGCGGCAGAGGTGCAGGTTTTAATGTCACTTCGAGCCTGCAATTTGGGCAGAAAGTCCGAAAAATCAGACAATGAAGAGTTTCAGCGTCCAAAATTTCAGACGTTTTTATTGAGTGACGTCTATGGGGCTTGTGACATTTTGTTGCAAGTTCAGGATGATTTCGTGCGCGAATGAGCTGTGTGCTGTGGGAGAGCACGCGCGCCCATTTCCTTTCCTTAAGGCTGGCGCAATCGCGAACTGACGGCGGGTGCCAAGAGACCACTAGGAGAAGAGCACCGTCGCCCTTTCCGGACAACCCCTTCTTTCCCGCCGCTCCTCGCGCCAATCCTCGCATCCCGGCTCGCAGGAAAGGGAACTCGCCTTGCGAGGGAAACCCTCGCGTGGGGAGGGACACGGGAGGTGAATAAAACAACCGAGCAGACAGGGAGACGGCCTCTCTTGCTCTGCTGACCTGCGAGGTACCACCTCACCACCCCAAGATCCGCGAGCCGAACATCGACCGAAGGTGTAAGCGTTACCCTTTGTTTTCTACTAGAGTGGACTATCCCTCTACGCGACATTTACGCGTTATTGCTAGAGTAGCAATAAAGTGTTGTTTGTTGTTCTAGCCTGTTGCCTCATTCGCCCGAACCCGTCGTAGCTGCGATGACTCGCGCTACGGGAAGGGGACGTTGACACGGTACGACTATTTGCGGCTGGGACCGGAGCTAGGCTTCTGCACCAGCCGTGCGTAGAGCGGACCCCTTCAGTGCATTGCATTTGTTCTTTTGTGAGGTGCACTTGGTGATGTGCCACTGTTACTATGAACGCTCATATGAAGGGAAACTTATTTTTAAGGTGGAAAGTTGGGCTAGCTGGTAACGTGAATAATAGGACATGTTTACTAGCGAAACTTATTTTGCACGCTGAAGATACTGCGTCACATTCTTTGTGCTCGAGGCCCGTGACTGTGAGTGTCACAAACAAAGGGAGGAGATGTTCAGGTCCATGTCGACCAGGAGAAGTTTCCACAAAAGAAGTTTCCAGATCTTGAAGAATATCCAGATCTTGAAGACGAGCTTGTCGACTGTCTGTAGCTACTCCACGTAGACCGAGCTTGTCTGGGTAATAGCCCTGAGATATTCCCGTGATCGAGTCGTAACCAGAAGTGATTTTACAGCCAGGAAAACTGTATCACAGAAGAAAATGAACTGACAGGAGAATAAATTTCTCATTCTAAGAAGGTGCGCTGTACCTGTCTTTCTCTCTTTTGCTAATCATCAACCTAGGGGCCCGCAAGTTTATTCTTCTTTTGCATCCAGGAATACTAGGTGGGCATTAGATTCAAACAAAAAAGGTGATTTTTTTTTCTCGGGCAGTAGTGGGGAGTCGTTGTACGATGCGGGGTCTGCGCAAAATTTTGATGTGTAATCAAGGTTTTCAATACATTACTTCTATGGGGGTTTTGCCAGGACCAAACCAATTCATCGTAAAATGCGGGTCGCCGCAAAACCGGGGGACGTATAATCAAGGTTCCAGAATACTTACAAAGTTTATAGGCACAGTAGCAAACTTTCAGTAAACATTTTTCCCTGAAAAACACTAATACCTAATTATACAAAAACTTTAGAGACAGAATGGGACACAATAGTGGTTCAGCTGGAGACAATGTTGTTCTTTCTTTGCAGAACTGTGCAGAGCTACAAGCTACAATCCCTGTTGAAATAGTTCAAAAGACAAAGAATGAAGACACTGCGGTTGTCCTCATTTGGTATTTCTGTACCAAGCACCCAAGTACAGTAATACCTCGTTAACTCGATGTAGTGAAACTGGAAAATATTTCAAACAGAGTTTTAAGATAGCCGAAACTCCACGTTATCAATGGGATCCACCAGCTTAGGGGGGATGTGGGGATCGTTTGTAACTTTTTAGTTACTTGGTCTAGGTTGATGAAATTTGGCACAAACACTAGAAATCATATTAAAAAAATAAATTCAAATTTTGACAAAGATATCTTTACCAGTTTTTATCTTATAAAAATTCACAAGTTCCTTCCTTGTGGAAAGCCTGGCGCAGTGATGAAACATGCTAGGAGGCTGAAACTACTTTGTATACTTGCTCACATAGTGTTTGTACTTAATGACTATTTTAGATTTCTTTTTTTCAGCCCTAATAATTTTCTGTGGAAGATTACATGCAATTGCCCTTGTCTCAGATAATCGTGTCATGCAGTAATTATGAAATCAGAAAATAATCAAAGCCTCAACAAAAATTCGAAGAGTGTGTTGAAGTATACCAAAGTCTATGGATTACAGTAAAACAAACAGCATAAAAATCGGTCTAGCCATAGTTGTGCAATCCTTTCCACAAGCGAAGTGGCAGGCACAAAACACTATTTTGAGAAAATGGACAACAAAGTTTTGGTTGCAGTTGACCCTATGCTAAAGTGAGCCAGGACAGTACCTAATAATTGGTGTCCTTGCCAGAAGGCAATCTTTTGGGCCTCTACTTCTTAATTTGGCCTGATTTAGGAAGTTTATTACCCTCTATCATTTACCGCAGACGCTTTTGTGCAGCCCCCTGGGACGCTAGTGCACGAGGCTGCAAGTAAACATTTGGACAGGTTGGACTGTATCGCTACTTTTGCGGCCACGGAACGTGTTGCCAGGCGGCATAAAATGGTGGTGTATTAGTTTAGTTAACTGCAGACATATCTACTAGCGCGAAAAACACACAAAGGACGAGGTAAAGATGGCAGACAGGACGCAGCGCTGAATTTCAACTGATCATTTACTTTCACAGGAAACAGGAAATCACAAGCTGCGCAGGAGGCTGCGCCACACGGAAGAAAACCTCCAAAAAACGCCCCCATAAATGTCACTGCTTTTTTCCCTTCACATGCCATAAGCTGATGAATCGTGTGATAACTAATCCAACAGTTCTATGCGCAAATTACGTTCCAAGTATGTGCGCTCCTTGTTGCTGAGGGCCAGCGACGGTGTGCTTACACACCGATCACCAGCTTTTTTTATGCAGAAGGCCTCGTAGATCTCTCTGTCTGATTGCCCTCGCAACCGCCTGAGCACACGAGCGCAGTGAAACTTCGGCAATTGTTCGGCAAACTTCGGCAGTGAAACTTCGGCACCTTCGGCAATTGTCAGCAAGATGGCCAGCGGCAGCTACGGCACTAACAGATGCCTGGTGTTCCCTCAGACGTTCGTTTAAACAACGACCCGTCTGGCCGATGTAGCACTTTCCGCACAACAGTGGAATCATGTATACCACTTCGGCTGAGCATTCTACGAAGCGCGTGACATGCTTTTTCTCGCAGGCTCGAGCACCCACCGTAGCATTCACCATACGGTACATCCCAGAAAGTTTTCTCGGTGCAGTCAAAACAACCGAGACTCCGCATTTCAGTGCTGCCTTTTTGAGGCGGTGCAACACCCTGTGCATGTACGGCACCGGTACAGGGTGCACCTGCCTTGCCTGCTCACTAAGCCCAGTGGTGGGTCGTGCGTGCTTCACCTCTGAAATGAGGCTTTCCGCTACCGACACTATGGTGCCGTCAGGGAACACGGCGCTTCGCAGTCTATTGACTTGGTGCATTACTCTGCTTGCCACCTGGTGCTCACAGGATTTGTGCGAGGCGGCTCGAAGGCTATTCACAGCTATTGCCCTTTTTACAGTTTTAGAGTGGGCCGAATTATAGTTGAGGATTGGTTTCTTACTTCTCGGGGAATATGCCCAGCAGAGTGTACATTCCGTAAAGCTGATGCGGAGATCAAGGAATTGTAAGCACCCATTGACTCGCATCTCATGTGTAAACCTTAGCCCACCACAAGAACATGCTTTAAAAGCTTCGAGCACATCATCCACGACTGCATCCTTAGCGTCCATCTCAAAGCCTTTCATTAAAATTAAGAAATCATCGACATATCTAAATATCTTTGCAACAAAACTTTTGTCAACACATGCATTCACTCTCTTTGTCAAAATCGGATAAAAACAAATCACTTAAAACTGGTGCAATGTGTGAGCCTATACATATACCATCCTTCTGCACGAAGGCACCACCGTTAAAATCAACAACTGTAGAAGAGAGGTAAAAACCTAAGCATTTCCAGAAAATTGTCGATAGAGATTCCCGAAAAGTTCTGAAAGGCAACAGGGCCAAAATCCTCTACGCAGTCCCTAACCACTTTCATTAGATGATCCTGCGGAATAGAGTAGAAAAGATCTTCAGTGATGCTACTGAGGACTTCTGATTTGGAGCAATTCTTGGAGCAGCAAAATTTCCATTTTGGAGCACTTTGGAGCAGCAAAAATTTTCATCTTGGAGCACTTTGGAACAGATAATTTCGCATCTGGGAGCCCTGTGGAGCAGCAAATTTTACATCCTGGAGTGCACTACAGAAGCATATTGCATTAACATTCAAGTACCTGAATATTATTATAGGGCTCTTATGAAGGCTAGAAATATTTCGATTCAAATCGAAAAAATCATCTCAGGAGAACTCCATACTTCACTCGCTAATGAAAAAATAAGGGCTCTTGCAGTTGAGTGTTCTGGATTAACCTCTTCGGCGATTATTTTCGACACTAGCAAATAAACGGAATACCGGATCAATAAAATTGCACTTCATGAAATAACACTCTAAATACATCCATGTGGTTATCAGCAGACGTGGTAGACAAACGCCGTTATGTACAGCAGTGCCTCAATGCCAAAGAGTCACAGTGTCGCTGATGCGTTCCCCTAAGAAAACTCCAAGGCGAAAGCCAGGTTCTTTTTCCTCTCGATCGACGAGCTGATCCTCCCCCTCCTTCTCTGCAAGCTTTCTGCACCTCACCTGGTTTTGTGCTAGCTCCATGATCGGCGCACCGATCACGGAAGCAGTGTAAAGTGACGATGTCATGTGATGACGTCATCACGAGGCATCATGATATATGACGCCATGATGACACCATCACATTATGATTATTTTTTCTATCAATCGATTGACGCCGCCAATGGTCAATTTTCGTGTTTGATAAAGCATCTAAGGCTTTCGCATTAATATTGCGTATTGAACGTTAACAGCCTGGCCGTTAACAACCTGGCCTTACATACGAAACTGTCCTCCACCATGTCACCTCTGTGCCATGGGCAAAACAGCTTCGCTTATCATCCATTTCACAGAGTGAAATGGCTCCTCATAATTTTTTTTTAGTTTTTATCGGGATAGCAATTATATGGACACTCTCGGCGGATTTTTGCCGTCGCCGTAATCTTCCATATAAAGTCCAAACTAATAACATCACCACACGCATTCTAGCCGCGGGTAAAATCTCGTGAGCGCTGGCGACGAACGCGGCTGAAGAGGAGATTAAACTGGCCGGCCGTCTGTCTCCGTCGCACGGAGAGCGCATGAGATAATATTTTTCCACGTGCGGGCCTGCCGTCGCTTGCTCATCAAACAACAGAGGAAACGCCCCGCCCGTCTTTCGTAAGGAGCATGAAGGGATGCCAGGGGAGCGGAGGGGGAGGGGACCGCATCGTTCGAAGGGCGCAGTCGCTTGCGCGCACGCTATCTCGTGGCATCAGGAGACGGCGCGTAAACTTGCTGTGCTCTCAACGCTTACTTCGCGTTTAGAGAACTCGAGCACGAAAACGCTTCGGTTCCTGTAGCGGCCATATTCCTTTAAACCAGCGTTTTGTTGAGTTACGCGAGATCTGATTCAAAGGAGTTAGCTGCTAGCCTTACTCCGTTTAACAATACAATTTGTTGGTATCGCATTCGTTGCTTCGCCCTTAAGCGAAACTGTGAGCTTTTTTAATCGTCAGCTATTGACCCTCGAAAGCAAGGGGCGGACTTCTAACATGGCGTAGCCGCTTCACTGTGGGCCGTCAGCGACAGGCCTGCTACTGACAGCTGTGCATTTGTAGCTGCTCCGACCACGAGATATGCTTTTATTAATGAGATGACATTTAAAAAAAAAAAACAAGCAAAAAATTCGAATTGGAACCCTAGGAGCACGTGAACTCAAAAGGGCAGGGCCTTTTAGGGGTTATTTACCGCAGAGTGATTACAAACTCGAATGTGCTGGTGGAAGGAATTACGCAAAAGCTCTTCTGGGTGAAGATCCATGGATAAAGTATATCTGAGGAAAAGTGTCAACGCGTTCCCACCGTTCGCGTGCTTTTCCATAAACGCGAAGCAAGGAAAATTCGATATTGTTCCATATATATACTGCTAGCGATCCCAGATTTCATTCCGCGATGTCCGGAAACAGAAGTGACAGACATTTTAGCAGCACACATGTAGTTATTACTGAAGATTGCTTTCCTTACGTGCCGTGCGACGCTTGAAATGAGCTATCAGCAGCGTTTCTAGAACAGACGACGTCCGCCGATGAATCGCCGTCGCACTTTCTCGCTACCGATAGGCCTAGACGTCACGAGCCTCTGCAGAGAGCGCGTTTTGCTGTCAAACCGACTTGCAGAACAGACGCTGCATCGGTACCGTGCACGGCATCGTGGCTTACTCGGGACGCACGCGCGAGCGCTACTTCTTCAGCGGAATAATTCTTGGTCCATGGTTGCGACTTTGGCAGCCCCAAGATCAAGCTGCACATGTTGACGCGCCGGCGGTGTGATTGCCGGTGATAGAAGCAACCAAAAACCGAGACTTTGGCGCAGTTTGGCGCAATTTTCGTCGATATTATCAGGATGGCGCAGTAATACAATTTGGCGCACTTTGGCGCAGTTGGCGCAGGAGTGGAATCACTGAATTTTTCATATATTGAAAAATTCGCGATCCCCTTCGAGTTCGATATATCCGTGTTCGAATGTACTTCAAGAGTTAGAATTCATTAGGATTTTAAATTTATTTCAAAGCGAATTCGATTACTGTAATATTCGTTCAAATATTCGAATTGCTCGAATATTTGCACAAGCCTCATTTAAACGTGTATTTATGCACTAGTTTCACATGCCAGAAGGCCAAAAGATGGACTCAGGCATTATCATCGTAAGATGTTGCAACTATGATGGAGAGCCTTTGAAATATGTCCTCCTGCGCCCAAAGGCGCGTGCTATCTCAGCAGTTTTAATTTGGAAAACTTACAACACTCTGAGGTCACTGGTAACGATTATGTAAGCAGCTCCCAAATAATGTCCACAATCTGTGTCCACAACCTTTGGATACACTGTGGTGTGGCCCTGAAATGAAGGTTTCTTCCAATTGCTGCATGTCGTGATGCGATCCTTCTGCGTTTTGCTGTCAAAACGACTTGCTGAAAAGAAGCTGTGTCGGCACCGTGCATGACATCGTGGCTTACTCGGGACGCACGCGCGAGCGCTATTTATTCAGCGGAATAATTCTTGGTCCATGGTTGCGACTTTGGCAGCCCCAAGATCAAGCGGCACATGTTCTGACGCGCCGGCGATGCGATTGCCGGTGATAGACGCCCCCAAACCTGAGACTTTGGCGCAGTTTGGCGCAATTTTCGTCGATATTATCAGGATGCCGCAGTAAATACAATTTGGCGCACTTTGGCGCAGTTGGCGCAGGAGTGGAATCACTGGATCTTCTACGTCTACAGAAAAAGCGAAAAAACGCTCCCTCGTTTTTTTCTGCTCTGGCATGTACCGAATGACCGAATTTGAATTAGGTGCGAAAAATGGATCATCAGTTCTCAAAACATTAAGTTGCTTTTGAAGAAACTTCAAAAGCTCACCCTGCCAGCTAGCCTTTTCTGTTACAATCGACCTCAATGGTATCCCTTCTTTGTGTGTCTTGGCAGAGAAGAACAGCCCCAACATGTCATTCTTTGTCCCTCATATGCACTTCCAAAGTCCTTCTAGATTCATATCCTTGCACAACGCTAAGGCTTTCTTCTTTAGCTGTGCTGAAGAGCATTTGGAATGGACGAAGTTCTTATCTACTGCGGCCCTTGCTTTTTCACGATACGCTGAGTTGGGGAGCACTACAAACCCACCCTCCTTATCCGAAACGAGCAACGCGAGATCATTTGCTTTTAGGTAATTAACCAAATTTCTAAGTGCATTTTCGGGCACCCTATCATACAGAAACATTGTAGAAACATTGCACCACAGCAAGCAATGTTTCTTACAAGCCCGATCAAAGATACAGGTGTAACATTAGGCTCATTGCTGAACTTTCGCCCACATTTTAACGCATCATGAACTTTGGCAGGAACTGAGCACTCGAACGTGGTTACAGGTGCAACAGCTGCAGCTGATTTTCTGTTGCACTTCTTCCAAGCATTCAGTGAAATTTTTTTTTTTATCCCAAAGAAAGTTGCAAACATTCGTTGCCTCACACCTTCTTCTGCGGAACACGGCCTCCCAGTTACGGTGTCCACTCACTTGACTCTGTGAAGACCCGGAGGCAAAGCTGAAAGTGGCCAACTTGACGCCACATTTCAGACCGCATGATCTTCGTAATTCTTCTGGCATGGCTGGCTGAAGGGGTGAAGAGAGCACGAACTTCCAATGGCACAAGATAGTTGTTGAGGACAAAGGAGAGAACCCGTGTACGACACGTAGTAATGGCAATGAGTTTGACTAGAGTCACTGACGGATCAACACAAAGAGAGGGTGGAAGAACAGGGCCCAATGTACTAGAAAGTAGCAGTATTAGAGAAGCGAGTTGGGCTAGTTGGTGCGTGTTAACTGTAGACATATCTACTAGCACAAAAAACACACAAAGGACGAGGTAAAAACGACAGACAGGACGCAGCGCTAAACTTCAACTGATCATTTACTTCCACAGGAAACAGGAAATCACAAGCTGCGCAGGAGGCTGCGCCACACGGAAGAAAACATCCAAAAAACACCCCCATAAACGTCACTGCTTTTTTCCCTTCACATGCCATAAGCGCACTCCTTGTTGCTCCTCAGCAACAAGGAGTGCGCATACTTGGAATGTAATCTGCGCATAGAACAGTTGGATTAGTTATCACACGATTCATCAACTTATGGCATGTGAAGGGAAAAAAGCAGTGACGTTTATGGGGGCGTTCTTTGGATGTTTTCTTCCGTGTGGCGTAGCCTCCTGCACAGCTTGTGATTGCCTGTGCAGCTCGTGATTTCCTGTTTCCTGTGGAAGTAAATGATCAGTTGAAGTTTAACGCTGCGTCCTGTCTGCCCTCTTTACCTCGTCCTTTGTGTGTTTTTCGAGCTAGTAGATATGTCTGCAGTTAATACGCACACACTAGCCCAACTCGCTTCTCTAATAGTTTAGTGAAGCTTTGCGATCACTCCTGTCAACTACTTACACCTAAACATTCATTTCCTTGTACGATAAGCTGCACCCGCGCCGCAGAGCCGACGCCTTGTCGGCAGTCAGAAGCTGACGGCGCCTTGGCACCGAACTATACCGCAGACGAATTTCCTCACATTATTAACTTTTCTAAGTGAAACGAGAATGCTCTTCCGCTGGTGGGAACATCAGACGCCCGTTTTATCGAAACGCGACCAGGAACGCGCGTACGAAGCTCGCGTCTCAGCGGCGCGGTGCGAGAGCAAGCGTCAGGAGATCATCTGCGAAGTAAAGCCGGTAAAACGGCACTCGCGCTTCATCTGATAGGTAGTAAGTGTTTTGAAGAGAGAGTGCTATGGTTTACATGGCTGTCGCTTTACTACCGCCCTGGCAAGGCATGACACGACGTGCCGACAACCCAGTCGGTACGGCCGAATCTAATCACAGCCTCGCCCGATCCATGCGATACCATTCCCCGTTTTCCTCCGTACGAAACTAAAGAAGCTTGCACTTTGCCTCTCGCACATGCGTCACCTTTCGAACAGCGGCGATTCACGTGCTTACGGCCGCGGAGTGATCAAGCAGCAAGCACTCCGCTCGTAAACACAGTGGCCGTCGCCGTAACAACAACCAATAGAAAAGCATATCTCAACGGTGTCGCATGCTCCGCCAATAGACATCAGACTCTGCCCAGGCGGCGCTGCTAAAAACACCGCCACCAGCGCCCTCATCGCAGCCCTGGCTCTAACTGGGTAGTACAAAGAGAGCCGTCCGCAAGCAAATGTGCATAGGCCACAATATAGATCCCCCCTCTTTGGTTGGCGCCAAGGCGCGGTTTCCTAAAAATCAAGGACCTGAAAAGCTTCTTCCGCCAATCCACGATTCAAAAAAGTAGGAAGTTCATCAAAACGAACGGCGGGTACAATGCAAAAGAAGTTTCAGTTATTCCGGCGCGCTGCAACTCGCAAGTACAAGCTAGCATTGCATGACATCGAATTCGAGGCAAGCCCTCCGACGTTCGTTCTCTAGCGCCTAAATACGTTAAAATCGTGTCATAACGACAAAGCGATGAAGCACATACACGATCAATTTATTTAGCTATGTATCTTATGATCAATGGTACAACGCTCACTTCAGCATGGACGAATGGCCCCGGCGATTTTCGCCTTTTCAGTTGCGTTCTTCCTTCATCTCTCGCTTCCTGTGCATTGGACTGTTTTATTACACATCCTCAAATGATCTCTTGATGGTTCTCTTCCATTTGTATATACACTGAAACCTCGTTATAACGAACACCGATATAACGAATTATCGGTTATAACGAAGTGAATGAATAGTCTTGTTATAGCTACTGTTACAAATAAACGTTTGTAACGAATTTTCGGATATAACGAAGTTATTTTCGTGGCAGATGTGACTTTATTATAATGAGGTGTGAGTATACTGCAAACGGGGACACGCGTGTGGCCTCCGAGATAGCTACGGCAATAGCGGAGGTAACGGGCAAAACAAACCTGAAGGTGCATGGTCACGACCAACATTTTGCGATTTACTTGTATGACGCACGTGTTAGCTAGTTAAAACCGGAACTCTGAGCCTTCAAAACGTACGTGCACGATGCTGTGTCGCGACAACCAACTCAGATTATAGGATGTATCGCGCGTCTTCAGTCTGCCTCTGCGTTACACGTACGGCATGCACCACGGTTAGAGCCTGAGCTGAGCTTTATAGTCAAGGTTACCACGGTTGTGCATCAGGGCTACGCAAAAAAAAACAGCAGAGCCCCATTATCACACTTCCTCATGCGCTGTGAAGAACGTGGGTACTTCGTTTACCCAACACGCTCGCCACGGCCCGTATCCAGCGCTCTCGCCTTTCTGTTTCGTATGACAACTATGGAAATCTGTAAAACTGAATGTTGTTATTCAGTCCTTTACGTCCGTGGCAATTCACAAAAAAAAAAAAAAACACTAGCGTCGATTGCGGTGTTTCTTCGTAGCGTGCGGAGCGGTCTTGTCTGCTGTTGTTTTCGCCGTCGTTCTGGCGAGTGATCCAGCAAGCACTTCAAGGCGGTTCGGTGGCGGATCCGATTAGCAGAGAGAAATTCACAGCTCTCTTTCTGAGTGTTAAATGCGCAAACACACGCAATATTAAGCTCAATCGTTGTTTCGCACTCGCTAGTTGGGCCTGGTCCCACAGCAAACTGTGCGAGTGAGTCGGTTTTTGTACTACCCAATACTGCTCTGACAGGTGGCGCCACGTGTCTTGCGAAACTCCAGAGTCTGATGTCTATAGAAGCGCCGCGTACATTGCAAGGTTCGTGAGAACGCCCTCCGATTTTTTTGTTGTTTGCGCTTTTCTATGTGGTGTTCGTAAGCAAGAAAGGCGGGAACGGAAAGGTGGAACTTTGAACTTTGAAACGACGCCAATATGGAGGCGCTCGGTGGCAGAGAAGACGAGATACGGCGCCGTGAATTGTGCCGTTTTAGCGCAATTTTGGCCTTCTTTTCACCGACCTCACTTTCAGAACTTTTCTTTCTGGCTCTCAGAGTGCATTTTAAGTGTAATCGTTTAGATACTGCGTAAATAAGAGACAAGAGATGCCAAAACAAGTGTTTTCGAAAAAATTTTTTTTTGCTATTTTCGTGATTTGATCTCGGCGTCCCCCCTTAACCTTTTCGTGACCACACATATTCCCATTGTTAGTATGTTAACGATGACTTCAAGTTCAAATTATGGTGCTCTCTCAGCGCCTCAGGACAGGTAAAGCCATCCAAAGGGTAAAAGAACATGTTTTTTTTTTCAGTTTTGCTTGTAAGTTTCCTTTTTCCGCTGCGGGGAGATTTTTAAAGCTTGTTCGCAGTCACGTAGGTGAACGCTAATTGTTTCAGACATGGCGTCGACGTGGCTTGCGGGTGCTCCACGGCAACGGCAAATTTCGACGGATTCCAATGAATCTGAGTGGGAATCTCTGAATGATGGTAGCAGCACAGACACGGAAGACGACTTCGATTCGTCAGGCTTCAGTACGGACTACAAAAGCGCATCAAACCGCCCCGGAACATCAGCAGTTATCCGCCAGTAAGTTTTGTCCTCTCCTCAGGCCGTTTTATCGCTGCCATGCGTTGATGTAAACGTATCCGGTGCGTACTAAAGGTCATAGCTCTTATCTGCAAGGTGTCAACTTTGTTCGGGCAGGAGCATTTGGCATCGGCTGCACAAACAGCAGAGTTCTTTCCGTGAAGACGACGTGGAGTGGACCTAGACCCAGCGCTCCGGAGTGCAGTGCGGCGGCTCTTCAAGTTCTATCCACCGCAGAAGTTGTCAGAGAGATAAGCAACCACACAAATAAGTATACGTGGATGCATATTGCCACGCCCACTTCTTGTTTTATTTTGATGTATTCGGGTTTGACCAGCAAGGACGGTTATCAACGTTCGACGCTGTCCGCGAAGCAGTGTTCGAGAAACTTCGCGGTTGTAGTAGATCGTTTTGTTAAGATTGCGCGCCGCACGCGAATGTTGCAGCTTTGTCGAAAGATAACGCCGCCACCAGCGATATTGCTAGAAAGTTCGATAGCGCCTGTATAAAAGCCGACGCGCTCCGCTTGTAAGTTGATCGACGGTCGACGCTCTGTTCGCCACTATCAGTGTATCTCTGTAGTTTGACTTTCAGTTTCCCGGCCACAAGTTCGGCCAAATAAACAGTTTCATCTCGGACATGCTGACTGCTGTCTTCGTCGACGTCACGACCACGTGACAATATTTTCGAAAAGCCAACGCACAATGAGCCAACCTTTCTTTCACCTCGTCGAGAAACTGCTTCATGTGGTGTGGCATGCTAGGCACCAGTGCGTATATATTGTACTTACAGAGCATATATTTACACTATTATTCTATAAGGGCTTTGCGTTCAAAATGTATACAGTAGAATCCGTTTAAGACAAACGTGAAGGGACCGCGGTCATTTGTGCGTCTTATCAGGAGTTCAGCTTATCAGAAGTGCCCCAAAAAGAGACATGTTAACATGCCAAGTGCATCTAAATGTGTTACTTGAAAACACTGAATGTAGTACTTACAATGGGGGAGAGATGACAAGGAAAAGCATTTATTTGGCTCAGCTTGGTAAAAACTATGCTTTCAAGTAGAGTATTACGTAACACTAATCTTACGAGCAGCCAATTTCGTGGGCTCAAAAATAAAAATGCTCGTGAAGATATTGCTACCACATAATGATAAAACTGTAGCACGCTCCTATGTTGGCGATTAGAAAAAAAAAATAGAGAGAGAAGCACAGTTTTCCTTCAAAGAATGTAAAATTTATTCTCCTGGCAGTTCATTTTCTTCTGTGAGCCTGTTTTGCTGGCTCTAAGATCACTTCTGGATACGCCTCGGCTGTGTGCTGAAACCTTGACAAAGTCGTTACACGCCGAGTTACCTAAGAAAGTCTGCAAGATTTTCTTTGAGGTCTGGATATTTTCCCGTTTTCGGCCCGTAGTAACTTTTCCTGATCCACGTGCAGCTGAAGATACCCCATCGCGCTACTCACGGTCACAAGCCTCGCGCACACAAAAAAGATACGACGCAGCTATATTCAGTGTGCAAAATAGCCTTCCTTTGTCGTGCGCTTCCATAATCAAAATGGCTCATCACAATTTGCACTTCACTGGGAACAGATACAATGTGCACAGGTCCTACGTGAACCAGCGCGAATTGACCACAAAATGTGCTCGGCCGCCATTGTGTGATGGCGATGACAATGCACCTGAACCCTCTGACGGGAGTGCGCCACGAACGTGGTTTCGGTTTCGTACTCAATTGCAATGCACAGACCGTTTTTGTTCCCGCTGTCGCTTTCTTTTTTTCCCACTCCCCTTGCGTTTGCCCTCTGACCACTGCGGAGGGGCCCCAAGCTCTTCTGTTCTTCTTTGTACTCCAGCTGGGAAACTGAAGAACGGGGCAATACAAAAGGACGCAATGGCTTGAGGGTCCCAGTTGTAAATCCCTTAACTCTTTTGTTGCTTTCTTTGCTGATAAATGGCCCCACTTACAGGCTGGGGGTGAGGGGGATACCGGTTTTATCCGCTGACGTTTCTTTTTCACTTATCTCGTGCCCTCCTCGTAGCAATTTGCTTCGAGTCTTTGCTCCAAGAAGCGCATTTCTTTTTCTCAGTCACATGAATGCCCCACCAAAACTGCAATGTTTGCTTCACAGAATCGCCAGCGTTCTCAGTCACTGTGACAGTTCGTCTTAACAGAAGAGTATAGTTAGGTGGTCCGTCTCAAGCGGATTTTTTTTTGCACTAAGTCTAGGGGAAACCAAACGATCCCGTGTTGTTTGGCATAAGTGAGAATTCGTTTTAACCGAGTGTTTACTGTATTTTGATTTTTTTTTATGTTCACCCTGTGCAGAGTAGCATTGATGTTTTCATGAATTTTTTTTTCTTATTGATGAATTTTTCTTTACTTTGATGATTCTTTTGGCAATATTCAAAATAAATCTGTTTGATGTTAATACTGTAAGAAAGACTAATTAATCCTCTATCATTTGAGACCCTACACTTTAGCATCAATCAATTTTTGTGGCAGAAAAAAAAATATTTCCAAGAGTGCCCAAAAACAGCCAATTTTCCCGTAGTCATAAAAACTGTAAGTAAGGTTGGGATACAATCGCAGCCACTTTTTCACTTTTTGGCAATACCAAAGCTGTACAAAAAAAAGTACAAGAAAAACTTTGGGTACTGTCATTTTCCTGGAATTTTTACAGTCTAGATTTGAAGACACCCAGAATTTGTTTCAAGATAAGTTGTGAAAAACATGCATTTGACATGATGTGCCAGAACAAAAAACTCCACTTATTCAATGTTTTCAGATATCAGAGATAACGAGGGTTTATCATCCATATATAAGCTTCAGTCCTAGCTTGTTCAGTTCAATGTGTGTAACTAACCTCGGAGGTTTGAGGTGCTGGTGGAGGCTGCTGTGGTTGCTGCTGCTCCTCGCGATGGCGCTGCATCTCCCAGCGGATGACCACCTCAGCCAGATCGACAGCCAGCTTCTTGTGCTCAATGTTGGCATTGGGTGTGAAGCCCAGGCGCTGCACCGAGCTCACCATGTGCTGCACCAGGTGGTGGCGTACGGGGTAGTAGACACGGTAGTGGCGGTACAGCAGCTGCAACATGTGCACCAGCTGGGCCAGAGTGTGGCCCTCCTCGACGATGATCTTCTTGGTCCAGTGGGTGAGCATTGTGTTGCCGTCCTCCATGCGGGCAGGCATGGCGGGCGTCAGGATCTCCAGCGCTTGCCGCACCACGGACCGGGCCTCCACGGCATGCGCCTTCAGCAGGCTGTGGAACACCTGCACACCACGACATCAAGGCAAAAACTGTGAAAGAAAGCTAAACTTCCAATACGAGTTTTCCTAACAAAGCACATGAGGAAGACAACCACCCCCGTCATACTTTCAATTTTTCTCTTCTCAAAATAAACAGGGTGATTCCATGCCAAACATACCTGATCCTTTCAGATTACGTTCTAAAAAATTTTGGAGAGATTTTTGGTGCACTACTTGCCCTCCTACAATATTTTTCCAAGAAAAGCTTTCGGGTGAAGCACAGGTTGATAAACAAGTCCCTCAGAAATACAGTACTGCACAGCATAGGCGGAGAGTTTTCATTTTACCGGAGGGCCCGATTTGCTCTTCCCCATTTCTCTCTCACTCTTCTCGTGTGTGTGTGTGTGTGTGTGTGTGTGTGTGTGTGTGTGTGTGTGTGTGTATATCAGGGGTGAGACGGCTGAAATCGATTTGGGAGCACTTTTGGGAGCAGCAAAATTTCAATTTAGGAGCAGGAGAACCTTGTTTGGGAGCAGTTAGTGGCATTTATTATGTCGTTTTTGGAGCTTGAAAAAAAACAAATTTGTAGCAACTTGGAGGAAGAAACGCACATTTTAATCGGCTTAGAATACACATAACGTTCAAAGAGCCTTTGGAGAAAGCTTTTTTTTAACAGATTATTGCCAGGTATGAACTACACTACCTTTTTACAAACCACGCAATTTATATAACCCGGGTAACAACATATGAAATAGATGAAAAAGAGTTTTTTAACTAGGTTCACTTTACATTTGAAAATAAAAAAGAAAAACATCACATTTCTCAAATAATAAAAAAAACTGATTGCACAAGAATTGCAGTCACATGGCAGTAGGTCTCTGAACGGTCAATGAACGATTCTTACTAGCGCGCGATTGCGGCGACGCCTTCACGTGTAACATCAGGAAAGAACAAAAGCGGTATGGCGGCCACCGATGAACGCATGGGGGGGGGGGGTCACATATAAGTCAACTGCCGATTTTTCGGACGCCCGATTTTCCGGACATGCTCGAAAATTCGGACACTATCGCGGCACCGTCACCAGCCCCATAGACGTCAATGTATAAGAACGTCCGAAATTTCGGACGCTGAAACTCTTCGGTGTCCGATTTTTCGGACTTTCTGCCCGAATTGTGGGTCCGAAAGGCATTAATTGGAGCCCTCACCTCTGCCGCGTCAATCATCTCTTAGGTTTGAACCAGCGCGTACGCGAGTCGATCTGTGTGCGACAGTAGCAGAGTCCGAAAGTCAGCTTTGCCGCAATGCCGAAGCGTTATGGGGTGAAGCAGACCAGAAATTCAAAGGGGCCGCTATCGCGGCGCCGTGCGGCGATGTTACGGATAAGCAGCGGAAATGCACGGAGGCGTGATGGCGGCAGCTGGCAAACGCGCCGGTACGACTTAATCGCTGACAACCCTTACGATAAGCATCTTCAGTTAACTGCTCGGTAGTTCACGTGGCCTAGCGCAGTTGCATGCGTACTGCACGCATTTAATAGGCGAGAGCCCAAATGCGCCGCGCCGCCATTCCTGCTGCCTCTTTGTGCGAGACCGCTAAGTGCGCCGCATAGACGCGTTGCCTTCGCGGACGAAACCAGCTCGCCATTGCCGCGCCCGTGTGCGGTCAAGAACTAAGTGCGCATCACGAACCCTTTCATGATAAATGCGTGCGTACGATACAGCAACAGTAAAGTGACGGCGTCAGTTTAGTTGGCGATGTACTGCACACAACTAGAAACGATCGGCTTGATACGGCAGCAAATGCTGCGTATCAGCGGCGATGTGTGTGCGCATATGCGCACATATGCGCGCATATGTGCGCATATGCGGAAGAGCGGACGAGTCGTCCGCTCTTCCGCCACAGTCTTTGTGTTCCGCGTCATCGTTTAGAAACGCTTCATGCGAGATAGCCGTAATCTACTCCGCGCTTTGCTGTTATCAGCGGCGCTCATCACGAGATGTAAAAGTGGCGGTTGGCACGTACGTAGTTAAGCGGGGTTCGCGGCAGGTACCGAATGTATTTGCGAGAGCCTGGGCGCGCATCAAAATGCCTGATAATTGTACTGGGAGGCATTAAAGCTATTTCGGACGTGGCTGTGGCGATTTGACCGCTTAAGCGGAATAAAAAAGCATGAATTTGTTTTTTCGGACGATTTCGCGGTCCCTAGGGAGTCCGAAAAATCGGCAGTTGACTGTATTTACAACCACTCAGAGGCGATTACCACAGCACTATGGAAGCCTCCATTACAAAGGCGCGCAGAAGGACACGCTTGGGCGCGTTAACATGTTCTGCGAACGTATCCCTGGCGCTGCTTCTAAAGTTACGTTTTCCCATGCTGAAACTGATGCAGGCTTGAAAATTCTTGCTTGCGGGGTCGTTTCGGCGCAGTCCGGCGCAATTTTTGCAATTTTTATGCTTTCGGAGCAGCTTGGCGCAGGAAAACGGAATCTTATCAAAAATGCGCAATATGCGCAGCTGTCTCACCCCTGATATATATATAATCTATATATGCGCTTCTAAAGAACTTTATTTGTCGATGTTTCGATCGGAGACCGATCTTCATCAAGACGAAATCTACCAGGCTTCGATGCACTTTTATATTGTTGTCCTCCGAGCCGAGAGAGACAGACAGACAGACAATGAACTTTAAATTAAAAAAAAAGTTCAAGAAAAAGCAAGTAGAAAAAGTGAAAAAAAAATTGAGGACAAAGAAAACAGAGTCATGAACAGACCACGTGCACATACTTGGACATGCTAACAACACGCGTTTTCTGGGAAAAAAAAGGCCAACAAAGTCAGCTCAACTGTCTGTTCACGACTCTGTTTTCTTTTTCCTCAGTTTTGTTCTTTACTTTTCTTCTGCTTACTTTTTTTACTTTGTCTCTCTCTCGGCTCGGAGGACAACGATATAAAAGCCCATCGAAGCCTGGTAAATTTCATCTCCATGAAGATCGGTCTCTGATCGAAACGTCCACAGATAAACAGTTTTTTAGGCACGTATACCTTTTTCTTATTTATTTTACGGCAACCGAAGACAGACTCTGCATAATCTACACACATATATATATATATATATGTGTGTGTGTGTAGAGAGAGAGAGAGAGAGAAAGAGAGAGAGGGGGAAAGGGCGTGCAACTTCCAAATTAAAGAATTTAATAGAACTTTAGTCTCTCAGGTGCCGACACCGCGATATCATTATGAAGATCTGTAAGTGGGAGACTCCAGATTTATTTTGTCAATTTACACAAAGACATCGATCCGTCTCGTAACTCTTAGCTCAAAGCGAAAAAGGTCGCATGGGCTGCTACTCGTTGACTGCATTGCGTTAAATCGATTCTCGCAATGCGTAGGATATGCCGAATTTTTTTATTAATAGGCTTTACTTTGTTAAAACATGCACCAGACAGGAGAGAGTAGGCTAACGCTGGCACGGGAAGCTTTAATTATGCCAGTGAATTCAATCCAAGATGGCCGTAAATAATTCTCAGATGGCAGCAAATACCATTTGCTACCCCTACACCTTGTGCGAAGCTGCGGTTACGAATCTTTCTGCTAAAGGTTGTTTTCTGGACGAGTAATTGAGTTGCTCGTTGGTGAGCGAACTTGCAGTAAAGCCCTTTACTGATAAATAAAAAATGCGTGCCATCTTTTCTCGACACATTTAGCTGCCAAACAGGACGGCCAACAGTACGTTGTCAATGGACGAGGACCTAAGCCAAGCTCTCAAAAAATATCCTGGGCCGGCGCCAGCCAGGAAGGGGGGGGCTCTGCCCCCCATGAGGCGATCCGGAGGGGGGGCCCAGGACCCCCAGCCCCCCCGTACTCTCTGCCTATGCTGCACAGAGTGCCTTAACACTTTCCTGTCCGCAGGAAAATAGGCCAATTATTCTACTGCCACACAAAAGTACTGACACTCAAATATATGGCAGAAATTTGCCGAACAAGGAATGCGCTTTCTAACGATATTAAAGGAGTCCTGACACAAAAATTTTCGCCCTGAGTTTTTTTGCTGCAATGTGTTGCTGGGGGCCTGTTAGTAGGGCAAGTAGGGGGGTCACCTCGGGTCACCTCCGAGGGTGTCAATGCACCAGGTGAGGCCTATAATGCTGGATCACGCTCGCGAACTTCAAAATTCATATAAAATACCTTCCAAGCTTTATTCGCTGTCGATATTTTGCAGATGGTACATGCACATACACGGGAATCGATCCAGCAGGCTATCTCAGCTGCGAAATTTTGTGTCAGTACCCCTTTAAATTAGGCAAACATTTCGAATCAATTTTACAAAAAAAAAATCTTTGATAGGAAAGGTTTTAACAAAAATGAGAACACTCTGTAGAAACATTGAATTCTACTTTGCACCAAGCGAACAGAAAAAAAAATTCAAAATATACATTATCGCAAAAAAATCTCACATCCAATAGCCCTGCAATTATAAGCATTATATCTGCAGGCATTATTTAGATAAAAAATTAAACGTTAGCCCCAGTGGCTACAGTGCCACCGTGCAATGCAGTTACGTGATGCGGTGAAGCACAGGTTTGCGCAGCATGCTTCGCAGGAAACATTCGTTTTCTGTTCTACTTTTCGCTCAAGAGTATGCGCCCATGCATATTTATTAGTTGTCTTGAAGATCTGAGCGATCATTTCTCAAGTAGAGAACAGCATGAAGAAATCGATGGCTCCGCCGAAACGCCATGCGGCACTGTGTAGCGCAATGCCGAGGTCCACCACGGGTCGTCTTCTTGTGCTAGACTCCACTCATTGAGCAGCCGCCAGCAACTGGTCCTGCCCGAACGGTGATGACACATTGCAGGTAAGAACTGTGACCTTTAGAACAGGCCGGGTATCTTTAAACGGAGCGTGGCAGCAACTCAGTTTGGAGATAAAAACAAAACTTACAGCGAATACCTGTTGACGTTCCACGGCTGTTTGACATACTTTCGCTATCTGTGCTGAAGTCCGATGAGCCAAAATCATCTGCTGAGTCTGCACTGCTGCCATCATAAAAAATTCTCACTCAGACTCGTTGGAATCCGCTGAAATTTGCAGTTTCCCAGAGGCAAGTGCACGCGATGTCCACGCCATGCCTGAAGCTACGAGCGCTAAAGCGCTTTGAAGTTAAGTAGCACTTCAAAGTTCCCTCCATGGCGGATGAACAAGAAAGCGAAAGCAGAAAAAGAGTTCCGTGTTACAAGATGGATGATAATAGTTGTCCATAAGCACTCTTAGCGTATCAAAATTTTAAGTTGAAAACCATCGATAGCATGCACCAGGGCACGCCTATCTTGCACACAGACGTTGGACTGCCACGCCGCGCATCACATGGGTTGCGCCAAGTAAACAAGGGAATAACAGAGAGCTGAGCTAGTTGGTACGTATTCATTCTCAGGGTTCGTACAGGTTTCAAAGGAGAAAATTCAAGGATATTCAAGGACTTTCAAGGCCCTATAGGAGGATTTTCAAGGCCCTCTTCGAGAGGTAATTTTTTTTTCCATGTCGAAGATCTTGAAACAGTGCTCTCAAAATGTCTGACATTTATTGCACAAAGAAAAATACATGTCACAATACAAATCTGCTTGTATTGCACACAATAAAAAATAAAGATATGTTTACCAAATATCACAACATAAATTGCTTCAAATGCACAAAAATCTTCAGGAAGCAGCTCCTTATAGCTGCCCACTTATACATATCACAATGCAATTCTGCTTGTATTGCACGCAATAGAAATAAATAAAGATAGCTTCATCAAATATCACAATGCAAATTGCTTCAAATGCACAAAGCACCTAGCGGCTGCCCACTTCAGGCGAGCTCCAGAAGCTTTTGCTGAATTTGGACGTTGAGCGAGTGTAGCTCACCAGTCTTCTCCTTTGCCGTCTTCCTCAAGCTATTTGACTTGACAATGTGTGCCACATCGTTTGCTGCCTCTGCTTTTTCCGCATAGGCATCTGCAGAAGCCATGAGGTCATCAATTGTCAATTCTAGCCTTTTTTTCTTTCTTTTCATTCCATCGAGCTCTTCCTCTATGCATTGTTTTTTCCTCTGCTTTGAAGCTTCAAGGTTTTGCTTCTTCTCGGCTTCTAAGTATGCTCCATACTTGTGTCTAGCAGCTGACACTGCCATCCTCAGTTCGCTGGTGATTGGAACCTGCAGAACACCACCTGCCTTCTCAACCGCATCACACACAACCCGCTGTGAAACATAGGAAAGGTCCTTGAGATTCTCCACGCACACCTGTCGGTTCACACTGAATCCACGTTCAACTGTGGCCTGGCCGTGACTGAGGACAAGCAAAAGTTTTACGATGGTCCATAACTCAGAGTAGCTTGAACTAAATTTCAAGAGGTCAGGGTAGAACTCATCCAGCCTATCAACACTCTTGTCATATTGTCTAAGCTTATGTTTCTGCTCGTGCAGAAGCTCCGTGTACTCGGCCAGCACAGTGTCTCGAAAGTGTTCAGCTATTCTACCCGCAGCGATGAGGGTATCCAACACTTTTCTAAAACCTGTAAGGCATTCGTCGGGCTTTGAACACATCTGTCGCGGGTCCAGTGAAGAAAGGCCCCTAACAAATACAAACTTCAAGGGGCTTCGCTCAAGGACTTTCTTTGTGGCACTGATCAAAAACTGTTTACATTCCATCCGGAACTGAAACACATCCCTTGAGCTTACCCGAGAATTCTTGATAATTTGCTCGGCTTTGTAGCCTATATCCACCTTTTCAAGTGGAATATGATTCTCAACATTATCAACATCGACCTTCAGCAGGCCAACGATTCCTTTGGCAGAGAGGATCGAACATTTCAAAAACTTCATCAGCAGCTTCCTGAGAACAGTTTCTAAATCCTTTGCAAGAAAAAAAGCCATTGGCTTGTCTGTTTGGTACTCTACCAGAAAAGGCTTGAGTGCCATTGCCACACACAACGCAAAATTCAACTTTGCTGGCAGCAAAGCATCACAGCTGAACTCAAACAAGTTGTTGAATGAGGCACACTTCGGCAGATTAACTTCTTTCTTTCTAGCAGCCTCAATGTACTTTTTGATGTCAGACCACACCACCAATGCTCTCTCAATGACAGGGACATTCTCCAACCACCTGTGGGCAACAAACTTGAGAGGAAAAGTGCACTGGCCTGTAACTGACGAAAAGTCTTCTCTCCGTGCTGGGGCATCTTCAAAAAGTGTGCTTAGACTAGACAGCAGGCAATCAAGTCCCCATTTAGTAGCTGAAACTCCTGCTCTATACGCGTTGTGCACTGTGTGAAGTCCACAAGTGCCTAAGTCCACACACTGAACTTGGTAATGTTCTTGCAAGTGCTCTTGGAGGCCCTTAAAGAACTTCAGATTGACATTGGGACCGTCCATGGATATCTGAAGAATCTTTGCCAGGGGCAATGGCTCAAGCGAGCTTAGCAACTTTTCCTGAATGTCATTCGCTGTAGAATGTCCCAGAAAAACGGAGGTATAATATCTTGTCGTCACCTTCTGGGCGGAGTCCCAACACCTCACGTGCACATCCATTTGCTTACTGTGCAGACAGTTATTGCCGACTCATCGAAAAGTACGACGAAGAATTCACACTGTTCTATCTCTCGCTGCAAGGCCGAAAGAAAGAAAGGCCTGAGTCCATGACATGTCACATATGCGCATTTCTTTTCACCACAAGAAAACGCCTTCGCCACTTCACTGTCCGGAAACATGCGTCGAAATAACTCCCCTGCTTGGGATGACGACCGGTACGAGAAGTGGGATGTGACGACTTTCAAAGTCCAAAGAATTTCTGCGTCAGTGACAAGCTCGTGCGTTTTAGAAGCATCATTTAAGCTTGGCGACTGCAACGGAGACGCTGTAGTGGACTGCTCTGTCGGAACAGGCGTCAGGTAGCTTTTCAACGCACTCCCTTGCCCCATCTTGATTGCGCCAATATGCTTGGCACTTTTCATGTGACTTTTTAAAGCGGATTCACCCATGGCAGTCACATCAAAAGTTTTGCCGCAAAGCTTGCACTTAGCCCGATGCGGATTCGTCGTGTCAGGTGCAATCCAGTGCTTGTAGTCGTCATGGTGGAGCCACGTAGTCTGAAATTTGCTTTTTCCAGGCATTGTTTAACATATCAACACATCACTTGCACCCCTTGTACTAACACGTAGAAGGCACGCTCATTCCAAAAAGCGCTGGTAGCACAAGGACACGACTAGGTTAAAGCCCGCGCACAAACGCGGACGCCGCGTTGGACTAGTTGGACGGAGACAATGGACATGCGATAGCGATGGGGCGACTGCGCTCGCAGCCGTTACTACTTCCGCTAGCGCCGGTAGTGACGTTTTAAGCCACTGACACGAAGTCTACATTGAACGCTGCCTCCGAAACTCGCACCAAGTCCAATGTTGCAAGCGGCCTAACGAGATTCGGCTAAATAGGTATAAAAATTGGTACGGTTTGCTGCCGCATTTTAGAACTCAAACAAAAGACAAAAGTTGAGCAACGAAAACCATTTTCATGATGACAAATACCAATTCAAATTTAGCATTCAACAAATTCAAGGTTTTTCAAGGACTGGTCCGAAATTCAAGGTTTTTAAGGGCCTTGAAAACACACTTTCGATTTTCAAGGGTATTCAAGGGTTTCAAGGACCTGTGCGCACCCTGCATTCTATTCAGCAAACTTTATTCTGTGTTGATGTGTATTCATAGTTAAAGAAAGTGCAGAAAAAAAAAAACACCACAGCACAGGAAAATGAGAATGAAAGGCACAGGACGACGCGTGACTACCAACTGAAGTTTAATGCAAACCACAGAAAGATATACACACACAGTATGAGAGAACTAAAAAAATTAAAGAATCACGTAGTTGCAGAAAGAATAAAAGCATGTCTAAAAAAGCCAAGCACGTGTTAAAATTTAGTTGCTAGCACCACGTCATCCTGTCCCCTTCATTTCTGTGTGTGTTGTGGTTTTGTTTTCCCACTTTCTTTAACTATGAACTTAAGTCCTGACTGCTTTACAGCCTCTATAAATGTGCAGTTAAATTTTATTCAACCTCATGGCATATTAAGTTCTATACTCGCGGACAACTTTTCTTGGCAATGAAGGAAAGGCTACGGGGGCGGAGCTACCGCACATGTACTGCTCCGCGAAGTAGTCCGGTTCGGCGCGCGTTTCGAATTTGTTTTGGTTTGTGAACCTTCCGTGTCTCCTGTGACGGCCATTTGATTATTCGAGCGGCCGTCACAGGCCTAGACAGCCATTTGTTAGTGAAATTCGTCACAGGCTCCCTCAGCGAATTGTCGGAAAAGCTGGAGGGTGTCGAGCGCCCACCTGAAGACGCAGACGCCTTTGTGACTGTGAGGTGCACGTAAAAGGTGCGGCGTTTTCACAGGTGCAAAAACGCGAAACGACACTGCATAAAGCAAAACAAGTATAAATATCTCCGTGGTGCGTGCTGACCCTCTTTTCAAACAGCGCCCCATAGAAAATAAAGTAATGTTTTTTTTTTATTCTCACGCAGAAAACACGGGCGCAACTCTGGGACTATAATCTTCAGCGGTAGCACACGCGTAGTTCGGCTCTCTAGCCTTCCCTTCATTGCCAAGAAAAGTTGTCCGCGAGTATAGGATCCAATATGCCAAGCCATCAGGCACTATTTGTAGGAAATTTTTCATTTTGGGCAAGTGATTGCCTAATTTCGTTGACGTTGCAGCAATATTGCCGGGTTTAATTTTCAATGTGGTAATTATGCATAAGCCATGAAGTGAGGAATTAAGGGGAGATGCTCCTCAGAAAATTTTTTCTTCAAGTATTTGTCACAGCTCAATGAAACTTTCACCATTTATAGAGCTTGAGCTCCGCTTTTCAAATCTGCTTTTATTTTTCTATAGCTCATTTGGTTAATTTTTTGCAGACAATGCATTTGTGAAAACAGTGCATTTTTTGCAAGCTTAGGCTACAACAGTGAGCACCAAAAACACTAAAAAAATAGCTTATATTGCTCCTAATGAATTGAGGAATTCAATAAAGCAAGAAAAGATAGGGTAACGTGTGTTAGCCTAGAAAAAATTCCAATGCTGAGTTTCAGTTTTACCATTCTCAAGGAAGAAACTTATCAAATCATCTTGCTGAATATGCTTGTGGAAAACTGTGAAAGTTGTTTCTTTGAATTGAGGACATGTTAAACTATAAGCATGCCAAATTTCATTACGATCCGACTACATAAAGTGCACAAATTTTAGTGCACAGGCTCTAAATATGCAGCAAAACGAAGAACTGAGAAAAACATGTTTGAAAGCTAGACTACGGTGGACGCTACGCTAAACTACGGTGGGGAAAAGATTTTTTTTTTCTGTACTTTCAGCAAGAAAGCCGCGTTGTCGAAGTGGGCTCTGGGAGAAGAGGGTTAGGCCTACACGCTCACGAAAATTCAGGAGCCGGCAACACCGCGGATCGATATGCTGCGTGCATGAAATTTGGGTAAATTCGCGCTTTCACGAGCCACCACGAGAGCTTTTATTGCACTTTTTCTCACCTTCTAGTTGATTCTTAGCTTTGATTCTTTAATATATTAAAGAGGAGGCTTGGGGGAATACAAAACACAACAAAACACAAATTAAATTTTTTCGAAAAAAATTTCGATTTTTCGAGTAGCATCTCCCCTTAAAGATGAAGAACTTTAAGTTGCAGATGGCACTAGCTAGCATGGATATATTGTAAACATAGATGTACTAACTATGCATATTACAGGGATGCTGCCGAGGACCTCCGATTTGGAGCCATTTTTGGAGCAGCAAATTCCCGTTTTGGAGCATTTTAGAGCAGCAAAAATTTCCATCTTGGAGCACTTTGAAGCAGATAATTTTGCATCTGAGAGCACTCTGGAGCAGCTAATTTTATATCTTGGGGTGCACTAGAGAAGGAAAGCGCATGATCAGCGCAACGATCACGGGAGCAGTGCAAAGCGATGATGTCACGTGATGAAGTCATCACGTGACATTAATATATATTGTCACGTAGTCGTGACGTCGACGAAGGCAGCAGTCAGCACGTCCGAGATGAAACTGCTTATTTGGCCGCACTTGTGGCTGGGAAACTGAAAGCAACACACTGATAGCGGCGAACAGAGCGTCGACCATCGGTCAACTGACAAGCGGTGAAGCGTGTCGGCATTTATACCTGTGACGTCGAATATACCAGCGTTATCGCTGGTTGTTGCGCAAGGTCTAGAATAAGCTCGAGTGTTCGCGTCTTGCGCACAATCTTAACAAAAATGATCTACTACAATCGCGAAGCTTCTCGAACACTGTGGCACGGTCAGCGCCGAGCGTTGGTAACCGTCCTTGCTGGTCAAACCCGAAAACATCAAAATAAAACATGAAGCGGGCGTGGCATTGCCCCCCTCTGTAAAAGCATCAACCCGATGCTTGTGACAGAACATGGAAAAACAAGTGCATACACAAATAAATTACAACAAGCAACAAGTACAAGCAAAATTACAATAATAAAGAAAAAGGTACAGTCCTAAGGTTTGCTAACGCACATAAAACGGCTTAAGGCACACGACATGGACGACTACAGATCGTGCATGGCGCCTTTGAGAGCTCGTAATGCCGTCCCGGATAACCTCGTAGTCTAGAGCACCGAGACCTCGAAGCACCTTGTATGGCCCGAAGTATCATCGAAGAAGCTTTTCGCTAAGTCCCCGACACCGTATTGGCGTCCAAAGCCACACACGATCACTGGGTTGGTATTGCATGTGGCATCATCGAAGATTATAGTGGCGGCTGTCGATCCTCTGCTGGTTCTTGATGCGCAGGCGGGCGAGCTGTCGAGCTTCTTCAGCGCGTTGCAAATAGGCAGCGACGTCGAGACTGTCTTCGTCGTTGGCCGTTGGCAGCATTGCATCAAGCGTCGTTGCTGGGCTCCTTCCGTAGAACAACGTCTAAGGCATAACCTGCGTCGTTTCTTGCACAGCGGTGTTGTATGCGAAGGTCACGTATGGAAGGATGGCATCCCATGTCTTGTCCTCGACGTCAACCTACATGGCCAGCATAGCGGCGATGGTCTTATTTAGCCGCTCTGTGGGGCCATTGGTCTGAGGGTGGTAGGCAGTGGTCCGACGGTGGCTTGTCTGGCTGTACCTCAAGATCGCCTGAGTTAGCTCCACAGTAAATGCCGTACCTCTGTTCGTGATGAGGACCTCTGGGGCGCCATGACGCAGAACGATGTCTTCAACGAAGAACTTCGCTACCTCGGCGGCCCTGCCTCTAGGTAGGACACTTGTTTCGGTGTAGCGGGTCGGGTAGTCGGTAGCTATGGCGATCCACTTATTACCGCTAGTCGACGTTGGGAACGGCCCCAGGAGGTCCATTCTGATCTGCTAGAACGGTCGCCGAGGTAGCTCCATTGGCTGCAGAAAGCCCGCTAGTCTTGCTGGCGGTGTCTTGCATCGCTGACAGTCTTGGCATGTCCTTACGTAGCGAGTGACGTCGGCGGCACAGCGCGGCCAGTAGTACTTTTCCTGTATTCTTGCCAGCATTCGGGAAACACCGAGGTGTCCTGCTGTCCGGTCGTCGTGCAGGGCATGGAGGACTTCTGGTCGCAATTCTGTCTGAAGGCAACACGAGAGGCTACTTGGCCCGATGTGGTGAGAAGTTCTTCTTTTCGAGAATGCCGTTGCATAAGAAAAATGACGCCAGTGCTCGCTTGAACACATTCGGAACGACGACGTTCTTGCCCTCGAGGTATTCCATAAGGCCTCTGAGTTCCGGGTCGGATCGCTGTTGTTCAGCGTAGTCATCATCGACCTGGTCGTCGTGCGGTGGCGGGTCCACGGGGGCACGAGACAGGCAGTCGGCGTCAGAGTGTTTTCTTTCGGACTTTTAAACGATGGTAATGTCGAATTCTTGAAGTCTCAAGCTCCATCGTGCGAGGCGACCTGAAGGGTCCTTCAAGTTAGCTAGCCAACACAGGGCGTGGTGGTCGCTCACAGCTTTGAAGGGCCTGCCGTGAAGGTAGGGGCAAAACTTTGATGTAGCCCAGATTATGGCAAGGCACTCCTTTTCTGTCATGGAATAGTTGGCTTCCGCCTTTGATAGCGACCGGCTAGCATAGCTGATTACCCTTTCCAATCCATCAGTCCTCTGCACAAGAACGGCGCAGAGTCCTACATTGCTTGCGTCGGTGTTCACTTCTGTTTAAGCGTATTCGTTGAAATGCGCGAGTAACGGAGGCGTTTGCAGGCGTCGTTGTAGTCCTTGAAATGCTTTCTCCAGCGGCGTTTCCCACTTGAACTCGACGTCAGTCCTGGTGAGGCTAGTAAGTGGCTCGGCGATGCGGGCAAAGTTTTTGACGAACTGCCCGTAATAGGCGCACAGGCCGAGAAATCGACACACGGCCTTCTTGTGTGCAGGTGGCGGGAATGTAGCGATGGTGATTGTCTTCTGCGGGTCAGGGCATACTCCGGACTCGCTTATCGTGTGTCCCAAGAACAAGAGCTCCTCGTATGCAAAGCGACACTTTTCTGGCTTCAGGGTGAGTCCAGAGCTCTTTATTGCTTGAAGTACAGCTTCAAGCTGCCGTAGGTGTTCGTTGAAGTTTGAGGCAAACAGAACGATATCGTCCAAGTACACGAGGCAAGTCTGCCACTTCAAGCCAGCCAGTACTGTATCCATGACACGTTGGAAAGTCGCGGGTGCCGAGCAAAGACCAAAGGGCATGACCTTGAACTCGAACAGGCCGGGAGGCTCGGGTTGACGCCGAAATCGAGTTGGGCTCGTCGATCCGTCGAAGCAGGTTTGGTAGCATCGAAGAGGGTGAAAGCATTGCTGGCGTCCACGAATTCGCGGATGTAGGCGACCGTCGTACCAATGCTGAGGTGCCTATATTCGTGGCTGAAGTTCATCAGAACTACCTCTGCTTTGCCATCACGCAGCTCGGCTATGCCTCTTGCGACACAAATCTGACGGTTCAGAAGTAGGTGCTGATCGCCGTCGATGACGCCTTCAAGGTCTGCGGGCTCTTCGGTGCCGATGGAAATAATGATGCTGGAGAGAGGCGGAATGGTGACATGCTCTTCTATGACATTCAATACGGGGTTTCCTGGTGTCGTGTGTGGCGGCAGCGCTTTTTCTGAGGTGAGTGTTATTGACTCAGACCTCAGATCAATGATGGCACCCTGGTGGCTTAGGGAGTCCATTCCAAGTACCACATCCCTGGAGCAATGTTGTAAGATCACAAAGCTCGCAGGATAAGTCCAGTTATTGATGGTGACTTTTGTGGTGCAGATTCCAGCCAGAGTAATTAGATGGCCCCCAGCGGTCTGGATCTCATCACGACATCATATTGTCATCATATTGGATCTCATCATGACGATCTATGACGGCATGATGATGCCATCATGTGATTATTCTTTTCATAAAGCGATTGACGGCGCCGATGGTCAATATACATGTTTGATGAAGCATATATCTAAGGCTTTCGCATTATTCTTGCTTATTGAATGTTACCGGCTTGGCCGTTAACAACCTGGCCTTACACACCAAACTGTCCTCCATCATGTCACCTCTGTGCCGTGCGCGAGACAGCTTCGCTTATCATCCATTTCAAATAGTAGAATGGATCCTCAGTTTTTAAAATTTTTATTGTGATACCAATTATATGAACACTCGACGAGTTCTTGCCACCGCCATTGCCGTAATTTTCCATATAAAGTCCAAGTTGACAACATCACCCAGCGCAATCTACCCACAGGTAAAAGCTCGTGAGCGCTGGCAATGAACGCGGCTAAAGCGGAGATTAAATGAGTCGGCCATCTCCATCGCATGCAGAGCGCATGCGATAACAACTTGCGACGTACGGGCCTGCCATGTCATCAAATGACAGGAAACACCCCGCCCGTCTTTCGTAAGGAGCATGAAGGGACGCCAGGGAAGGGGTGGGGGGCATGCATCGCTCGAAGGGCACAGTAGACGGCGCACGCGCTATCTCGAGGCATCAGGAGACGGCTTGTAAACCTGCTGTGCTCTCAACGCTTACTTCGCGTTTAGAGAACTCACAAAACCGCTTCAGTTCCTGGAGCGGCCATATTCCCTTAAACCAGCGTTTTGTTGAGTTACGCGAGATCGGATCCAAAAGAGATAGCTGCTAGCCTTACTTCGTATAACAATACATACAAATTGTTGGCATCGCATTCATTGCTTTGTCCTTAAGCGAAACTCAGTTTTTTTAACTGTCAGCTATGGACCCTGGAAAGTGAGGGGCGGACGTGTATCATGGCGCAGCCGCTTTGCAGTGGGCCGTCAGCGACGGCCCTGCTATGGACAGCTGCGCATATTAAGACGCAATTGCGGCTGCTCCGACCAGGAGGCATGTTTCTTAAAGGGACACTAAAGGCAAATAACAATTTATGTCAGAGTGAAAGCTCAATGTATGACAACTTCTAAAACGGCAATATTATCAACAGCAGTGCCCTACTTAGCGAGAAATTAAGCTAAATGTATCACATGATGAGCGCCACGAGTGGGACATTTTCGAAGTGATCCCGATAACATATGAGAGTCTGCCTACAATAAATCACTAGTAATCAAACTAGCAGCAATAAAAGAAGAACCTTCCATGCATCAAAAGACGTAATAAAATGCTGCTTGTTCGCTTCCGTTTGATACATGGAAAAAAGAACCTCTGTGGCGTTGCCATGGGGAACGACGCGCGTGGTTCAAAGGTTCTGTTTTCGCCGAACTGCGCTTTGCCCGGTGCCCTGCTTCGCTCATGGGGTCGCGTCTCAGTGGTAGTTTCGGGAGCACGTACTGCCGCGTGTGTTTTGCGCGCGTGTGAAAGTCGCTCTGATAGAAAGCTCAACAAAATGCCGCATGCAACGACACCGGCACTACGAGCCCTCAGCAGCATACCGCGTTCATCGGGGCTCAAGTCGCCGAATTGGAGCCTAGCGTCGCGAGCCAATGTCTTGTTGTCAAGTTCTCCGTCCACATCCATTGCGGTGATTGCGGCAAGCTTCGATGGCCATTATTGCTGCTGTGGGTCCGCTACTTTCGCTCTGCTACTACGAGTGTCGGCGGCCACGCAGTAAAGGCGGGCAATGATGGGCACGGCAGCAGTGACGTATGAAAGTCTGATTTCAGGTGGGTGATTTGAAGTGCACTAACGAGATGCGGACCACTAAAACGTGATTTTATTTCAAAATAAGCACTTCCTTGGCATAAAAGTAGCGCTACGAGGTTTCTGGACCGCTATTTCAACAATCATCGTTTTATTATTTGCCTTTAGTGTCCCTTTAATGAAATGGCATTTTATTGTGATAGCAACTACATGGATTCTCTCAACGGGTTTTTGCCATCATGTCCCGTCTCAAGGTCCAAATTGATAGCATCTCCCCGTGCATAGTATGTTCTACCGTGCGTAAAAGCGCACGAGTGGGCTTGACGAACGTGGCTGACGTAGAGATCAAATGAGCCGGCCCATCTAATTCGCTCGAAGGGCGCAGGCGATAACATTACCCCACTTGGCAGGCCTGCCGTCGCAGCAGAGAGGAAATGCCCACCCCTCTTGCACGAGCATGTAAGGACGCGAAGGGGGGCGGGTGCTGCTCGAGCAGCAACTTTGAACTTTGATGCTAAGGGCGCTGTGGCGATCGCTGGCCCGCGCGCTATCTTGGCAGCCATCAGTGGGCTTGGGATGTAAAAACAGCGCAAAATGTAGACAAGGACAGAGGAAGAGACGACACCGCGCTGAACTCGCAACTAAACTTTATTGGAAAGTACACGCACGTATATCAAGCATTCGACCCGGTCACGTGGCAAACCAAAGGCGTCTGCGCAGCATAGCAAACAAGGTACGAAACATGCCTAATCATTGTGAACATCAACACATGTGTAACAACCAAGAAAAAGCAAAAACACCACCTTCACACTCTCCAAAAAACATGCGCAACAGTCCATAACAAACTAATAATCACTTTAACATGGCTGCGCTGAACCCAGGTACCGAACCTCCTTTTCACCAAGGGCCACAGACGGCTTACTTACACACCTTTCCCCCTCCCTTTCAATGAAAAAAGCCTCCATCATTTCCCTAGTGCATTTGTCCTGATGCCCAAACAAACAAGTGGCTTTATCTGCCATAGGTTGGCAGCCACACTCCCTACAATGTGCTGGCAAGTGCAACCAGCCAGCTGCCGTTAATGAGGTTAAGTGTTCCCTTAGTCTCACGTTAATGCATCGCCCGGTTTGTCCTATATAAACCCCCCCGCATGACAATGGCAACTTATATACAACACACGATTTACACTGAGCATATCTATTTTTTCTCTTCTCCGGACAGAACGAGCAGGTCTTTCGTAAACCCGAACTTCTTTTATGCACGCGGGAGCAAATAGAGGACAACTTATTGGGAGCGGACATCACTACATGTACCCCATACCTACTGGCCGTATTTTTTAAGCAATGTGAAAACTCATTAACGGCAGCTGGCGGGTTGCACTTGCCAGCTCATTGTAGGGAGTGTGGCTGCCAACCTATGGCAGATAAAGCCACTTGTTTGTTTGGGCATCGGGACAAATGCACTAGGGAAGTGATGGAGGCTTTTTTCATTGAAAGGGAGGGAGAAAGGTGTGTAAGTAAGCCGTCTGTGACCCTTGGTGAAAAGGAGGTTCGGTACCTGGGTTCAGCGCTGCCATGTTAAAGTGATTATTAGTTTGTTATGGGCTGTTGCGCATGTTTTTTGGAGAGTGTGAAGGTGGTGTTTTTGCTTTTTCTCGGTTGTTACACACGTGTTGATGTTCACAATGATTAGGCATGTTTCGAACCTTGTTTGCTATGCTGCGCAGACGCCTTTGGTTTGCCATGTGAACGGGTCGAATGCTTGATATATGTGCGTGTACTTTCCAATAAAGTTTAGTTGCGAGTTCAGCGCGGTGTCGTCTCTTCCTCTGTCCTTGTCTATATTTTGCGCTGTTTTTACATCCCAAGCATGAACCACCAACTAGCCCAACTTTCGCTATTATTGCATCAGTGGGTGGCTCATATGCCTTTCTACGTGCTGCGCTCTCAACACGAACAGACTGTGCGGAAAGATTATCTTTCCCTGAAGCGGCCGTATTCTCTTACACCAGCGTTTTGTAGAGTTACGCGAGATCGCATTCATTGCTTCACTCTTGCAGTGAAACTGTGACTTTCTTTGAAAAGAGCAAGCAAAAAATTTGAATCGGAACCTTAGCACTCAGAAGCTCGAAAGGGCAGGGCCTTTTAATAGGTATTTACAGCAGAGTGGTTACAAACCCAGATGTGCTGGTGGAAGGAATTATGCAAAAGTACCTCTGGAGGAAGATGCATAGATAAAGTATATATGAGGAAAAATGTCAATGCGTTCCCATCGTTCACGTGCTTTTCATTAGATGCGAAGCACGGAAAATTCGATATTGTTCCATATGTCTATTGCTAGTGATCACAGAATTCATTCCGCGATGTCCATAAACAGAAGTGACACATTTCAGCGGCGCGCATGTCAAACCATGTGCCATGTGTAGTTATTACTAAACATTGCTTTCATTATGTGCCGTGCGACGCCTCAAACGAGCTATCAGCAGCGTTTCTGGAAGAGATGACGTCCACCGATGAATCGCCGCCACACTTTCACGCTACCAATTGGACTAGAAGTGACGAGCCTCTGCCGAGAGCATGTTTTGCTGTCAAGCCAACTTGCAGAAGAGAAGCTGCGTCGGCCCCGTGCATGGCGCCATGACTTACTCGGCACGCTTGCGCGAGCGCTGTTTATTGAGCGGAATAATTCTTGGTTCGTGGTTGTGACTTTCACGGCCCCAAGATGAGGGTGCACATGGTTTGACGCGCCTGCAATGCGATTGCCGGTGATAGACGCCCCCAAACCCGAGACTCTGGCGCAGTTTGGCGCAATTTTCGTCGATATTATCAGGATGGCGCAGTAAATAAAATTTGGCGCGCTTTGGCGCAGTTGGCACAGAAGTGGAATCACTGATAATAGAAATATTGGTACATTGTAGTCATGTGATAACGCCGACAGGTTCCCAAGCATAATTCCAGAAATTTACATTAGTTTTCAGATATCTGTGAGCAAATATGTGCAGCAATATATGAAAGCAGCGTTGTCATTTTGCGGGCATTGCTGAATGCTTTTATAAATTGTGGTAAGTGGATCTACAATCAATTTTTGACTACTTTGCAGGAAACTCAACTGTATGATCATGTGCGTCATGTTTTGATGCCAGAGTGCAAACTAATGCAATAGAAAACTAGAACATGCCTATCTGCTGGTTGCATATTTCGCAAAAGTAAAGCTAGCCTTATTGTACTAATTTAGTTGCCTTCATGTGTAGGCTGACACCAAGTTACTTGTGCATCCCATTTCTTTGGATTGAGCTTAGGTACTGGCACTGCGAAGTGCACATGTCAATAGGCATTATGAGGAGGTTTATACACTGCTTTCATGTTGCTCTCCTGCTGTGAATTATATATAGTGCTTGGGCTCTACTGTATAAGTTGTTCCATGTGTTCAGTATTGGGTGCAGGTTCTGTGCACAAAAATGGAAATATACATATGCTTACACTGGCATGAGAACTTCTACTCTTGATTCCAATAAAATAGTGCAAACACTGTTTCTTGTCCCCGTTGAGGTATGACTATTTGTCATGCATGCAAATGGAAGAAATGAACTTCTGCATGCAATACAGATTGGTGAAACACTGCTCGCTCAGTGTAATGGCCTGTGTTTTATTACCAAACAAGTAGAACAGATGATTTACTCATTAGAACACATTGTGGAAGATGGAAGAGAAATAGGTGACAGGCAGTCAGGCAACAAGTCATGAGTGTGTTCTAACATAGGTTGAGTGATAATTTCGTCTATCGTAACATAACTGAAGGTTCCTGGTGTAGAAGTGAACTTGAACATAATCTGCTGGTGGACGAGGGAGTGCACATATGACCAAGTTTTTCCAGTTTTTCCAGTTTTCCTACAGTCCTCGTGTTCCTGTGTTATGTATGTAAAATTCTTAAATGTTATAGCTCCGCAACGGTGCAACCGGGCGACACCATTCTGGGCTCGTTGGAAAGAGCATTTCTCTGTATTCAAATTCCCCACTTCACCTAGCTCCTCCATTCAGAAATGAGCGTACAAAAAGCAAACTTTTCACTTCGTTTCGAGGCCTCCGATTGGTTTCTTCTGCCATGTTGCTCCAGCACGTCTCGCCATTGGATCGATGCTCGCTCCGGGAGAGCATTGTCTGTTGCTTGTGCGTCGCGAGGTCATGGCTGTCGAAAATCGCGCTACTTAGTGACGCGCTCCGTGTTCACGGGTCGACGACTATTTAGGATACAATTACACTTTACTTTGGCAGCTTCAAGCAGAAGCTCAATCGTCAGATTACGATATCACGCCGCACCTGTCACGAACATCGCGGACGCGCATCTTGCACCGACTGCCCCCAACTAGAGATTCTGGTCATCAGCACTTCGGACCTCGTGATAAAGACCATCCAAGGACAAATCTTTGTACTCGCGATCGAGCATGACGTACTTTGAAACACCGGGCACCGCGGCCATGCACATCGCAGCTGAGCTTTATCTGCTCGATGTCATGGCTAGGCCTAACTACGCTCACGGCGCCACGTACGAGACGAATCCAGGCTTTGTGTGCAAGAAAATCACGTAGGCGACATAGGGGACATGTGAAAGCGAAGCCGGAATGTGCGCCGTCGCAAGCAAGGAATCACGTCGCCCACTGGCTCCATGGAACCGCGGATGGGCAAATTATGCTTTGGCAGCGTACCCCCCGGCCAAGCTCACCATGCAACGACTGCTCAGAGCAACTGTAGCAGCGGCTAGCAATTTCACGCAGCGGCACCCCAAAACGCAAGACCAAGCACGCTGCACGCCGTTTTTTTGTCGTCGCGGCTAGGCATAACTGATCATTGACAGACCGGAGATCGGCAGCCTTTGTTCTTAAACTGGTACGCCGATATCCGGTGCACTGTTCCCGTCCCGAAAGTATACCAAGCGATGTGTGAAGTCGGAAGTTATTGAATTTAGAATGTCCGTGGTAGAAAGTCCGTTGTAAAGGGGTCCTGACCACCTTGCTGGCCTTACATTTTAGTCAATTATATCGGAATGTTCGTTGTACCAGAATCCTTTCTAAACGAAGCTCAATCAATATAACAAATATGGAGGCTGGCATAATGCCGCAAATTGGTCTGTAATGTCCGAATGTCTGTTGTAAGCAGATCCGTTGTAACGAGGCTATACTGTATAAACGTGTAGGCAGTGCCACAGGTGCTGCTGCGCACGTCAGTGGTAAATCAGTGCCACCACACAAGAGTCAATCGGCGCAAAGATCTCTTTGCAGGCATCTCTTTGCAAGCTTCGCAAGGCAGTGTGCGCCGAAGCACACAGTCCGCAAGCCGCGTGTGCCCTTAGCTTTACACACCCTTATCCCTCTCCTTTTATTTTTCTTTTGCTTTCTTTGCTAAGTGTGCGCTGCTAACACGGAGCAAAGACTTACAAAGCCGTATAGTAGATGGATCTGTTTGTTTGGTAGATCATCGCACTCATCTTTCCGCTTTTCGTGGGCCCTCGCATGCTGTTCGCAATAGCAAATGGTTATGCATGCATCCTTGGCATGCGAAAGCAAAGAGCGCAATATTTTAAAGATGCATGTCAATGAATGCACACGTATAGCGTTCAAGAAAAGCAGAACGAGAATTCTAAATCCGCGCCATAAATTGCCACCATGAAACATTTACACAACCAGTGTGCAGTAAAAGAGCATTACTCGGGCCGCTCTCTTTGTATACAGTTGAAATTCGAAATCAGTATTTTTGTTTATTTTTGGCGCACAGCTCATGCACAAGTCCATGCCTTCTTTATTTCGAAAAAACTACGACAAACGCTACTATGGAGGGTGTAGAGATACTTGTGGCTAAAGTGAGCCGAGGAAAGCAGCACAGCATTGTGCAGGTCGTGTGGAAACAACGTGGTGTCGATATCTGACAAGTGTTTATGACACGTGTATAAAATCACAGTGGGAAATACGATGGAAATGTATTGCAGTACAAGGTTATCTTAGAAGTTTGACAGTCATACCTCCTCTGCAAAGAACACTTTTTTTGAACGCCTGCCTCAGATCGGAAGAGCACGCCACTAGAGAACAGCAGTTTGGCTTTGCGAAGCAGTGCGCCTCTTGCATCTGCTGTCCGGATGAGTTTTTAAGTGCGCAGAGCTTCGACATTGAGTTCTCGTCGATTTGTGGCAACACTGTGAGGTCCACCGACCGTTCGGCGCTGGATGACGAAAGAAACAGCCACAGTTTCTGGGTCCGAAAGATTCACCAATCACTGTGGCTCAGCCTCTCTGTGGCCTCTCTTTATGGAGATGCTAGCAGACGGTTCTGCAATGGTGCCCAAGAAAAAATGTCGGACGCGCCCAGTGTTGCCGGAGCACCAAGCAATATGAATATCCCCTATTGCGCTTTTTTATTCCTTCCCATTGGCATTCACTACGGTGTCACATGACATGCTTTGTGGTGAAGCAATGCGCCCATTTTGACAATATTTTGATAAGTCTAAAAGACAACAGAACTACGTCACATGGTTGGATAGTTGTCAGCAAATGTAGAAAAGAAGTGTGGAGGTTCATGACAAAGTACACTCAAACCTCGATATAACAAACACGGATATAACGAATTATCGGTTATAACAAAATAAATTAAGAATAGTCTTGTCATATACAGGGGTGGAAGCGGGCTTGAGCGTTTTGGAGCAGCTCAGGGAGCAGGAATAATGCTGTTTTGGAGCACCAAAATGTGTGTTTTGGAGCAATGCAAGTTAGTTTTGGAGCAGAATTGTAGGATCAAACATCATTGTTGTTTCATTTTTATTTCTGGTAAACACAAGAAATTCCAACGATTTTAGAAAACATTCAATATTGATGAACCAACAGCACTTAAATAATTGATATATATACACACACGCGCGTATGTGTTATCATTAAAACATAACAGCTCTGATAGAGCAATGACTCAGGAAAACGAGATAAGCGATGTTTTGAATAGCTACACTTGACTAGACTGACAAATGAAAAACGTTCATGGTAATGAACGTTTTTCAGCAGCGGCGTTTTTGCGCCGCGTTTGCCGGGTTGCATATTCGTCAAAAGGCTACGCCGGCTTCAAAAAGTTCCTTCGAAATGCGCGGAGGTCAGCGCCGTCTGGAGGCATTGGAAGAAACCAAACAAACACGCGTCTGCACCCTAAACTCCACTTCTCGGACGAGCGGGCGATGCGCCGCGCGAGGCATTTTGTTTTCTACTTCGAGTAGGAAGACGCGGCGGCGCGATTTTTGAGATAGCGTTCATCAAAATAACGCGCGACCCTCCGACCACGCGTCAGTCGCCATTCGGGACGCAACAGCGCGATTTCGCGAAGGCGTTCGTCAAAAAATGCGCGTCCCTTCAAACGCGCGTAAATCGCGACAAAAATTGCGCCACCGCGCTTTCACCTTTTCCCTTCAAGTTCCAAGATTTGTCAATTATTGGTACCGGTTAAAAGCACGCAAATATGGCACTTGAGGTGCGATGATACTAGATGTCGCAAGTGCACAATTTGTATCCCGTTGTTCTGTTTTCGTACTACCTCACATTCGCCTTTTCAGTAATAAACGTTCCAAGTGTGTACCTTGGTCTTTTTTGTATATTTCTTCACTCGCCACCTCACGTACCAAGCCACACACAGCCACGGCGGCGAGCGGCACGTCATGTTGTGCTGCGGATGGTACGAGCTACAGCGTACTCGACGACGAGCCGAGCGCAGGTTCTGACGAGCCAAAATTGCACACAAGCCCGTCTAAGGGCTTGTGTGCAATGCAACAAATACTGCACATAGAGAGGCATGCTCTCGCTAAAAAAAAAACGAGTTTTAGAAATGGTCCAACCGACTTGAACAAACCGAAGCCCTGTGAGTGATTTCGCAGTTGGTAGTGGCTTCATTGACGGCAAACGGATAAAACAAATTTATTGTTTTCATGCAGACTTATGAAACAAAATCCATATTACACATTCAGCTATAGAGTCGTTTCCCTAATACAAAGTTTCTAATAATGGTCGCGCGTTTACGTTCGCGGCAGCTGCTCGCACTATCTTCATGGCTTCACATCAAATTAAATATTCGCAGTAAATAGAACCTTTTCGACCTTATGAAGCGTCAACGCACTTACTTTTATTCATGTTCGCAATCCCAGGCCACGATGACAACAAACGCCTCGTGCGCGCAGCGCGCCAGAAAACTCCGCTGCCGCCGGCCTCACAATTGAAATATAGCTGCACAACTCACTTTCTTGTTCGCTAGGTTTTTTGCGCCTTCGACAAGGTCGCGAGAGCGCGCCAAGTGATGTGATGATGACATAATGATATAAGCTCGCTTGGGCGCGCCATCACACGGATGACAGCGGCACATGAAGGCACCAAACGTAGCCTCGGTGATCGGTTCCGGCAGCGCACCGGAGCCCATCGCGGAGGCCGTGCACCAAAGACCGCTTGGGAGCAGTTTTGGCGCAATAATGCGTTTTGGAACAGGATGGCGCAGCAGAAGCGCATTGGCGCAGCGTGGCGCAAATGGCGCAGCACTACCACCCTGCATATATACAGTGTTACAAATATACGTTTATAACAAATTTTCATATACAGTCAACAGCTCATTTTTCGGACTCCCTAGGGACCGCGAAATCGTCCAAAAAATCAAATTCATGCTTTTTTATTTAGCTGACGCGGTCAAATCACCCCAGCCACGTCCGAAATAGCTTTAATGCCTCCCAGTACAATTATCAGGCATTTTGGTGCGCGCCCAGGCTCCCGCAAATACATAGGTACCTGCCGCGAACCCCGCTTAACTACGTACGTGCCAACTGCCACTTTTGCATCTCGTAATGAACGCCGCTGATAACAGCAAAGCGCGGAATAGATTACGGCTATCTCGCATGAAGCGTTTGTGAACGATGACGCGGAACACAAAGACTGTGTCGGAAGAGCGGACGACTCGTCCGGATTTCTCTGATGCGTGTGCGCATGTAAACGATGCGCACACACATCGCCGAATCGCTGCCGATACGCAGCATTTGCTGCCGTGTCAAGCCGATTGTTTCTAGTTGTGTGCAGCACATCGCCAACTAAGCTGACGCCGTCACTTTACTGTTGCTGTATCGTACGCACGCATTTATCATGAAAGGGTTCGTGATGCGCACTTAGGGCGCGGCAATGGCGAGCTGGTTTCGTCCGCGAAGACAACGCGTCTGTGCGGCGCACTTAGCGGTCTCGCACAAAGCCGCAGCAGGCATGGCGGCGTGGCGCATTTGGGTTCTCGCCGATTAAATGCGTGCAGTACGCATGCAACTGTGCTAGGCCACGTGCACTACCGAGCAGTTAACTGATGATGCTTATCGTAAGGGATGTCAGCGATTAAGCCGTACTGGCGCGCTTGCCTGCTGCCGCCATCACGCCTCCGTGCATTTCCGCTGGTTATCTGTAACATCGCCGCACGGCGCCGCGATAGCGGCCCCTTTGAATTTCTGGTCTGCTTCACCTCATAACGCTCCGGCATTGCGGCAAAACTGACTTTCGGACTCTGCTACTGTCTCAAACAGATCGACTCGCGAAAGCGCTGGTTCGAACCTACGAGATGATAGACGCAGCAGAGGTGGGGGCTTCAAATAATGCCTTTCGGACCTGCAATTTGGGCAGAAAGTCCGAAAAATCGGACGCGCAATAGCTTCAGCGTCCGAAATTTTGGACATTCTAATACACTGAAGCCTATGGGGCTGGTGACGGTGCCGCGAGAGCACCCGAATTTTCGAGCATGTCCGAAAAATTGGCAGTTGACTGTAAAACGAACTTATTTTCATGTCAGATGCGGCTTTGTTATAGTGAGGTGTGAGTGTAGTTTAAAGAGGAAGGGAAACAAACACAGAAAAAATCAGCAGTTGTTCCATGTACAAATACAACCAATGAGCGAAGCTCCTAAGAAATGGGACGTAAATGACTGTGTATGTTTTGAAACTTTTTATTGCGCCGCATGCCTTGTTATTATTTTTTTTTTGCGCAATGCGCGCCAGACGCCGCGTGCGCCTTGTTTTTTGTTTTTCTTTTCTGCCGCGCGCGGCTTGCGCTGGCGCCGCATCTATGTTGCAGGCAGCTTTGACGGCGACAGCGAGGTGTGAGCCTAAGGAGCTTCGCTCCTAAAAAATCCACGCATATCCACGAAAAGAATGATGAAGAGTGGGGCGAAGCTCGGATGGATTGTTTGGTAACCGCAAACATCCCGGGACGTTGCCCACTCTTCATCATGTAAATGAGTGACAACATGTGTATAGAGTACCGTAAAAACAAGAATAAAGGTCGGACCCCCCACTTCTAACTACTGAAAATTGAAAAAAAAAGTACGTGGAATGGCCAAAGTATCAGAAGGCACCTTTACCTTGAAACAAACGCAAACTCAAATGGTGCACAGCAAAAATGCCATTTATTTACACGTGCCATTTATTTACACCTAAGTTCCACATGGCAGGAAGCCAAAAGATGGGCTCAAGCATTAACTTCGTAAAACGTCACAAATGTCTTTGACAGCATTAATTTGGATGCACTTTGAGGTTTGGCACCAAAACAAAGTTTTCTTCTGATCGCTGCATGTCGTGATGTGGTCTTTCAGCGTCCGCCAGTAGCGAATGCTTCTGTGGTGCACTGGATCTGCCCACTTATCATAGACATACGTGCTGCTATAACCATAGCTGCCGGCATCGCAGGAAGCAACAGAGAAACAGTATCCGGCGAGATTGGAGCAGTGAGAACAGCCATGCAAAGATAAACCTTCAGTATGTTATCTTGGGCTAGTTCGTGCATCGTTACTTGAAATATGTGGCGCAAGGTTGCAACTGAGAAGAGACAAGAAGAGACAGAAAAAACGCCAACTCACAACTATGTTTATTTTCATGAAGCATTCACAATATAAAGGCTCTTGGAGGACATGCGCAGAGCATTTCATTCGCCGCACGTGCACGCATGAACAGACAAGGTTTAAAACAAAGATCGTAATCGTGATATCTGGGAACCAGCAACAAACAAAATTTTCTAATGTAAAGACGTCAAAAAAACAAAACAGAAACACAAACCTACGCAAAGGTCGAGGAAAAAAAACAACAAAAAGATACTTCGTAGCAAAACCATCTGGAGTACATCTAGATCCAACAGTTGGAATTCACTATTATGCAGCAAAACTGACGGCACGCTACAGAATAAAACCCCTTACAGAGGATAAAAGTTCATTATGAGGCACTGAATAAAAAAGCTCCTCAACGTTTTTTTTTTTCTTTATATTTTTCCAAGGGACTGTATCGAGCAACATGGGGGCACAACGTTTATCAATACTTCTGGCGTATCCATTTCCAATTTCATGTCACTTTTAGAATTTTACCTTTGTAGCACCTTTGTCTCTTTTAATAATGATTTGTTTATTCAAAGAAAGGGCATTTGTATTGGCTCCTGTGTTGCACCTGTTCTGTGTAGCATATTTTTGGCGTCTAGTGATCGTGCTTTAGCAAATGCCGTTGACCCAGGCAAAGTCCCTAAGATTTTTAGATATGTGGGCGATTTCCACATGGTATTAACTTCTACTAGCCCTGTAACGCTCTCTAGCGAGGTATATTTGGTTTTGGACCTGTTCCGACAACATGGAAAAGGCTTGTTCTTTACCCATGAACTGCCCATTGACAAGAGCTTGCAGTTTTTAGACATTAACTTGACTGGGCGAGGGTCATGTCTGTTGGAAGTTCAGCCCTAGAACGAGAAAAGGACTTCTTTCATATGATTCTACACATTTGAAAGTGGTAAAGAGGGCTATAGCTGCTATGTGTTTTCGTTCTGCGCTGTCCAAGTCATGCGAGCACACAGTGTGTGATAGTTTTTCTTGTCAGTTATCACGGCTTACTGCAGCCGGGTTCCCTTATTCGGTCTTGGTCAGTGTGTCTGAAACGTTGCTTCAGAGGCTGAAAGGGGAACGCAGGTGGCCAGAGCCATTGCAAGGACAGAGAAAAAGACCGCATGTTGTACCATACATGCACACAATCTCGCACAACCTGAAAAAGGTTGCAAATCGGCACCATGTGCCGGTGGTCTTCTCTGCTCCGAATAAGGTTTCAAGGCTCTGTGCCCGCATTTCTTCGAAAGGTGCCAAGGCGGCGTGCGATAACAATAATAATAATAATAACAATATCTGGGGTTTAAGGTCCCAAAACAACAATATGTTTATGAGAGACGCCATAGTGGAGGGCTCCGGAAATTTCGACCACCTGGGGTTCTTTAATGTGCACCTAAATCTAAGTACAGCAAAACCTCGTTAATTCAAAGTGACTGGGACTGTGAAAAACTTTCTAATTAAGCGGGTTTTCGAATTAACGAAACATACAAAAAGCAGGATGCAAGCAACTTTGAATGACTGAAAGTAATCAGAGGTAGTCGTTTGGCCTTCTAGTTTGCGGCTCCAAGGGTTGTTTTCCAGCAATACCCGGTCCCATTTTTGCCGCAAACCCGGGAAAATGGCGGGCCTCGCTGCTGTCAGCGAAAAAAAAAGAAAAAAAAAAAAGAAGTCTCGTGGTCAGCTGAAATGCGTGCCTGTGGAAAAAAACGGCGCACTTCACTACAGCACAGTGGTGACACGCGGCCGCATGTCACCTGCTCCTCGCAGCGCCAGCACGTCATGATGCGACCATTCGCCCATTCTTTCTGGTAAAATAAAGAATATGATAATGACCAGTGTGACGGGATCCGCGATCTGTTCTGGCTGGAAAACATGATCATTGAAGTTTTCGAACTGAGTTTTCGAAGTAGGCGTTACAGGCAAGAACTCCACCAGCAGTCCAAGTGCGCAAATTGCCGGAGCAACCGCCAGTCGGAGGCTCGCATACATCATGAATTCCGTCAGGTCATCTTTTATTATCTTTTCTTTTCCCAAAAAGAATGGGTAAATCATGACGCGCTGACGTTGTGAGAAGCGTGCGATATGCCGCCCGCGTGTCACTGCTTTGTTGCAGTGAAGCACGTCTTATTTTCCGCAGGCGTACGCTGTTAGCTGACCTTGAGACCGCGTTTTTTTTCCTTTATTACCTTTTTTTGCGCTAGCACCAGCGAGGCTGGGTTGCTTCAACTGTCACTCATTAAGGGGGGACGCGGGTCTTAGAATAGCAAAAAATGGACAGAAAATCAGTTTTGAGAAAAACGCATTTCAGGCATGTTTGCACCCCTAAGCAGCTGCCCTCAAAATATTATCGCCGATTTCGCCCGGGAAATGGGTTAAAACTTATTTTTAAGACGCCACGGGAGCCGCAAAATGCATCTCAAGAGGCAAAATTTGTTCAAACTTCCCGCGCGCGCCGCGTGCGCAGCAGCTGGCTGATCGCCGCCATCTTTGGCTTGTTTTGAAGCTGTTTTCTTTGTGTACATTTTGCGGCGTTTCAAAATGGTGTCGCCGCAACCATAGAGTTTCCTAAAATGACCTAGAGGGAACTCTGGCGCTGCGATCGTTCAGCCACCATGGGAATGATGGGTAGTACACGGATTTGCCTAGTCTTCGTGCTTGTGGGCTTCGAACGCACTTGTGGCTTTGTTTATTGCTATGTTTTGGCTTTCTTTCGGATAAAAGAATGGATCGTTGTGAACTTCGTGACCAGATTTGAATCGGTGAGCCTAAAGAAGTTAAAGTGGTGAAGTGAAACTGCTGACTTTTGCTCAACCTCGTTTTGCGACAAAGCGGATGCAGGCCACACGGAGCCAAACGAAGCCGAAAGAACGAAGTTTAGACAAATCCGTGTACTACCCATGATTCCCATGCTGGCTGAAGCGCGATGCATTGCAGCTCCCATAGACACTAGCGCCAGAGTTCCCTCTAGTAAGTATTGTAGGAAACTCTATGGCCGCAACAGAACGGCCGCTATCGGCGCTTTTCCGAAGGGTGGTTGTAGAACGCTCATTGGCCAGAGCGCGCGCGCGCGAGGCGAGCCCCTTCTCTCGCGCCTCCCATTGGCTGGCGCAACCCGAGGCGGCCATTTTGTTTTTGTATTTTTGTTCTGCGCTCACGGCTGCCGTGTTGCCGGTGTCGTGTGCTCGTGTGTTATTACAAGTGTCATCTTCCTCTGCTTACGCTCGCGTTCGTGCGGCCCGCCGACACACAGTTATCTTATTTTGTGCTGGCACATCCGGAGATTCTCGTGTAAAGAAGACGCGCCCAGCGTACGAGGGCGCGATGCCGAAACTACTTGTCGCTACCGGAGCTTCGAGTCTACGAGAACCGCCCGGTTCCCCGTGGTCGAGCTGCAGCCATCGGATCATTAGGCAACGCTTCAGTGGCATAGGAAACCGCATTCGTATGGCATACTATGCGGGACTGCCGAGTGCGCGGGAAATACGGCGACGGGAGGAGTGCTTGGCATCGCAGCGCGCAACGAAGCAGCGGAAGTTCAAGCCACTGGATGTTGGTGAACGGCGTCAAGGAAAATAGCACAGAATTTATCCGCGTGGACTTATCCGTGATAAAAACGTTCTTTGGGCTTGTGCTTCGTTCCGACTTCGGCTCAAGCAGTGACCTTTTTCAAGGCAGAGGGTATAGGCTGCTTTCAAAGCCTGTGCTTCATTATCATAGGTGCGACTCGCGCGAGAAGCGTTTCTCGTAGAAGGTAGCTGATGATAGTGGTGCTAAGATAATTAATGTCACTTGAAGTGAAATGCATTAAATTAGGGCCACCAATACTGTCGACAAGGGTGCAACGGTAGTCGCTTCAACCACGACCTGACAGAGCAACACCGGAATGGCAGAGACGCCGTGTTACACTTTGGGAAATTGATTTGTGCTCCACAGCCTTGAGAAGGTTAAAAACTGACATTGGAAGTTGCAAAAGGAGCACTTATACAGTAGTGACACCAAGCACAGACTTTAAAAATGACACAGACCAGCAGGGGACCCTGAGTACAGCCCTTGCCTGCTGTTGAGCCAAGTGCTATTGCTGGACAATAATAACTGATTTTTGGTTTAATAAATAACCCACGGGCTTTTTAGACTTAATCTCTCTGTCTATTTTATTTGCCTGTTGCAAAGCCACATTCATAGACAACTTTTGTATTTCTTTAGCTTGCAAAGAATTGGTACAGGCCTATGAATTGCTAAAGGTGGAGTTTATCACTCTGGTACTGGGTGCACTATGTGGCTTTATAAGAAGATTTTGCCAGTACAGTGGCAGGTCATGGTCACATATTTGGTATGGCTGTTCTCGTGAAGAAGAAACCTATCAAATGATATAACCACTAGTGCTATGGCTGCACTTCCACAAAAGTTACAGTTGTCTGAAACTTCAAATGCGTTTTTCTCAGTTTGATATTTTTGCTCAACGCACTCAGACTTACGGGGTTTTTTTCTATGTTGTTGCTGAGTAAAAATCACAAATTTGGTATCATTTTACTCGTATTCAAACGATCTGGGGGGTGATGCTATTTGCATTACTCTAGCACCATTTTACAAATTTTAATTAAAGGTACTAATGAGAGTGAATCAGAAAAAATAACCACCAGTGAGTGTTCATCTGTTTTCTGACCTTCACAGTGCTCTCAAGTGAATAAAAATAGCATCACCCCCTACAGCATGATCTGGGCATTGGGCCCATGCACTTGCATATTGGTTTTAGTAGGTCGAAATTGCTTAAAAGCCCCGTAAGAAGCAGGCACTAATTATTTTTTCGAACCTCGAGATCTTTTGAACTAGTGCAGCTATTAAAAAACTAATTACAGATTTGAAATCAGCATAAAAAACTGGTCAAGACAGTGAAGTTTGGTTCATATTGACCCAAAAGTAAAGAAAAAATTTTAGGACCCACGTCCCCCCTTAATATAGCTACACTGCATTGCCCTGTGGCTCCTAATGGGCGTTGCTTCCACGGAGTTGTGGCGAAATCGGGATCGGGAATTGGCACAAGGCACCCAAAGTTTTCGAATTAACCAGGCTGGCGCTGACCGCCACTTCAAAATATCCACTCAGATTTACATTGCCAAATAAGGGATCGCAGAAACCTTTCGAATTAAGCGGGATTTCGAAATAACCGAGTTCGAATTAATGACGTTTTACTGTACACGGGCCTCAAACATTTTCGCCTCCATCGAAAATGCAGTCGCCGTGGCCGGGATTCGATCCCGCGACCTTCGGGTCAGCAGTCGAGCGCCATAACCACTAGACCACCGTGGTGGGGGCGCGATAAGAAGCATGCAAAGCCCTTTCTGCGTTGTGTCGTGGGCACCGTTTATGAAATTCCCGAGCTGTGGCAAGGTCTATATAGGACAGACAGGGCGCTGTACAAATGACTGTTTAAGGGAGCATTCTTTATCAATTAGGAATGGAAGAGGGTCTCATTTACCCTTCCACTCTGGTTCATGTGGCTGCACACTGCAGTTCGATCGCACGCGACTACTCGGAAGGAGCCGGGATGCGCTGGCGCGGGAGTTACTGGAAGCCTTTCACATAAGGAAGAAAGGTGATTCTTGCGTCAGCGTGCCGTCAGTTTTGCTACATAATAGTGATTTCCAAATGTTGGATCTAGATGTACTCTAGATGGTTTTGATACAAAATGTCTGTCAGTCTTTTTGTTGTTTTTCTTCCTCGACCTTTGAGCAGGTTTGTGTTTCCGTTTTTTTCGACGTCTTTACATGAGGAAATTTTGTTTGTTGCTGGTTCCCAGATATCATGATTGCGATCTTTGTTTTAAACCTCATCTGTTCATGCCTGCACGTGCGGCGAATGAAATGCTCTGCGCATGTCCTCCAAGAGCATTTATATTGTGAATGCTTCATGAAAATAAACACAGTTGTGAGTTGGCATTTTTTTCTGTCTCTTCTTGTTTCTTCTCAGTTGCAACCTTGCGCCACGTATTTCAAGCAAATAAACTTTCAGTTATTGTTTGTGACTCACAGTTTCCGCTCACGTTCACTTGCGCTAGCATCCCAACACACCTTTCACACATGTCAGACCAGATTTCTTCATGCCTTCGCGAACTCGATCACTGTTTTCTTGAACGCTACGGTGAACTGTCATCGGCCACCGGTCAAGAACAAGAAAAAAAGCACCTCAGAGCCCAAATAGACTCACAGGACAACAACAAAAGCTCAAAATGAGACCGCCCAAGGCACAAGTCTGGTAGCAAACAAAGCAATGCCAATGATTGCGATGGTGATGGAGGCAGTGACTTCAGCTGCCCATAGTCGACAGACTTGCGAAGTTTTTCTGCCAATGACCGGTATATAGGACGGGGGTCGACTTTTAAGGGCCGTTTCTGAAAACAAAAATTCGACCTATATTCCGGTTTTTACGGTATATACATTTTACTGGTCATAATTTGTATGTCGTGTTGAGTTCTGGATTCCGTTTTCCTTTCATTATCACCGCTTTATGATCCGTGAAATGAGAGCCAATGGTTCTTTGATTAAATCAAACCTGAAGTTGGCAAAGACAAGGTCTATGCACGTCTCCCTGATGGCTGTTGGCTGTTTACAGTCATACGAAATGCATCATAGAGCGCATCAAGACTTCATATACTGCACAAGCCAGTCGTTGTCGGTTATGTCAATGTAAAAGTCACCGACTAGCACAGAGGGGTTAATCTTGTACTAACCGCTCATCGCCAGATCGATGTACTTTTCTACGTTGCCTCGGGAGAGAATCGGAACCAGATATACTGTCATGACAACAGTTCCGTTGGATAGCTTTATTGCAGCGTGTTCTCCGTTGTGAGAGGGCGTGCACCAGAGCACCCTCTAGTGTACTTTTTTTTTCCCAGATGCTTTATTTTTTTTATCCAGTTTTTATTTTTGTACGATTTTGATGCGATTAAGGAGCGTCGCCCTAAAATATGTGAAATGGCTGATGTTCACGCACATGCTGTCTGGTGATGCGTTTCATGTAAAAATGTCTGCTGGCATTCATTGGAAAAGTTTGATCGATGCAATTTTTCTTTTAAGAGAGAACAACATTTTGACGTTGAGCATTCGCCACATCTCTGTGCGCCAGCCCGGGGCAAGCGCATCACTGGGGATCTTCAATTTTCGGACTTTTGGCAGTTCGCTTGCAGCCAGAGCTAGCCAGAGGGTCAGCCAGCTAGTTCCGGTTGGGACAGGAAACAGCGTCTTGGTCACATGTGTGGGAAGCTCAAGACAACCTGAAGCTGCCTGAAGATTGCAAAATCGAACGCTGGGACAGCCAGCGTAAACGTAAACAAACGATACCGCCATGACAGCAAACGAAACATTGCGCTGCGTGCGCGTTGGTTTTTTCTGCATTGGCTGCTTGGAAATATGTGGCTAGGTTTGCTGAAGAGCTCAAGTGATATTCTCGAGGATACACATTTGGGATACAATCACATACGTTCACAAGATCACGCACAACTCGCCCCATTTGCGAACATAACAGCCAGCTGGCGCACGGCGCCACGGCACCTCGAATACGATGCAAGGTGAGCTGCTGCGCTGCTAACGGCTTAACCAGCTCACGTCTGCTTAGTACATGTAACAGTCGCTGCACAACACGACGCAAAATCTTGCGAAAGTGATCATGTCCCCAAAAGAGCTCGAGGATCTATCGCGTACAACATCACACACCTGCGTTGACCAGCTTGCGTTTTGTCATAACTTGAGACATGCGGCTCTATCGGTACTACGAGTGCATGTTATATCTAAAATAAACTTCCGTGTGACGCGTCTTCGACTCGTTTTGGCAGATGTTGCCTGAGCCTCTTTCCCAGTCCTAAGTGGCACTTCCAAAAATCTCATGCAGCTCAGCTTTTATCTGAGCTACTAGATGATAACTGCGTACATACTGCATCGCATGATTACTAAGAGGTGGAAAAAGACAAAGCGATGATGAAATAAGCAACAAAAGGATGTATACATTTCTGAATTCATCTCCGTTCATCCCTTGGAAGCACATGACATTAGCATTTCAAATGGTGACTATACTGCTTTCTTCTCAGACCTTACAAAGGCAGCCTGTACAACAGAAAGTGAGAGCAATAAATATCTAAAAAGACGGTGCCGTCAAAGCCTGCCTTACGATTAATGAACTGAAGACATCGCATATAGCGTGGATGGTGACAAAGCGACAGAGCATGTGGGGTTTTCTCACTGGCTGAGAACCTTCTTTAGTTTTTCAGTCAAAGAATGCACTGTTCCCCTTTAATGTCCTATGAATTATAATGTGGGCGCACTATTCTTCTTATCTACCATGTCGTACATGGCAAGGACACCTACCTGCAACACAATGCGCTTGTGGATTGCGAATTTGGCAATGATGTGGGCCAGTAGCAGGTGGCCATGGTACTTAGTGGCCGGGTCAACGCAGTTCTTGCCCAACAAGCAGGGCCATGCAAAGGTCATCAGGCGGCGCAGCTTGATGCCCTGTCGCCTGAAAGGAGAGATGTGTTTCAATCATACTTCTATAGTGACAAATAGTACATCAGTAGGGCAACAATATTCACTAAAAACAACATGGTTGATCCCTCCGTCATAGGAATCGGAATAACACGAAAGTAAAACGTGCCTTTATAGAAGTAACTGAATGTTTACTGTATATTGATATAAGAGCGCCTGTACAATGTACATTGATGTCTGGCAGCTATCGCACCGTTAACACGGATGCACCCACTTTGATGCTTGGTGGTACATCTCCATGCCGACAACTAACGTCCATGTTCAACGATTAAACAAACCCCTGCGGTAGCTGTAGTAGTTAGCGGTGAAAGCATAATCAGAGAACGAGTTGTGATAGCCAGAAGTGCATCGCATATTGGACGCAGAACTTGGTCGCCATCCTACGGCATGTCAAAATGTGATTGAACACCATGGCCGCACTAGAGGGAAACGCAAAGCGCGCCGTGCCGCCCCGGTAGCCCGGCCGCAATTTTTCTCGGGGCGAGCGCGTAGGTGGGGAACGCGGTGTTACAGCCAGGTGAGGCAGACGCACGTCGCAGAGCTATTTTTGGTTTGATTAGCGTGATGCTATGAGTGAGGCAGACACTTTTCCGACGCTTCCGTTAAGGTCGCCAGCTCGCGGTGTGTTAAGGCATTGACAAAATTGCACTTCTATTGAAAAGGCGCCGAATGGGACGAACGTAACATGTTGCAGGTACTAATCGCGGAAGCCACAGTAATGATGAATTACTTTACTTTGCCGCTCCCAGAGGGCAACACCACCCCACCGACCGGGAGAGTGGTAGATATAAAAGGTGCGTTTCTAAAGCCTCTAGAGCCTGTGACCGTGGCGCAGAGGATAGCGCGCCCGGCATCTGCTGTTGCAGACCGAGCAGTCATGGGTTCGATGCCCGTTGACGGAACTTTTTATCTTTGCCATCTGACCGTGTACAGTCAACTGTCGATTTTTCGGACACCCGATTTTCCGGACATGCTCGAAAATTCGGACGCTTTCGCGGCACCGTCACCAGCCCTATAGATGTCAATGGTTAAGAACGTCGGAAATTTCGGACACTGAAACTCTTCCGCATTCGATTTTTCGGACTTTCTGCCCAAATTGCAGGTCCGAAAGGCATTATTTGAAGCCCCCACCTCTGCCGCGTCTATCATCTCGTAGGTTCGAACCAGCGCTTTCGAGAGTCTATCTGTTTGCGACAGTAACAGAGTCCGAAAGTCAGCTTTGCCGCAATGCCGAAGCGTTATGTGGTGAAGCAGACCAGACCTGCGCCCGTGTGCACAAAGTGCGCATTACGAACCCTTTCATGATAAATGCGTGCGTATGATACAGCAACAGTACACTGACGGCGTCAGCTTAGTTATCGATGTGCTGCACACAACTAGAAATGATCGGCTTCACACTGCAGCAAATGCTGCGTATCGGCGGAGATTCGGCGATGTGTGTACGCATCGTTTACATGTGCACACACATCGGCGAAAGCCGGACGAGTCGTCCGCTCTTCCGGCACAGTCTGTATTCTGCGTCATCGTTTCCAAATGCTCCATGCGAGAGAGCCATAATCTATCCCGCGCTTTGCTGGTATCAGCGGCGCTCATCACGAGATGCATTCTTGCAAGTGGCAGTTGGCACGTGGTTAAGCGGGGTTCGCGGCAGGTACCCAATGTATTTGCGAGAGCCTGGGTGCGCACCAAAATGCCTGATAATCGTACTGGGAGGCAATAAAGCTATTTCAGACGTGGCTTTGGCGATTTGACTGCTTGAGCGGAATAAACGCGCATGAATTCGTTTTTTCGGACTGCCCGATTTTTCGGACTATTCTGCGGTCCCTAGGGTGTCCGAAAAATCGGCAGTTGACTGTACATTTTTTCGACGTCATTTCCGTGACGGAAATACGTCACTGAAATCTTGGTGGACCCCAGCATAAAACACTTTCATGTTAAAAAAAAATAAAAACAAAGAGAGGGACAATTTCAAATGGGAAACAATAAAGCCAAGAGAAATATTTATTCTACTGTTCTGTGAGAGAGGCAGGGGCGCCTGCATGCCCAGTAGAGTTGTTTTTGCATCATGATAAACACACGTCCGGCTCCACTATTGGATGGGCCTATGCCGGTGCAGTTCGCGTATTCGCCACCGCACGAGAAACAGCGGTGTTGCTGTTGTGGCGCTGCCCTGGTGGCAACGTTAGATGGGCAGTTTAGGAACAGCAAAGGAGCTTGGCATGATCATCGACGGTCAGCAGCCTGTTCCCACGGACTCCTGTGGCGAGTCGAACATTGGCGACACCGCATTCGTGCTACCTTGTGTGTGTGTGTGTATCAAGGAAAGGAATTTTGAGGGCTCGTTTCTTTGTTTGACAAAGCGCTAATGAAAACCAGCAGATAATTAGGGCAAGGAAGGTATAGGGGACGTTAACTGTACTGTTTCAAGTGTATTGTAGTTATTGTGATATAGACGTGAAGAAAGTGAAGTGGACGAAAAGACAACTTGCCGCCGACGGGGACCGAACCTGCAACCTTCGGATTACGCGCCTGATGCTCTTACCTATTGGGCTACGGCAGTGGTCGTCCCCTCGTCCACATTATATTGTATTTATGTGCATGTAGACTGGGAGTGTTAGTCAGCGACGCTTGTAGTTATGACGGCGAGTGTGGAACACTCTTTCTTTTTGCCAGATTTTGTCACGTAGCACGTGAAACTTTTAATCAAGTTGCAGGTTGCAAACAGCTTGCAGCCCTGCCAGCGACAAGTAGTGTTTTCGTCCACTTTACTTTCTTCCCATCTATATCACAATTACTTAAAAAATGGCAGGAAGTGGAAGATGGAAGCTTGCAACGAAAAAATCCGTAAACAGGGGCTGGGTGCTCGAGCCGAAGTTTCGACAAGTGGACTTGTCTTCTTCAAAGCTGCAATTGATTTCCTTAGCTCTCATGTATATATCCTTCGTGCCCTCTCCACCACAAGGGAGAGGAGGGCAACTGCCAGAGTGGGGGGTGGGAGCGGGTTCGGGGAGGGGCCGCTGTGACAAACTGGGGGAGTCATAAGGAAGGCGAATAAAAAAAAGGACGGCAAAAGGAAAAAAAAAGCAGAAGGGGAGAGAGGGGGGTGTACGTTTCGCTGAATGATTGTCAGTGGAAGCACGAGGCATTTTAACAATAGTAGGTTCAAAATTCCTAGAAGAAGGGCTTAACTCTCGTTGGTTATTGTTGTGTATGTACCATACCGAATAGATTCAAGAGCCCCCATGGAAACGTTAATACCTGCTGGCTGGAGTGTATTGAACTTGTGAATAATGTATGACTCTGAATATTGCCGCACATCTTATTTTTCATGAGTTGAAGCTTCACCCACAAAGCCTGTGGGCAACGCGCTGCGCAGGCCGCGCCGCGATGTGCAAGAAGCTTCGCAATTGTTTTAGAACGTCTCGTTAAGATTGCGCGCCACACGCGAATGTTCCAGCTTTGTCAAGAGATAACACCGCCCCCAGCGATATCGCTGGAAAGTTCAATAGCACCTGTAGAAAAGCCGACGTGCTTGATCGCTTGTCAGTTAATCGACGGTCGACGCTCTGTTCGTCACTATCAGTGTATTGCTGTAGTTTGAATTTCAGTTTGCCGGCCACAAGTTCGGCCAAATAAAGAGTTACATCTCTGACGTGCTGACTGCTGCCTTCGTCGACGCTGGAATGTAGCAGGTGCCGAGCAAAGACCGAAAGGCATGACCTTGAACTCAAAGAGGCCTTCGGGTGTTATAAAAGCGGTCTTTTCTCGGTCTCTTTCGTCTACTTCGATCTGCCAATAGCAGGTCTTGAGGTCCATCGACGAAAAGTACGTCGCATTCTGAAGACGATACAGGGTGTCGTCTATCCATGGGAGGGGGTGCACGTCCTTCTTCGTGATATTGTTCAGGCGCCGATAATCAATACAGAAGAACAGTGTCCCGTCCTTTTTCACTAACACCACGGGTGACGCCCACGGACTCTCGGACGGCTGGATGATGTTGTCGTGCCTTCAGCGTCTCAAAGGTACGGCAGTGGCGCAGAACATTCGAGACAGAGGTAAGATCTTCTCTACCTATAAGGAAGTTATAAACATCTTCGGCGATACCTTTGAGAAGATATCCGACCTTGTCTTCCTTCAACATCTGTGGGCTTATTATCTTGCACAGCTTGAGGACTTCCTCTATGTATGTGGTGCAAGTTGTGGGGATCCGAGGCGCGCCCGAAGCCACTGCGCGGGCATTTCGCCGTTCCGCGAATCCTTGCCCTCTCCCGTTCTCCCGCGACGGCAAGTGGCGTCATCTTATGCTACGCGCCGGCTCTCGTGGTGGCGCTGCTCGCGGTCTTGGAGCCGCCAGATTTGGCGACTGACGCGCGTGCACGCCGGGACTTACGCTCTCTCTCCTCGGACGCCGCTGGGTAAGCACGTATTTCCTTCCGGTCCAACGTCCCCTTTGGGAATCGCTGGACTGTAGCCTGCCTGGGTCGGACTCCTCGGCGGGCGTGTTTACCTCAGTGTTAGCTCCGGTTCGTACGTTAAGCCGAAGAGCGGTGCCTAGTGCTCGTGCGCGGTCGTACCATGCCGAGCCGCACTTGCCGGAGGCCCACGCGTACGGAGATTGCCCTAGCTCTCGCGACCAGGCCCAGTGGTCATCGCGAGAGTGCGCAGCATAGCCGCGAGGGACCTTTTCCCGAGCGGCGTGTCAAAGCTCGCCACTGCCAGCTGCGACGTGCTCGCGGCCCCCTTGGTGTATTGTCCGCGCGGGAAGCCCTTTGCTTTCCTGTGCCCCGGGAGCGGACGCTGTACTGTGTGTGTTGGGGAGCTGCCGAAGGCAAATAAAGTGTTTGTGTGTGTATGTTATCTCGAACACTGTGTTTATGCCGCGCGGCGCTCAACGCCTTTGCTAGCTGAGCGCGTGCGGAGCGGTGCACTAAACGTAAGCAGGCGACGGTAGACGCGGCCCTGTGGCTCGCTAAGCCTGAACCCGCGGTAGTCTTCGGCTCCGGTGAGCATCGAGGCTACCACAAAGTTTCCCCAGCAGTCTGAGCTCTTTGAGCAAGTGTCCTCTCAGCGCCTTTCTTCTTGGAGTCGGAGTCACCGAAACATTGCTCAGTGATGCTACTGAAGACATCTGATTTGGAGCAACTTTTGGGAGCAGCAAAATTTCCGTTTTGGAGCACTTTAGAGCAGCAAAATTTTCATCTTGGAGCACTTTGGGGCAGATAATTTTGCATCTGGGAGCACTTTGGAGCAGCGAATTTTATATCCTGGAGTGCAATACGGAAGCATATTGCATTAACATTCAAGCACCTGAGTATTACCGTATTTACTCGATTCTACCGCACCCTCGATTGTAACGCGCACCCGCTTTCCGCGACCAAAAAAAAAAGTAATACATTGATTTTAACGCGCACCCATTTTTCATGAGAGAAAAGAAGAAAAATAGTCCGTAGGAGTCAAACTTCGCACATTCAGAAGAACTAGTATTTGGGTTTTAAAGAACTAAAGTTTCAAAAAACTAAAACACAAAGTCAAAAAGCGGGCCTTGCCGCTAAAACTGTCACCACTACGGCGGCGATACGAGCCGCGTAATGGATCAGTCCTCGTCGCTGTCGGACAACTCCTTGTCGCTGTCAACGCTCTTTGATTTCGGCAAACCGGCCCTGCTTTGGTCCACTGAAACCTTTTCATGAAGCTTTGCTGTTAAAAATCTTCTGCTTCTGTTTGCGCCAGTCTCGCACGCACGTTTCGGGAACTCCGAACGACCGCGATGCGGCCCGATTTCCGCCCGTCTCTGCACATGTAATAACTATTCTTGTCAATGCGGCATCGTAGTGCACTCGTCGAGTATTTGGAGTACGCACTTCCATGCTGTCGATGCGAACGCAGAACGGGATGACAATCTCCTCAGCACACGAGAAATGGCCAAGGCGTACAAGGCACATAGGAGGCGGCCATTTTGAAATGCCGATGGCAATATGATATCCGAGTTTCTTTTTTTTTTTTCGGTACTCGATTCTAACGCGCATGCGATTTTTGGACTCGTTTTACCGGAAAAAAGGTGCACGTTAGATTCGAGTAAATACGGTATTATGGGGCTTTTATGAAGGCTAGAAATATTTCGATTCATTGCAAATCTCATGGAAAAAATCATCTCAGGAGCATAGGCGTGCGCACAGGGGGGGGGGGGGGCAGCCACCCCCCCCACCTAATCACCTAAGAGGGGGGGGGGGGCGCAAAATCTGCCCCGTACATTGACCCTTGCGATAGCAATTATATGGACACTCTCAGTGGATTTTTGCCGTCGCCGTTGCCGTAATTTTCCGTATGAAGTCCAAATGAATAAACATCACCACGCGCATTCTAGCTGCGGGTAAAAGCTCGCGAGCGCTGGCGACGAACGAGGCTGAAGCGGAGATTAAACTAGCCGGCCATCTGTCTCCGCTGCACGGACAGCGCATGAGATAACATCTTCCCGCGTGCGGGCCTGCCGTCGATTGCTCATCAAACAGAGATTGCTCATCAAACACCAGGGGAGCGGAAGGGGGGGGGGGGGGCATCGTTCGAAGGGCGCAGTCGCTTGCGCGCGCGCTATCTCGAGGCATCAGGAGACAGCTCGTAAACTTGCTGTGCTCTCAACACTCAGAGGAAGAAAACGTTTCGGTTCCTGGAGGGGCCATATTCCCTTAAACCAGCGTTTTGTTGAGTTACGCGAGATCGGATCCAAAAGAGTTAGCTGCTAGTCTTACTTCGTTTCACAATACAATTTTGTGGTATCGCATTCATTTCTTCGCTCTTAAGCGAAACTTAGTTTTTTTTAACCCTTAGCTATTGACCCCCGAAAGCGAGGGGCGGACGTGTAACATGGCGTAGCCGCTTCACAGTGGCCCGTCAGCAATGGACCCGCTACTGACAGCTGCGCATTTGCGGCTGCTCCGACCAGGAGATATGATTTTACTAATGAGATGACATTTTTAAAAAAAGCAAGCAAAAAATTCGAATTAGAACCCTAGCACGTGAGCTCGAAAGGGCAGGGCCTTTTAGGGGGTATTTACCGCAGAGTGATTACAAACTCGGACGTGCTGGAGGAAGGAATTACGAAAAAGCTGTTCTGGATGAAGATCCATGGATAAAGTATATCTGAGGAAAAGTGTCAACGCGTTTCCACCGTTCGCGTGCACTTCCATAAACGCGAAGCAAGGAAAATTCGATATTGTCCCATATATCTACTGCGAGCGATCCCAGATTTCATTCCGCGATGTCCGGAAACAGAAGTGACAGACATTTTAGCGGCACTCATGTAGTTATTACTGAACATTGCTTTCCTTATGTGCCGTGCGACGCTTGAAACGAGCTATCAGCAGCGTTTCTGGAACAGACGACGTCCGCCGATGAATCGCCGTCGCACTTTCTCGCTACCAATACGCCTAGACGTCACGAGCCTCTGCGGAGAGCGCGTTTTGCTGTCGAGCCCACTTGCAGTACAGAAGCTGCGTCGGCAACCGTGCATGGCATCGTGGCTTACTCGGAATGCACGCGCGAGCGCTATTTATTCAGCGGAATAATTCTTGGTCCATGATTGCGACTTTATTGGCAGCCCCAAGATCGAGCTGCACATGTTCTGACGTGCCAGCGGTGCGATTGCCGGTGATAGACGCCCCCAAACCCGAGACTTTGGCGCAGTTTAGCGCAAATTTCGTCGATATTATTATCAGGATGGCGCAGTAAATACAATTTGGCGCACTTTGGCACAGTTGGCACAGGAGTGGAATCACTGATTGCTTCATTTCTTCTACAAAGAGCTCCCCCGTTGTTAAAGACTCTTCGTGATTTTCGTACCATATCAGAGCGGTTTCCGTCAGAAACAACGCTACATACTCGAGCTTGGAGATGGAGTTCCAGTGGTTGTATCACCTCACCCTGTCATAATGCTTGAGCCACTCCGGCGAAGTTCAAGCAGCTGTGGCTCCGTGGTATGTCGACGTCGTGCACCTCCACCACTCTGTTACGTCCACGAACGGAGTTTATGGAGACGCAACACACCGAGGTTGAGTTCGCAACGAGGTTGTCGATATCGCAAGGCACGTCTTCTTCCTCTTCACCTCCCCCAAGCCCAGACCCACTACACACAGGTGCACATACCCAAACTACGGTTGTAACATCCATACGTAACAATATGTGTGTGTGTGTGTGTGTGTGTGTGTGTGTGTGTGTGTGTGTGTGTGTGTGTGTGTGTGGATATATATGTGGATATGCTGTGAATATGTATATATATATACAGCTCAGACCACTTATAACGTAACCGTTTACAGTGCAGTACCGGCAATAATGCGGTTTTTTCTGACTCCTGTTTACCCTCCCATGGAACTCCATGTATACGCATACCGCTTATTGTGCAGTCCCCAAGATGAAAGACTGGTCATAATGCGGCTGCCAGAACGTTCTCAGAGATGCGAGGGAGCGAGCGTGCTTCACAGCGGAGATGCACCGGCGGGCAAGAGAGCGGAGACGGCGTTACGAAGGAGGAGCGGACGCAGAACGAACGAACAAGGAGCGGGGGGAGAAAAAAAGAAGGGGATGGCGGTGGGGGACAGCAGCCCGGCGGGGGTGCGTGGTGTGAGGAGGGGGGGCGGGTGCGTGGTTGACGGAGAAGCCTCTGCCCCCTTGACATGCGTGCTTTGCCCCGGCCGCATGACATACGCGCTCCGCTACGTACGGGCACCCGCGTCCGCATCAAGAAGGCGTTACCGCTATTTGACTCCGTCGGGAAAAAAGTTGCTTCGTCGTAGAGCGCAGATATCGCGCGTGCAACCTCGATTCCCTCGCAAGTAACAATGCTTTGGGACGCGATTGAGCTTTCACCTTTGCCACCAACAGGCGGACTTACAAGCTTGAGAGACTTTTTCAGGATAGTTGCTGCGGCTGTTCTCCCGACCGCGAACCGAAACTGTGTTTCACGCGTGATGCCCTCGGTTTTGCTCGCGAGTGCGATCTCTTCTACGCCCGATCTCCGTGTTGCCTAGGGCAAGCTTCTCGCGGCAGCATGCCAAGTTGTAACGCGCACGCTAGGCCTCACGAGCGCTAGCTCCCATGTCGGCGGCCGCGGACTACAGAAGTTGCGGTTTGGTGCCGAGTCAATGAAACATTTTGCAGTTGTTGCATTTAGAAGGGGTGAGTTACATCTTTAACGAAAATGCGTGCGTGCGTGTGAAACACTCGAGTGGTGGTTTGTGGTCGCCAGGATTTTCGACATGGCGCACGCGCAGTGTGCTACCGCGGTGACTTCCCGTGACAGCGCACTTTTTCTGCGTTCGTTATGTCAGTACTGCAGGTCGGCGGACGCTAACCGTTCAACATTTCCAAATGCAAGCAGACGCAAACTTACGTCCCAGTCGCATGCCTCGATAGTCGGAATCGCGCGCCTACCCGTTGGTCATGTTCTGCACACGTGTAACCTTTCAAAAATGTTGTTTTGGTTATAGTGCGGTACCACTTATAGTGCGGGTATTCACGACTCCGGCGACTTATTTTATAAGCAGTCTATGCTGTATATTCACAGCATATCCACATATATATTCACATATCCATATATATATATATATATATATATATATATATATATATATACACATATATATATATATATATCAGGGGTGAGACGGCTGAAATCGATTTGGGAGCAGTTTTGGGAGCAGCAAAATTTCAATTTAGGAGCAGGAGAACGTTGTTTGGGAGCAGTTAGTGGCATTTATTATGTCGTTTTTGGAGCTTGAATAAAACAAATTTGTAGCAACTTGGAGGAAGAAACGCACATTTTAATCAGCTTAGAATACACATAACGTTCAAAGAGCCTTTGGAGAAAGCTTTTTTTTTTAACATATTATTGCCAGGTATGAACTACACTACCTTTTTACAAACTACGCAATTTATATAACCCAGGTAACAACATATGAAATAGAAGAAAAAAGTTTTTTAACTAGGTTCACTTTACATTTGAAAATAAAAAAAGAATAAACATCACATTTTTTCAAATAATAAAAAAATCTGATTGCACAAGAATTGTAGTCACATAGCAGTAGGTCTTTGAACGGTCCATGAACGATTCTTACTAGCACGCGATTGCGGCGACGCCTTCACGTGTAACATCAGGAAAGAACAAAAGCGGTATGGCGGCCACCGATGAACGCATGGGGGGGGGTCACATATATTTACAACCACTCAGAGGCGATTACCACAGCACTATGGAAGCCTCCATTACAAAGGCGCGTAGAAGGACACGCTTGGGCGCGTTAACATGTTCTGCGAACGTATCCCTGGCGCTGCTTCTAAAGTTACCGTATTTACTCGATTCTACCGCACCCTCGATTGTAACGCGCACCCGTTTTCCGCGACCAAAAAAAAAAAAGGTACAACATCGATTCTAACGCGCACCCATTTTTCGTGAGAGAAATGAACAAAAGTCCGTAGGAGTCCACCTTTGCACATTCAGAAGAACAAGTATTTGGCTTTTTAAGAACTAAAGTTTCAAAAAAAGAAAACACAAAGTCAATCGGCGGGCCTTGCCGCTGAAACTGTCACCACTACGGCGGCGATACGAGTCGCATAATGGATCAGTCTTCGTCGCTGTCGGACAACTCCTTGTCGCTGTCAACGCTCTTCGATTTCGGCAAACCGGCCCTGCTTTTGTCCACAGAAACTTTTTCGTGAAGCTTTGCTGTAAAACAATCTTCTGCTTCTGTTTGCGCCAGTCTCGCACGCATGTTTCGGCAACTCCGAACGACCGCGATGCGGCCCGATTTCCGTCCGTCTCTGCACATGTAATAACTTTTCTTTGAAATGCGACATCGTGGTGCGCTCTTCGAGCACTTGGAGTGGGCACTTCCATGCCACCGATGCGAATGTAGAACGGGATGACAAACTCCTCAGCACACGTATGAACTGAAACAATGACAGAAATGGCCGAGGCGCGTAGGAGGCGGCCATTTTGAAATATGCCGATGGCAATACGATAACCGAGTTTCTTTTTTTTTTCGGTACTCGATTCTAACGCGCATGCGATTTTTCGACTCGTTTTGCCGAAAAAAAGGTGCGCATTAGATTCGAGTAAATACGGTACGTTTTCCCACACTGAAACTGATGCAGGCTTGAAAATTCTTGCTTGCGGGGCCGTTTCGGCGCAGTTCGGCGCAATTTTTGCAATTTTTATGCTTTCGGAGCAGCTTGGCGCAGGAAAACGGAATCGTATCAAAAATGCGCAATATGCGCAGCTGTCTCACCCCTGATATATATATATATGCCATCTAGTGGCGATTCACACAAGTGCACTATTGTACACACTACTATTGGACCAACGCCATCTAGGAAATGAGATGAGAAATGGTGATGACGACACAGATTGCGTACAGCGCCATCTAGATTGTCATCACTCAACAGCACTTTGTATGTACTTCTGAGACAGCGCCATCTATTATACTGTTCGGGAGATACTGCCGGTTACGCTTGACGCGTGACAAGGGTAGACTAAGAGGAGCTTCGCCCCTAAAAGAATGACATTTGCACATGCCATGTTTCAATTTTAAAAATTATTGTGCAGGTTATTTGGGGCATAAACATATATACTCACTTTTCTTCATAATATGGGATATATATATATATATATATATATATATATATATATGGATGGGTGAATAGTGGATTTGATGTTCGAAGCGAAGAATGATTTGGTCGAATAAATTCAAATTGAGTAGTTCTGATAGTGTACATCGCATATTATAAAGAAAAATGAGCATTTTTATCATGGTCCGACTAATTTACACAATTTTTTTAAAGAATTAGAACTGCACAATTATAAATTCACAAAATGCACAGCATTTTGTGAAATTGAAAATTGTTAAGAGTTGAATTTTATTCACAAATCTCACACTTTTTTTTTACTGCACTCACAAGTTTTCATGCAAAAATACCAGCTGCTCCACATGGTCTGGGAGCAGCAGTTCCCGCCGGCTGCTGACAACATTCCCTGCTTTTGAAAACAGCCTCTCACTCCTTGCCTGCGTGGCAGGAATCGAGAGATACTTTTGTGCCACCTCGGCCAGAGGGGGGTACAGTCGGCTGTCATGGGTCTTCCACCACTCCAAAGGGTTTTCTGACAGGGGAAGCACAGGGGCGTCCAAGTATTCTGCCACTTGAGAAGGGACACTTTCGTGCGCGTTGTCTTGCAGTACATTAGAGGTTAATGAAGAAAAAAACACTCCAAGGAGTGTTAGCTGGAGGCTTCTCCATCGCTGGGCAGACAGGTGCCCGGGCACAATCATTTTGGGCTGGCATTAGCTCATTTGCTGCAGCTGCAAGTGTGGCTTTTGCCCACTTTTTTTTACTGTTTACTGTCTTCAGTGTAGCAAATGTCTTCGTAGCGAGGGTCCCCTAGCATCGCAATTGCCAGAACATTTGCCATTTTCAAGCCAGGGAACCTTGTGGTAAGACTACGCAGAAGGCTCCTTGCAAACGATGCCGCTTCGTCGCCTTCAGACACATTGACACAGTGGTGCTACATGCTCATGTAGCACCACTTGTGTACAATGCATGAGAGGTATCACTTGGGAAAGTGTGGGATAGCGGTCCGCGCACGGCTTTGTCGTTGCTTGATCCAGAGGCTGCAACACTTTACGGCCACAGCCATTAATTTCATTCTCTGGAGCTTAAGATGTCCACATCAGAATCGCAAAGTTCAACTGAAATTGGGGCACGAAGTTCGACGAGTCTCTCCATCATGGCGTACTCGCTGTTCCAGCACGTGGGAACGTCTTGAATCGCTTCATGCTGGGCCATGTGCATGTCCTTTTGTATGTCCATAAGCCGTGCACGTACAATCGATCGACACTTCACACAAAGCTGGGAAAAACTTGCCACTTCTCTTTTGGCGTCATTTATGCACAGCTGCACGGTTGTGCAAAGCAGCGAAGTCCTGACCAGTTGGATTTGGCAACGGCTGAAACGAAGTTCCTGCCGTTGTTGGTAATGACAAAAGTCGGGATGTTGTCGGGCAGACCCCACTCTTCGATCACGTCTTGGAGAAACTGAACGAGGTTTTGTCCAGTATGCCCCTGCGGCATTGGTTTGCAGGCGAGGGCGCATGCATGCTGCGTAAAGTCACGATCCATCATGTGGGCTGTAACACACACGTAGCCGTCGCTGGCCCTCGATGTCCACGTATCCGTTGGTAAAGTGAGGCACTCAGCATCACCGGCGTCAAATACAGCCCTGACGTGCTTCTTCAGTTCATCTCTTTTGGCAACGTACAAATTCGGAATGACCGTTCGTGAAAAGGTCTTCCGCGACGGAACGACATACTCCGGAATTGCACAGCCCATCATCTCGATGAAACAACACTTCAAAACAACTCCGCAAGTCTCGCACTGCGCTTCGCCTCCAGCAGGCACTTTCAGGAAAAAGTTCCATATCGGATTCGTGCACACGTGCTTACCAGACACAGGCGCGGTCAACGCCATCTTCAAGTGTGGAGGCAGCGGTAACAGAGGGCGAGATAAGCCAACACGTGTAAGCGCGGCTGAAGCTTGTGGGAGTGCTATCACCCCCTGTAAAGCTGTTTGCGCCTCATGGCACACGTGCGTCTCGCGGATAGGTCACAGATAGGTTAAATGGCGTCCAAGCAAGTAGTGGCGCTGTGTTTGCGCGGGTTAGGGTTAGCGCGGTGCCGCCGGCAGCGCCGCCAGCGGGAGAAGCTAGGCCGGCGAACAGAACAGAGTAGCGAGTCTCTTTGGGGTTTGGCGGCGTAGTGGAGGGACGTCTCCCGCGGCTCGTTTCCTGCGCACCCCTCATGGTGGGTTGTGCATCGGCGACGCCACATTCGCGGTGCATTGTATGTCTTAGGTTGTCTTGTGCTTGTTATGTTTTCCGGGTATTCATTAGCATTGTATAAGGTTATTTAGCAAGTGACTAGTTGTGTATTAGATTCGGCGTACGAGCTCGCCGCATGTAAAAGAGGTTAACAAAAACGTAAACGTGTTGTTGGTTTGCTCGACCGCGTCTGCTGTCTCTGTGTATTCCGAGAGCGGCGATCTCTCAGACCCCACACTGGCTGCCCAACGTGGAACTCTTGGAGCATCGGACGAAAGTTTTCACAGTTCGGGACCAACTTTGTTGTAGCCGGGTTAAAGTAGACCTAGGCAGGGGGGGGTTCAAAGCTAGCGTCGGCGGCATGCTCTTTTGAGAGCGAGGAGATCGGTTGCTGCAACGTGTTTGAACTTGTTAGCACGCAAAGAGGTTTTTTTTTTTTTTTTGCTGTTCCCAAGTGGTTGATTTTTATATTTAAGAACGCCGTTGAGTTGTCGGTACGAGAGCCACATGGTCCGCATCATGGGAGAGTCAGGCATAGAGTACGTGGGCTGTAGCACAGCCCGAAGCGATTGAGTAAGGAAGCCTCATAGGTGGTCAGAGTTTTTTGTAAATAGTTTCGTCTGTCTCTTTGACTCTGGGAGTCGCGGCTTGTGTAGCCGTGTGGCCAGGGGCCACGGGTGTCATTGCTGCTGGTAATGCGGATCGACGGCGGGGCGTCGTGACATCGTCCGGTACGGTGTGCGCCAATTGCTTGGTAAGCTACTGTGTGCAGCGAGGACGTAGGGCCAATTCACAGAGCTGATGTCTCCTCACAGCTGCCTCTTCTGCGCCTGTGCGGGGTGCTTGTTGGATGTCGGTTGTTGTCGAGCGACTCATTAGTCCTAAGGTTCTGCGGAGCTGCCTGTCGCACGTGGGATACAACCTGTTCGATCGTAGCATTGAGGTGTTGCACTCTGCTTCCCTCCTTTAATTTAGCTTGCATTGCACAAATTAAGGAAAGCAACATTTTTTCACTTGAATTTGGTGTCTCAGTCGCTGCCGATGTCATTGCTAGCCGTACTGAACGTCGTACCACGTAAGCAATGCGCCCGTAGCTCCCTTCCCTTCGTCCTACTCCATCATGCTGTTGAGTGTTTTGAGTGTACGCAGCAGGATCAATGTCACCCGCGGATGGCTGCCTTCTGCACATCGTCTTCGCCGCTGGCCAGGAATGCGGTCGAGACATCTCGAGCAATGGACATGCCTGCAACCTGCGCAGCTACCTTCAAACTGGAGCCCTCGTGAGTGCTGCCCACAACCAGAAGACGTGTCGGCGCGAGTGACACTCTCTCGCGCCGACAGCCACATTGTTTTTGCGGTTCCAGGAGTGAGGTCAAGTCGTCGAGCCAGTGCAGTGGTGTCGACCAGTGGCTGTGTTGCGGTGCACGGGCATTCTTTAGGGACATTTACGCCACATGTGTTGTCTTCTTTCGTAGAGCTTGTGTAGCTGCTTGTTTTGAAGTTTTTTGCTTGGATATGGGTTCATTTAAGGTTGGGTGGATGTGGGGGTGCTAGCACCCCCTGTAAAGCCGTTTGCGCCTCATGGCGCACGCGCGCGTCTCGCTGATAGGCCGCAGGTAGGTTAAATGGCATCTGAGCAAGTAGTGGCGCTGTGTTGTGCAGGTTAGGGTTAGCGCGGTGGCGCCAGCAGCGCGGCCTGCGGGAGGAGCTAGGCCGGCGAACAGAACACAGCAGCGAGTCTCCTTGGGGTTTGGCGGCGTGGTGGAGGGACGTCTCCCACGGTGAGGCCGTGGGGGACGATACCGCGGCTCGTTTCCCGCGGGCCCCTTGTGGTGAGCCATGCATCAGTGACGCCGCATTCACGGTGCATTGTATGTCTTTGGTTGTCTTGTTTTATGTTTTCCGTATTCATTAGCATTGTATAAGGTTATTTAGCAAGTGACTACTTGTGTATTAGATTCGGCAGGCGAGCACGCCGCATGTAAAAAAGGTTAATAAAAATGTACACATGTTGTTCGCTGCCCGACGGCGTGAACTGTCACCATGTGTTCCGAGAGCGGCTCACATCTTCAGACCTTACACTCAGCTCACATCTTCAGACCCCACAAGCTCGAGGAACATAAAGACGTATTTCGGGCTCCTTAATGCAAATGTATGGCCTTAGAGATTTGCGGATGTATGGCAGCCATGACGTGTACAGCATAGCCTCAGAGATTTGTACTTGTACCGACCGTCCATGGCTTTTGCGACCTATTCGAAAGCGCCAAATATTTCGACAATATCGAATACCTGAATTTGAATCGAAGCGAATAACGAATAGGGCGGAATTCGATCGAATATTCGCAAAACCGAATACTCGTCCATCCCTAGATATATACTTTTCAAGTTCGATTCAAAATTATTCGATCAATTCACTATTCGCTTCGAATTCACTTCGAACCTAAAATTTACTACAGTAGACTCTCAGTAAACGGAAATCTCTTAAACGGAACTGCTGCTTAAATGGAACAAGTGCTTCTGACAAGATTGGTTTCGTACTTGTATTCTGCACCCTTGTTCACCTCTCAGTAAATGGAACTCCTGTTAAATGGAACACATCTTCCTGGTCCCTTCAGGTTCCGTTTAACGAGAGTCCACTGTATTCGCACATGCCAACTCTGACTCTTGGACAAGAGAATGCCTCTCATCATGATGTCCTGAGACCTCGTTACAGGCAGGACAATGTCGAAAATACTTTGGGCGCAAGGATGGGCTCATCACCAGGAATCCAGAAGGTGTGCAGAGGTTGCATGCAGCAGGGTACTGGAGCTCGAATTAAATACTGGATAACCGAGAAACTAAAGCTACAAACTGTAAGGCAGACGAAGGAGACTAGAGCTTGGGCACTCACTCGAGGAATGAGGCAGAGTAAAGACTGCTCTCAAAGGAATGGGGTTGTTTTGCCAAGCCCAGTTCTAAAATACCTTTCCACGAGAGGCACACTGAGAAAGAGAAAGACGCACTTGTTGGCCGCATCATGGATGTGTGGTGAGGCTTGCTCCACCAGGAGGCAGGAGAACTGGAGCAGCAGGATGCGCACGGCATCCGAGGTGCCAAATGGGTTCTCGGGGTCAATGACACGGTTGATGAACACCGAGATGACATTGTCGGGAGAGTCTCGCTCGGGCTGCGGGGGTCCTCCGATGAGGGCCTCCCCTTCGCCCCGCTCAAAGGAGGCCGCAAAGGCCGGGATGAGCAGCTGCTGCAGCACCTTGGCCAGCAGTGGCTGCGGAAAGGCCGGGTCCCCAAAGGCCTCGACAAAGCGGAAGAAGGCTGCCCGCTTCCACTCTACCGTCTGGCCCTTGGCTGCCCACGTGTCCAGGAAGTCGCGCAGGAAGCCAAAGTCAGGCAGGAAGCGGCCCGTGAAGGCACGCAACAACTGGGAACAATGCAATCGTATAGAACATTTTGAAAAGCTCTGTTATTATATCTGGACTGCATAAAAAACCTGTCGAACATATTTTTGCACCTCCGGATTCACATGCACTGAAGAAAAGAAATTGTAGAATGTATACCGAGAGAAACATCGCGTTTTTGACATCTAATGAGTACCTCAAGCGGTCAGTGTGCAAAAGTAATTCGAGATAGGGCTTTCCAGCATGCACAGCAATTCTAGTTCCACTACACTGATGGGCCTCACATCCAGCAGCTGCGTTTTGCACTGGTGGCAATCCTTTTGAGTGTGTGTAATGCTGGGGTCGCACGGCCACTCTTGATCATGATTAGGGACAATCCGGACCGGATTTCTTGATTGTGATCAACAATCGTCGCTTCTACACCACCAAAACTAATCCGGATCGAGTATGGCCCATGTCAACCAAATCGCAATCTGGCTCCAGGTGTGCAGATCGCGATCGTCTTTATCCTGATTTTAATTGGGATCAAGCCCGACTGGGCTTGATTGCAATTAAAAGCGACTGTGTAGGAGCACCTGATCTGTATCGAGCCAAATTCGGATCGGCCCAAATTGCGGTCAAAATTGCCCATGTGACAACGGTAAAAAATTGGTGAGCGATTCGATGTGCGGTCTTTGTGTCAAATATAAGCAAACTTCAATCCCATCATTAGTGGTGACTCTGCCATCGTTACTGTTCCCACAATGCCACTCTTTGTCATGATGTGATGGCACATTATCGATGATCACCTCATAAAGTGAACTCTTGGTAGGACGAATAACACATTAACAAACTTTTCAGATTAATGGACTTTCAATACATCCCGCACTGACTGCTAATAGTTTCAATTATTTAATTTCTACGTACTTCAGAATACCAAACTTTTCAGAATAACCATTGTTATACTTAGTTCCGCATCATACTAACAATGCCTCAGTACTACGACATCATATTCTTAAGTGTGGGAATTCTTAGGTTTCAGTGAATCCACCACGGCAACTGGAGCGGTAGGCAAGCAGATGGCGATACAGCGAGTGGGCACCTTGCTCCTCGGAAAATGTGAGTGGTGTGAAAGATAACCAAGAACCTGAAGAACAACTTCCCCTTTTTTTTCTTTTTTGTTGAAACGATGATGCCGCAAGTTTTACAAGCACAGACGGCGCAGATGCGAGGGCGAGGCAGAGCGGGAGGAGTCGGAGAGCACGGGCGTGAAAAACCTGAGATAGTGCGGGAGGAGAAAATGAAACGCGGGAAGAAACTTTTTTGTTTCGTTTTTTTATTCTGTGGAGGAGGTGATGACAGCGACGACAGTGGCAATGCATTGGGTTTTCCTTTGTTTCCTCACTTCTGCATGTGCTCCCAGCCTTGTGAGATGTGTCCATCTTTTTTCGACGTCTATATATAGCATCCATAAAGCAAGCCGGTGTTCGTGCTGAAGAGCTGCCATGACTTAATCACTCCCTACGACAAAAAAGCGGAAATAGTTTTCGCTAAGTGAGAAAGTAGACATTCTTAGACAACCAGAAGAAAGCAAAAAGCAAGCTGTCATGGCCAAAGACCATGGAGTGGCATGTTCCACGAGTGCCAGGATCCTCAAAAATAAAGATAAAATAATAGGGTGTGCGAATATTGAAACTGTAGAATATGAATCGAATACAAATAAGGCCATTTTGCCTTATTCGTATTTTACTGGCTTCAAATGTGTGTTTACTGGCTTCGAATGTGAATATGTGTATAGTAATACAACAGAATCTCGTGATACGAATCTCTCAAGGTCACGAAAAATATTCATATCAGCCGAAATTCGTACAGTCGAGCCCACTTATAACGATACTGTTTTAACAATATATCGGTGAGAAACTGCTGCCCAGTCAACTTTAGTATGTTTTCTGTAGTGAAACAACCCATGCACTACAATGCCCGCATGCCGCATTACCGGTTATAACAATGAATTTTGGCTGCAGGTAGTCCGTGCTGAAAGGTATAATGGAACGCAAAATTCTTGAAAAAAAAAAAAAAAGAAGAAAACGAGAAATTCAAGCTGATGAACCCCCACCCACAACCCCAATGTCCACCGCGTGCTCATACCATACGACCCGTTTTGCAGCCTTCTCGGTAATATCAGGCACGCGCACCCTCTCAGATTCACAGTATCCTTCCCCACATTGCGTTTTGGCATTGCAGCAAAGCTGACTTTTGAAATCTGCTACGGTGTAGGAGCGGCGGTGGCTTCTGTTAATGCAGTTTTGGACATGCAATTTGAGCAAAAAGGTGAGACTTTGAAGAGCTGCAGTATCGGAAACTTCAGACTTTTTCATACATTGACTCTATGGGGCCTGTGGCGGTGCCTAGAAAGCGTCCAAATATTCAAGCAAGTCCAAAAAATCGGCAGCTTTGTCATCCTTGTCACTGATGTCTGTTAGCACATCCCATCCAATATAGTTTTCTCAGAGCAGCCTGCCTATTTTCTTTTATTTCTTTGAACCCGTTCATAGCTGTTATAACAATGGAACTTTTGTGGCACTTGAGTACTGTTATATGTGGGTTTGACTGTATCACTAAAAAAAAACGCGAAACACTAGTATGCCCAATCAGCACATCCCAACATGTCGATGGTGGAGAAATGTTTTGTGCAGCGTTCTTGTGGCATGTGGACTTGTGTACTTCTCACTTCATACTTGATAAATCGTCATTTGGGAGTCGAACTAAACGTTGTCCCACTCGAAGTGCTAAAAATGATGACCGGTGCTTGGAGAGACGTCAAGTAAAGCACCGTCGTGCACTGTTTCATTGCGGGCCTTGGTGCCAGGTGGCGACTTTGGGTGTGTCATGACCGCTGACTACAGCGTACGGTGCGTCACTGAATTTTACGACTTATATTAGCGTTTACAGGCACCATATTGGACGGGAGCACACCGAGCGACTTCATCGGTGCAGATAACGACGTAGCTCCTTCTGACTGCATCGATGCCAAGATCATAGCCAACGTTGCCGGTCCTGCGGAAATGGACCCATGCCAATGTCGCTGCTGCCACCGCTAAACCCTTTACCGCGCTACAGAGCTTGCATCGGCATTTAGTGTCAATCACCACTGTTGTGGCCGAAGGTGCTGAATTTGCTTATTTGAAAAGCTTCAATGATATTGACGATGACTTGATGAACTTCACGGCGCGCAAGAAGCAGGACAAGTTTTCGGACTTTTTTCATGTGAAATAAAGTGCGGTAACTTGCAAAAGGAGAAGTTGTCGCCTTGTTCTTTAGCCTATATGAGCAAATCGTCACGTTCCCGCTTTTTACGATTTCCGAAAACTGTGTCAAGGCCTGCAGTGCCTTAATTAAAGCCTTAAATGCGCACATTTCGTATTTCGAATTATCGATATATCGAACTATTTCGCGGTCCCCTTCGAGTTCGATATATCCGGGATCAACTATTGGCTTTTTCCACCTTTAACACCAATATCTTTAACACCAATATCTTGCATAATTGGTGTTCTACTTGGTGCCTTTTGATCTCATACCTTCAAATATGAGTTATCAGTCGTTGCAATCCAGTACGGACATTTTCATTAAAAGAGGTGCCTCACAGCAGATATCTTAATCAAGAACTTCCTTTAAAAGAGCTTGTGCGGGATGAGGGGGGTGTCAATCTGTCCCCCCCCCCTACTCCTTAACTCACGCCCTCATTTATAAATATTGAGCTGGCGTATGAACACTCGTGCTTTGAAGTATGTGTATGTGTGAGTGAATGGAAGTATCAATGTGAGCCGACATAAGGCTGATAGTAATGCTGACGTGCAGATAGAACCATAGGTCGGCAAAAAAAGTATGGAGCTCACTCAGACTCCTTCAAAAAATATATTTTGCGCTTAGGGCTCACCCGGACTCAGACTCACCAAAATTTTCATTAACTGGACTCACTCGGACTCAGACTCACTAAGATTTTTCTTAACAGGACTCACTCGTACTTAAGCACACCAAAATATTACTCACCCGGGCTCAATCAGACTGAGTGAGGCGAGTGAGTCCTCACGGCTG